>NW_024412447.1:16125321-16176953 GCF_014898765.1 Herpailurus yagouaroundi | reverse complement strand
TTATGTATTCAGACTAATACAATAAATGGTAGCATTATTATTATATATGACTCTTTTCTGTCACCATTCTTTAACATTAATACAAGTTTTACTCTTTGGATTCTTGAAGTTGTATTGAAACATAACTAACCCATTGTAATACTGTTAACATAACAGTTCTTACTATAAAATCAGTTGTACTTTGAGAAACTGGTACTTTGATGCCAGTAAGTCAGCACAGTAGACACAGTCAGCCCTGGATTACCTAACACATACCTGCTTCAGGAACTGTCAACCACATAGTCTTTCCTTTGGGCTGACATCCCTGTCCTCCCCACTCCCTTCAGGAATAGGTGCAGGTCAATGAAGAGAATTTTAACAGCCGTCCATTATTAGGAAAGAAAACCTTTGGTGTAGATTCCCTGTCCAAATATAAGTGGCTTTGGACTATCTGGTGTTTTGTAGTCTCCATGTCACTTTTGTTAATATGCTGTCAGACACTGTTAGGAGGACTTAAAAAGGTAGGAGATTAAGTTGTTATTTCAGTAGTTAATATTGTTATTTAAGTAACTAGATGGCCGTGTAGTTTGGTGTCTAAATCTGGACACTTTTGAGAGTGAAAATGAATGCTTTCGTTATTATGCTGGTTCAACGGGATGTAAACTGGGGCTGTCTTGGGCCACCTGGGGCCCTGTTTTTGATAGTATTCTAAGAGGAACATAAGTGATACTAAAGTGGATTTATATGTAAATCCTAGAAGATATAATGAGCATGTTTTTTCCCTCAAAGGCATTTGTGGAATTCCGCAAGGCAAGAAGCAACATGCTTCTCTCTAGGAAGAATCAGCTGCTGTTGGAGTTCAGTTTCTGGAATGAGCCTGTCCCACGGTCAGGACCGAATATATATGAACTCCGATCTTACCAGCTCCGAGTAAGTACAGAAATACCCACCAGCTGTCCTCCCGTGCTCCTGTGAGGAAGTACTGGCAGCCCAATGCCTACCACACAAGTGGACTTTACATTTTGTGATGTGTTTGGCTTAATATTTTGATTGGCTTATTTTATCCCCTGTCCAGTCCTTCTCTTCTTTCTTTTTTTTAATCTTCTTCTCTCTTATTCCTTCTCTTTTGCTAAGCTTTTATTTTTTATAATCTTACACATAATGTTTGTCATTTGACTTTTTTCTGTATCGCATTGCTATTTTTAAGAGGAAAGACCTAAAATGCAGGACTAGCTATAATACAGAGCATCTACTGTAATTGAACTAGAGCAGCTACTTCTCTATATAATAAAAATGAGACTGCTGAATAAGTTAGACGGCACCATAAGAGTCAAAAGGAATAATATTTTAAAACTTTCTTGATGTTTCCCCACTAAGTGACTACTAGAAAGAAAGCCCCAACTTGTTGGGATGAACACTGGGTGTCATATGGAAGCCAATTTGACAATAATTATATTTAAGAAAAAAAAAAAAAGAAAGAAAACCCAGATAGCAACATAGCAATGTTGTTAAAAGGAGTACACATCAGTAGATCTTAGTAGTCTAATACTCACCATTATACTGGAAAAAAAATAGTGATGTCCTTGTTAAATTTACTTAAATTGAATTTTTTTTCTTATTTCACCATAAAGTCTGAATGGGTACCAACAACTTAATCATGATTTCAGGACATCTGGAGGATGGGCTCAACTATGGTTTTGATAACCATAATTAGATGACTTACTATAAATATTGTCTTCGTGTATGAAATTAGAATAGAATAGAATAGAATAGAATAGAATAGAATAGAATAGAATAGAATAGGACTCTCACTATGGGATAGATATGTGCGCAGTGAATAATATTTTGTTACATTTTTTATTTTGTTATACTTCATTTTTAAGTTAGTTTTGTCATTTGATATTTTTTATACTGCTGTTCCTGTATTTCTTCACAGAACTAACAAACTCAAAATCCAAATCTCTTTTCAGCCAGGAACTATGATTGAATGGGGCAATTACTGGTAAGTATATTACCAAATGGTGACTTTGTAATCTTATTAATAGATTATTTTAGGCCATAGTGTTAATTCAGGAATAAAATCTGGGGATAAAACCATGATTTGATATTAGACTGTTTTGTTTGATGTTTCTATTACAGAATTTTTCAAACGTATACAAAACTAGAGAGACTAATACCGTGGATCTCCCTGCCCCACCCACCCCCTTCCATTCCCATCGCTTAGTTTCAGTAGTTACCAACACATGGCTGGTCTTGCTTAGGTCTAACTCTCCCAACCCAAATTATTTGAAAGTAAATCCAAACAGCATGTCATGTCATCCATAAATATTTCAGTATATATCTCTAAGAGATAAGGACTCTGTTTTTTTTTTTAATTTTTTTTAATGTTTGTTTATTTTTGAGAGAGACAGAGCATGAGCAGGGGAAGGGCAGAGAGAGAGGGAAACACAGAATCTGAAGCAGGCTCCAGGCGCTGAGCTGTCAGCACAGAGACCCACACGGGGCTCAAACTCCCAAAATGTGAGATCTTGACCTAAGCCAAAGTCGGACACTTAACCAACTGAGCCACCCAAACACCTCTATTTTTTTTTTTTAATAAAACCCAGTGTTGCATTAAGTAATTTCATATTTTTGGATATTACCTTTTTTTGAAATGTTTTTGTCACATAAACAGCACCACAATGACACAGTTGCTCGGGGTTTTTTTCTTCACTTAAGTAGCAGACTACCAGCTTTTCCCCAAACTGATCCATAGGTTCATCACAATTCCAATCAAAATCCCGGCAGGCTTCAGAAATGCAAAGGACCCAAATAGCTAACACAACCTTAAAAAAGAACAAAGTTGGAGGACTCACAGATCTCAATTTCAAAACTGACTACAAAGCTACAGTAATCAAGACAGTGTGGTACTGGCATAAGAACAGGTATATGCAGATCAGTGGAACAGAAGTGCAAGTCCATAAATAAACTCATAAATATGAACCATTTGTACCAAGTAAATTTCAACACATGCACCAAGTAAATTCCATGGGGATAGTCTTTTCAACAAAGGGTGCTAAGACAACTCGATATCTTTGCAAAAGGATGAATTTAGACCCCTGCCTCACATTATACACAGAAATTAACCATAACATAAAGGTTAGAAGCAAACGTAGGAGAGAGTCTTTGTGACCTAGGTTAAGCATATAACACCAAAATCCATGAAAGAAAATGATAGATTATAATTTATCAAAATTAAAAACTTTGTAATTCAGAGGGCATCATTTAAAAAATTAAAATGCAAGTCACAAGACTGGGAGAAAATTTTACAAATCATATCTGATAAAGGACTTGTATCTAGTATATGTAAAGTCCTACAACTCAGTAATAAGAAGACAAATAACCCATTTCAAAAATGGACAAAGGATTTGAATAGACGATTCTTCACAGATACACAAACAGCCAAAAAGCATATGAAAAGATGCTTAGCATCATTTATCATAAGAGAAATGGAAATCAAATGAGATTAAAAAAAACCCTAAAACAAGCTATCATCTCACACCTTTTATGATGGCCATTATCAAGAGAACAGAAAGTAACAAGTATGGTGAAGATACAGAAAAATTGGAACCTTTGTGCAGTTGGTAGGAATGTAAAATGTTGTAGTAATTATGGAAAACAATACAGAGGTTCCTCAAAACATTAAAAATAGAATAACCATATGATCAACAATTCTACTTCTAAGTTTCTAATCAAAAGAATTCAAAGCAGCATCTCAGAGATATTTTCCCACTAATTTTCATTGCAAGCATTAGTCACAGTAGCCAAGAGGTGGAAGCAACCCAAATATCCATCGAGAGATGAATGGATAAAGAAAATGTGATATATACATATAAGGGAATATTATGCAGCCTTTCAAAGAAGGAAACTCTGCCATGTGCTACAATATGGATAAGCCTTGAGGACATTCAGCCATTCATAAAAGGACAAATAGTATATGATTCCACTAATAACAAAGTCTCTAAAGTAGTTAGAATCACAGTAATGGAAAATGAATAGTTGCCAGGGTCCAGGTGGAGGGGACTTGGTGTTTAGTGAGTATTGAGTTTAAATTTGACAAGATCAAAAAGTTCTGGAGATCCCTTGCACAACAATGTGAGTGCTTGTGACACTACTAAACTGTGAAATGGCTGAGGTAAGTTTAATGTTATGTGTTTTTACCACAATAAAAAATAAATAATCATGAAATAAATTTTTAAAAAAATTTTTCAGTGGGCAAGGGATTTGAATAGACATTTCACCAAAAGAAATGTATAAATGCCTAATAAGCACGTGAAAAAGTGCTCAACACTCCCAGTCATTAAGGAAATGCAAAGTAAAATCACAAAGAGAGAAGACATCACAAACATTCAGATGGCTTTCACTAAGAAGACAGATAATAACACATGTTGGTGAAGTTGTGAATCAGTTGGGACCCTCATACATTGCTGATGAGAATGTTAAGTGGTACAGCCACTTCGGAAAATAGGCAGTTACTCAAAATGTTAAACATGGAATTACCATATGACCTCACAGTTCTATTCCTAGGTATATACCCAAGAGAATGAAAGCATGCATTCATATAAACTCATATACAGTGATCATAGCATTTCATAATAACCAAATAGTGGAAGTAGCCTAAAATGCCCATCAGCAGAGTGATGGAAAAATAGGCTGTGCTGCATCCACATAATGGAATACTATTCAACAGTAAAAAGAAATGAACTGCTGATATGCACTACAAATATAGGTGAACCTCAATAACATGCTATGTGAAAGAGTCCAAAGCAGCACATATTCTGTGATTCCATTTGTATGAAATATCCAGAAAAAGCAAATCTATAGAGACAGAAAGATCAGTGGTTTCCTGGGGCTAGAGGTGGGAACAGAAAATGATTGTAGATGGGCACAAGGGATCTTTTAGCACAACTGGATTGTGATGATTGCATAAGTCTGTAAATTTACTAAATATATATATATGTATATATATGTGTATATATATATATAATCTATAAATGTATATATATTTATACCTAAGTGATTTAGGTATATTTATACCTAAGTGATATTTTACAGGATGTAAAATATACCTCAGTAAAGCTGCTAACGATGCACACACCTTACCAAAGAGAATTTATACCATGAAACCAAGAATAATTCAAAAAGAGGACATTGATAAATATAACATAGGTGAGGCTGTAATAGGTGTCTGGCTTCTGCACCCCAAATACCCGGCCCCCATGCTTCTGTTAGAGCACTTGTCACCCCAGTGGAGTCTCTAGTTTCTAGTTCTACAACTCTGTCTACAAGACCTGGCACATCCTGGGTGGTTGGTAAATGTTGAATAGAGGGCAGAAACTAGTGGTTACATAAGAAGAAAAGGTCTTTGCCAAGGCCAGTTGCCAAACTTGTAAACAACTTCTGTGCCTGAGGGGAATAGATTATATATATTCATGCAGTAGAATCTTTTTTTTTTTTTTTTAATGTTTATTTTTGAGAGAACACAAGCAGGGGGAGAGGCAGAAAGAGAGGGAGACACAGAATCTGAAGCAGGCTCCAGGCTCTGACCTGTCAGCACAGAGCCCTACACGGGGCTCAAATCCATGAACTTCAAGATCATGACCTGAGCCAAAGGTGGACGCTTAACCAACTGAGCCACCCAGGCACGCCTCTGCAGTAGAATCTTATATGGTGGTTAAAGTAAAACAGATCTGCATATGGATAAGCATTGAAAACACCAAGTTCAAGAGAAAGAGCTAGTTAAAGAATGTGTACAACGTGATGTCTTTTAGGTAAAGTTGTTTTCATGTCTATTTATTTTTGAGAGAGAGCGCAAATGGGGGAGGGGCAGAGAGAGGGAGACACAGAATCTAAAGCAGGCTCCAGGCTCTGAGTTGTCAGCACAGAGCTGGACGCAGGGCTTGAACTCACAAACCGTGAGATCATGACTGGAGCCAAAGTGGGAGGCTTAACCAACTGAGCCACCCAGGTGCCCCTTAGGTAAATTTTTAAATGATGTAACAAAAGAGTCCTATAAACAAGTTGTATATAACAATTATATGAAAAGATAGAACTGTTGTTCATGGATACATACATATGAAGTAGAAATACAAAACCATAGACAGGAAGACATGTCTTCAAAAGAGGTAACTGCTTCCAGAATGTAACTCATGGGGGAGGGTGGGTGGGGGTGGGGAGGAGAATGCAAAGGGAGCTTCACCTGTTTCTGTGGTGTTCAGTCTGAAACAAATACGAGAAAATGTAAAGTATTGATATTTTAAAAATCTAGGTGGCCAGAGTGTTTTAAATCATAATTTAAAAGACAGTTTAAAAATCATCTTAATCCATGTTCAGAAGTCATTTGAAAATATTGAATACCAGTTTTATTTTATTAGAGACACTAATTTCTTTAAAAAAAAAAGTTTATTTATTTTTGAGAGCGACAGATCATGAGCAGGAGAAGGGCAGAGAGAGAGGGAGACACAGAATCTAAAGCAGGCTCCAGGCTCCGAGCTGTCAGCACAGAGCCTGACACGGGGCTCAAACCCGCAAACCGTGAGATCATGACCTTAGCTGAAGTCGGACGCTTAACTGACTGAGCCACCCAGGCGCCCCTAGAGACACTAATTTCTAATAAGAAACACTTTAAAAATTAGGAATAGAGAATATTTTATTTAAGTCAGGTTGGCAACCTTTTCTGTAAAGGAACAAATAATAATATTTTAGGCTTTGGTGTGCCTGAGTGGTTCAGTCAGTTAAGCGTCTGATGTCAGCTCAGGTCATGATACCATGGTTCACCGGTTTGAACTCTGCATCATGCTCTCTGCTGACAGCTTGGAGCCTAGAGCCTGCTTCATAGATTCTGTCTCTCTCTCTCTCTCTCTCTCTCTCTCTCTCTCTCTCCCCTCCCCCACTCGTGCTCTGTCTCTCTCTCTCTCTGGCTCTCTCAAAAATAAAACTAAAACATAAAACATTAAAAAAATATATTTTAGGCTGTGTGGACTGTTCTGGGTCCATAACGATTATTTAACTCTGCTATTTTAGTGTGCAAGCAGCCGTGAGCTTTTGTAAATGGGTGAGCATGGCTGTGTTCCAACAAAACTTTATTTATGGTTGCTGAAATTTGAATGTCATGATTTTCATGTATCATGAAATATTCTTTTGATTAGATTTTCAAGCATTTAAAAATGTAGAAATCATTCTTAGGTCCTGGGCCATCAAAACAAGCAACAGAGCAGGGGATTTAGTCTGAGGGTCTGCTGTGCTAGCCTTGATTTAAACGAAAGCACTATCCATTTCCTTCCATGTGTTCTTTTTATTTTCCGTTTTGAACTTTCTTGCTTTGAACTACATAATTTCTAAGATCTAGATCCAAAAAATGGCTCTGTGATTCTTTTTTTTTTTTAAGAGTTTCTTTTTAAGTAATCTCTGTACCCAACATGGGGCTTGACCCCATATCCCAGACATCAAGAGTTGCACGCTTCACCAACTGAGCCAGCCAGGTGCCCCCATGATTCATATTTCTAATAAATCTTTTCTTCTTGGGTCATCAAAGGCTACATAATGCAAGTTAGAATTTTTTTTAATTTGAAAACTAAGAAATACATTAATTGTATACTGTTACACAGTTAATACCTATAGGCACCATTTTATTAAGGGACCTTTTTTAGGGAGGGGCCTTATAAAAATGTAATAATTTAGTTGCCCACAGAATAGGATCATTCATTATTTCTATTTTTGCATGTTACTAATTAAGACTTGCCCACCATGGGGGTGCCTGGGTGGCTCAGTCAGTTGAGCATCCAACTCTTATTATCAGCTCAGGTCATGATCTCCTGGTTTGTGGATTTGAACCCCACAACTGTCAGCTCAGCTGACAGTGTGGAGCCTGCTTAGGATTCTGTGTCTTACCCCACACACACACCCCCTCCTTCACTCATGCACTCTGCTGTCTAAATAAATAAATAAACAAAAAAACAAACTTAAAAAAAAAAAAAGATTTGTCCACCGTGGCCTTCACAAGGAAGTACTGAGATTTATTCTTCAGTTACTTAAAAAATTATTTATAAATCCAGCTCAGCATTCAATTTATATTTTGGCATATAGGTAACTATTTAAGATGGTGATCTCCTCTTCAGTACATGCTTCTGATTATTACGAGGCTAAGGCAAGTACGTTTTCTTTGCCTACTGTAACTGAATTAGAAAAATTCATAATGAAATTAATAATCCTGAATATTTATCACTATCAATGAAAGACAGTTTTTCCCCACCTCTAAGTTAGAATGCACGTTAAAGTGATCTGCTTAATTTCAATAATTTACCAATCAGATTTGTAATTTTTGTGAAGCTATCAATCACTTAATTCTAGATATAAAGGTTAAAGAATTTAATATCATTTAGGGGTAGCCCATGGGAGCAATAGCAAGAGATCCCTCCTTCACCACAAAAGAGCCTAAAAGCTTGGGTCACCCTCAGAGTTGAGCTTATGGGTATGAGAGCTGAGATGTACAAATTGATCTTAAGGAGGCTGGCTTTATCACTCCCACTGCGGTTGCCCTTGCTCTGATCCTATACCCCGCTGCTTCCTTGATGTTCTAATTCAGTTGCTATGAAGTTTTCCTCCAGGACAAAAATGTACTGGTCAAGCCAACTCAGATATCTTGTCCCCCAAGAGTACTGTCTCACGGTAGATGTTAGTAGATTGATATCCTTGTTCATATGCCCCCAACTCTTCTAAATTAACTATAATGAATCTATCTTCCCAAGTCCTGTCAATTCTGACACCCTGATGACAGACTTTAGGCCAAAACGTGTTGATGTAAATTTACTGGGTAGTCTGTGGTGGGAGGTCTCCAGCTGTGCTTTTCTGGGTGACCTCCCTGTATCATTCAAGCCACTTTTTTCATTTTTAAGTTTGATTCTAGAAAACTGCTTTTGGGAAACATACATTTTCTAAAAATAGTTTTAGGATTTCAGATGCATCACTGAATATCAAGTAGTTGGTACAAATATGAAAGAAGGTGTTTAAGGAACTGACATGTTTGCAGTAGGAAATTTTAAAAGGAAAGTTTAAGACAAGTGCAAATTTTTTATCAATTTAATCACAATTTCTTTTTTTTTGTGTTTTGATTTTCATTTATTTTCACAATGTTTTATAATATCCCATATACAAGACCTATAAACTTTTCATTTCTAGCCTTTCAACATTTTTTATTATATCATTAAAAGTATCATTTATAAAATCTCCATTTTTTTTTAATTAGGATATAGAGATGAATTAGAATTTGTACCTTGACTCTATAAGGCAACTGATGAATTCACTTATTTTGTTTGTTTTGTTTTTCTTTTTTTGTCTTTTCAAAACTCCTTTTATTTTATTTTTTATTGTTTTAAATTTACATCCAAATTAGCATATAGTGCAACAATGATTTCAGGAGTAGATTCCTTAGTGCCCCTTGCCCATTTAGCCCCTCCCCGCTCCGACAACCCCTCCAGTAACCCTCAGTTTGTTCTCCATATTTATGAGTCACTTCTGTTTTGTTCCCCTCCCTGTTTTTATATTATTTTTGTTTCCTTTCCCTTATGTTCATCTGTTTTGTCTCTTAAAGTCCTCATATGAGTGAAGTCATGCAATTTTTGTCTTTCTCTGACTAATTTCACTTAGCATAACACCCTCCAGTTCCATCCACATAGTTGCAAATGGCAAGATTTCATTCTTTTTGATTGCTGAATAATACTCCATTGTATATACATATACCACATCTTCTTTATCCATTCATCCATCGATGGACATGTGGGCCCTTTCCATACTTTGGCTATTGTTGATAGTGCTACTATAAACATGGGGGTGCACGTGTCCCTTCGAAACAGCACACCTGTATCCCGTGGATAAATGCCTAGTAGTGCAATTGCTGGGTCCTAGGGTAGTTCTATTTTTAGTTTTTTGAGGAACCTCCATACTGTTTTTCAGAGTGGCTGTACCAGCTTGCATTCCCACCAACAATGCAAAAGAGATCCTCTTTCTCCACATCCTCCCCAACATCTGTTGTCACCTGAGTTGTTAATGTTAGCCATTCTGACAGGTGTGAGGTGGTGTCTCATTGTGGTTTTGATTTGTGTTTCCCTGATGATGAGTGATGTGGAGCATTTTTTCATGTGTTGGTTGGGCATCTGGATGTCTTCTTTGGAGAAGTGTCTATCCATGTCTTTTGCCCATTTCTTCACTGGATTATTTGTTTTTTAGTTGTTGAGTTTGATAAGTTCTTTATAGATTGGATACTAACCCTTTATCTGATATGTCATTTGCAAATATCTTCTCCCATTCTGTCAGTTGCCTTTTAGTTTTGCTGATTGTTTCCTTCGCTGTGCAGAAACTCTTTATTTTGATGAGGTCCCAGTAGTTCATTTTTGCTTTTGTTTACCTTGCCTCCGGAGATGTGTTGAGTAAGAAGTTGCTACGGCCAAGGTCAAAGAGGTTTTTGCCTGCTTTCTCCTTGAGGATTTTGATGGCTTCCTATCTTACATTTAGGTCTTTCATCCATTTTGAGTTTATTTTTGTGTATGGTGTAAGAAAGTGGTCCAGGTTCATTTTTATGCATGTCGCTGTCCAGTTTTCCCAGCACCACTTGCTGAAGAGACTGTCTTTATTCCATTGGATACTCTTTCCTGCTTTGTCAAAGATTAGTTGGCCATACGTTTGTGGGTCCATTTCTGGGTTCTGTATTCTGTTCCATTGATCTGAGTGTCTGTTCTTGTGCCAGTACCATACTGTCTTGATGATTACAGCTTTGTAGTATAGCTTGAAGTCTAGGATTGTGATGCCTCCAGCTTTGGTTTTCTTTTTCAAGATAATCAGAATTTCATGTTATACACAGACACATATGTATATATACATATTCTCCCACACATAGGAATGCCATTTGGTACTCATTTTCCTGATGGTTCATTCTGGTAAGGGGGAAAAAAAAAAACAAGAGGCAGAATCTTTTTCTTTCATTTTTTATTGAAATATAATTGACACACATGTTAAATTAGTTTCAGGTGTATAGCACAGTGATTGGGCAAGTGTAGCTACCTTCTGGCACCATACAACACTATTATAATACCACGAGGCAGTTCCAGTTTTGATAGTGATGGTATATCAGCAGGAAGCTCCACATTCATGTTTTTCCATGTGCTGTCCAAGAAGTTGAAGAATCTCCCTTCAAGTTTAGAGAGCTCATGTGTCTTCCAGAAATCATGGTCTGCAGCTGCTTTGAGGGTGTGCTCCCTTCTCCTCTGTCTTAAACCCTACTCTCCAGGGGTGGCCCCTGTCTCCCTTAGATAGAGTAACTCTTGGCATCTTGAGTGTTCTAATATCCAGGTTTTCCTCACTTTCCCTCAGCAGGTTCTTGGAGAAGCAATTCTGTTTAAGTTGACAGGTCCTATCCTCTGCCAATTTTCTTGACTTTATGTCAAGAATCAGGAGTGCAACCATGTACTCTGAAACATTGATTTTGTTTAGTCATTACTGTCCATTTCCCCTAAAAATGACTCTTCTAGTTACAGAAAAGTACATTTACATCTTATATAGGTTCTGTATATTAAAATAACATTCGATTGCATTTGGTAGTTAAAAAACAGTCTTCATATTGAACAACTTGCTCTGAGGATAGAAAAAATCTGATTCTTTTTAATGTACCTGATTCAGTATCTGAACATTGTCATTGTCCCTTACAGGGCTCGTGCAATTCGCTTCAGACAGGATGGTAATGAAGCAGTTGGAGGATTCTTCTCTCAGATTGGGCAGCTCTATATGGTGCATCATCTTTGGGGTATGTATTTTTTCCTTTATTTTTATGTTACTGGGATTTCAGGGTTCATTACCAAATAAGTTAAACTAGGCAATAAAGCACATCTCAAGTCAGTAACTTTAAACACCATAGCAAATCCAAACATCATAGATGGAAAGTAAATGCTGGGCTATCTACAAGGAAAGAGGTCAACAGTGATGAACTATCTACAAGGAAAGAGGTCAGCAGTGAAAGGCCCGTAGATTTGTGGCACATTAGCAGCTGACGTGGGAGTGGGAATAGTGGTGAAAGGAACAGGCAGCCGTGGGAGAGGGAAGATGGTAAAACTGTTGTCCCTTTCTAGACACTTCCCATGACTCCTCAGAAACAATCCTGCATTTTACCAGAGAGACACCTCCCCACATACTCATTCGCTGCCTGCCTTGTGTCTGATTGCATTGTCCAGAGGCCCTTCTCTGTGTACTTTTCCAACCCTGCCCACTTTTGTTTGGCACCATCTTTAGTATCTCTCAGGGCCTGACTCAGGTGTGCCCCCTCGCCCCCCATAATGAGTGTCACTCTCCTCTTGAACCCCCCAGAGCCCAGTATCATGTAGGTCGTCACGTTGTGCTATTTGTGTCTGTCTCCCTGCTAAGAACAGGAATTAGGTCTAAGTAATAGCTTGGTACATTCTGGGCACGTCTGTATGTTTATTAAAGTTTTTGTGGGTTTTTTTCAAATGTTTGTTTATTTTGAGAGAGAGAGAGAGAGAGAGAGAGAGAGAGAGAGAGAGAGAGAATACCAGTAGAGGAAAGGCAGAGAGAGGGGAACAGAACCTGAAGCCGGCTCTGCACTGATGGCAGTAAGCCCAACGTGGGGCCCGAACCCACGAACTGTGAGATCATGACCTGGGCCAAGGTCCATTGCTCAACCGACTGAGCCACCAAGGCACCCCTATTTATTAAAGTTTAAAAAATGAAAAGTGGAAATCATTTCCAGACCATATTAATAAACTGAGATGTTGTTTGACTGCTCAGTCCCACCACGTGCTGTACCCTGAGAGCCTGCTGTGTTAGCGTGGCAGGCTTACAAAGATAAGTGACAGGGCTAATGAAGGATTAAGACAACATAAGGGATATGCCATGAGGCAGTGTGTGGTCAGTAACATAGTTATATTCGGGGCACTCCCAGCGCTTAAAGGGATATAAACTTACATGTAGTTGAGGAAAATCAGTAAAAGGTGAATATGAGCTAGACTTTTGGATCTAAATAGGTTGCAGGTAAAGTCAAGCAGGAAGGGCTAGAACATTGATGGAGATACGAGAATTTTTATAAACAGTGGTCAGAAAACTACAAATAGTGCAGACTGGCTAAATGGTAAGAGACCTGCTGAGGACCTAAGTCTGAAGTGGATAACTTGAGGCAAGAAAAGTAGTTTTTACACCATCAGGGTCTGGGGAAGAGACCCCCATCCTCACCTCCACCAATCACTGCTTCATCCAGTTGCTGATCTCAGCTGCACACACTGGGCCTCCCTGGTGTGTAAGCAACTGAAAACCCTGCACCAAATAATAGATGCTCCCACGAGCATCAGGTGCAACGTTGTCCTAGGGACCTTGGTTCTCTAGCTAACTGGGATTTGACTTCATAAATATCAGAGTTGTCAAATATAATAGATTTGGGAACAAATCTTCAAAACATATGTCCCTGCCTTTAGAGATTATGCTAAACATAATTTAACCTTTATGGGTTGAAGGTAGGGGTGAAGTCGTTTTGTTCTTTTTTTTTTTAAATAATTATGTGGTCTGTCTGGAGGATATAAACTGAAAAGTCAGACCTCTTCCCTCACCTTCCCCTCAGGCTTGGCTCCTGCGCACCTTCCCAAACACCCTCGGTATCTGAGCACAGGAACTTGATGGTCAGGGTTGCCATGTGCTTTGACTCTCAGGCAGAGGGCAAGCCATATACCCACTCCACTCATGTCAGGGTTTCCAGTGTGTCTGGATAGGGACTCGCGGGTGACAGAGCAGACAGGCACTGGCAGGTGTAAGTGGCAGAGCTCTGACAGAAGCTGTGGGGAGCATAGGCCCTCAACTCTGTCCCATGGGGAGGACTTAAGGCTTCACAACAGCAGTTGACAAGGAGTTCACCAAGATGCTCCTCCATGCAGAGATGCAGAAGCCAGGAACAGTGTGGTGCTCTGGCATTGGAGAGCGGCCAGATTGCAGCATGTGTCTTTTCTTAGGCAGTACTCTTCTCTACCTTCCTTTGTTGTCCCCAGTCAGTGTCCCAAATGTCCACTACCCTATTATATAGGAAAAAGTATCGAGATATGCAGAGATGAATTCTCAGTAGCCTGCCCCAAAAACTTACCCTCACTTTTCCACATTTTTTAGAGAACCACGTTTATCAGGCACCTCCAGCGTGTTATTTTCTGCATCATTCTCTTTAATCCTCACCACTACAAACCACAATGAGGTACCTGTGCCTCACAAATGATAAATCAATCACCTAGAATCGTCAGTAACTGAACCAGGCTCAGACTTGGGCACGTCTGGCTTTTTCAAAGCAGATCATTCTACAACACAGCACCTCTTCCTTTTACCCTCGCACTTGATGCCTTTCCTTCCTCACCTTCCTTCAGGCCCTGCCCCTTCCATCTGTTCCACCACCCCCATCTATGGGCTCCCTCTCCCCAGTAATATGAACATGCCCAAGTGCTTCCTGCCTTTAAAAAGCCTCAAACCCAAGTGTCCACTGATGGATAAACAGGTAAACAAAATGTGGTATGTATATATAATAGAACATTGTTTCCATAAAAAGGAACGAAATGCCAATACATGCTTCAACATAGATGAGCCTTGAAAACATTAGATTCCGCTTACATGAGGTGCCTAGCATAGGCAAATTCATAGAGACAGAATGCAGGGTAGAGGCTCCTAGGGGCTGCCTGGAGGGGAAAATGGGAAGTTAGTGTTCAGTGGATACAGAGTTTTAATTTGGGATGGTGAAAAAGTTTCAGAGATGGATAATAAAGTGGGATGATTGTGAATTACTTAATGCCACCTAATTGTACATTTTAAAATGGTTAAAAGTTAATTTTGCTATGCATATTTTACCAAATTAAAAAAATTTTAACTAAGAAAATTAAAAAACTGAAATTAAAAAAAAGAACACAGCCCTTTCCAACCTGTTCCCTGCAAGGGGGGTCACCACACAGTGCACTGGCCATGCACCTGCCCTCAGTTGGATGCTGCTGCTTATCATATGAATGCTAAATTGTTTTGCTCTGGGTGGTAAGAGGTAAAAGATTTCTTTTCCTTCTGTTTTTCAGCCTCTTCACAATTTTAGGTACTAAATTTATACTCTATTACTAGTTGAGGGAAATTTTATCTTTAGGTGATTAAGTTGCTACAAGGGTAGGTCTTCTCATAAGGAGAAAGAAGCCCTGTGAAGAATAGGGTGTGTGTCCCAGAATAGAGAAACTAGAAGCCCTGATTCTTGTCCTTTTAATCTTGTGTGACCCTGTCAAGGGGCATTTCCCTGGTGAGTAGTTGGAAGGATCTTGCCAGGCTGGGATTTGGCAACCAAGGCACCTAGATGAGATACCTGAATTGTACCATGTGACACCAAGGACTGTGATACCTTTGACCATGCTCTTCTCTCCACCTGGCATGCCTTTGTCTTCTGTTACTATCTGTCAGTGACATTCTTTTCAACCTCTAAGCCCGACCCACCTGGTCAAATCACACCTTCCAGACACCTCTCTCCAGTCTCCTCCCTGTTCCTGTGGGCTCTGTTCTCGAGTATTCCACAGTGCTCAACAGTTGACCTTGTCTTTACTTGTCTTTTCTCCACTGCATTGAACACAGTCTCTCACCCAGATAATTGTAGTGCTTTGGAAATGTTGAACAAAATTGAATATTGCTTAATTATAGTCTGACAGTTTCTGGTTATGAGTTTAACATTATTGAAGAACCTCGGTTTGAAAGGTAGGTCTTGAATCCACTAGACTGTAAAATTTAAAGATGTTTATTTGCTTCTCTCACAAGGCCTAACATAATTTTTCTCAGAATAACCAACTCACAATTATCCCAGCTTAGTACTAAATTCCCTCAGTAGTTGCTTTGAGAAAACCAGCTGAGCAGCTGAATCAGTACTTGTTGGATATAGCTAGTGGAATGCAGGACAGTGTGTTTGGATTAAGTCTTGTTTCTTCCGTGTGGTTATTTTTCAGCTTACAAGGATCTTCAGACCAGGGAAGATATACGGAATGCAGCATGGCATAAACATGGCTGGGAAGAATTGGTGTATTATACAGGTAACATTTTTAAGACATAAAACTTGTCATTCTTCTCATCTTACTGTTTTATGTTCTTTCACCCTAAAGCTAATATGTTACTTTTTAATTAATTTATTTATTTTTAAGTAATCTCTGCACCCAACGTGGACCTCGAACTCACGACTCTGAGCTCAAGTGTCGCATGCTCTTCTGACTGAGCCAGTTAGGTGCCCCTTGTACTTTTTTTTTTAAATAGTATGTTGCTCTAGGATGGTGAATCATAAGTTTGGGGGGATGAAGATTAGTCAGATTTTTCTCTAATAGTTGCATGACTTCTTTTCAATAAGGAATTTTCATTCTTTCAAGTATGTTTGTGGGGAGCCTGGCTGGCTCAGTCAGTGGAGCATGCAACTCTTTTTTTTTTTTTTTTTTTTTTTTTTTTTTTTAATTTTTTTAAATTTTTTTTTTCAACGTTTATTTATTTTTGGGACAGAGAGAGACAGAGCATGAACAGGGGAGGGGCAGAGAGAGAGAGGGAGACACAGAATCGGAAACAGGCTCCAGGCTCTGAGCCATCAGCCCAGAGCCCGACGCGGGGCTCGAACTCACGGACCGCGAGATCGTGACCTGGCCGAAGTCGGACGCTTAACCGACTGCGCCACCCAGGCGCCCCAAGAGCATGCAACTCTTGATCTCAGAGTTGTAAGTTCGAGCCGCACATTGGGTGCAAAAAAAAAAAATCTTAAAAAAACAAAAAAAACTACGTTGTCTGGTACAGTTTCAGACCCTTGCATGATGTAAACTTCACATCATTACCTTTTTTTTTGTATTTTTCTATATTTTCTGAATATTTATTATACAATTTTTTCCTAAGCTTTCCCTTTCTCATCAAAATTATCTGTTCCCCAAAACATTATAATTTAATACAGCAATTAAAAATTTTGAAAATTGACATTTTGACTTTCTGTATGTACATGTCTGTGCATGCGCATGCATACCTGCATGCATGTATGCTATGAAATCCTGGTTGATTTTTGTAAGAACAGTTGGGCGGGAATACAACCCAGAAATACTAACACAGGTAATAAGTACCAATCATGTTGCATTTCAGGTACATTTAAGCTCATATACTACTAACAAAAATCAAAGAGTAGTTTGTTCTAGAAAATAAGTATTATCTTGTCTTTTAGTTCAAAACACCATATAATTGCATGTGACTTTGTTGCCTGTTCTTACAGTTTCATTAGTTTCCAGAGGCCTATTTTATTCAGCAGTGACAGTTTTTGAAGTACCGTGTATCTTTTCCTTTACAGAGTATAGTCAAATGCAGTATTATTTGATTTTATACAACTTTATATAAAATTTTTTAATGTTTATATATTTTTGAGAGATACAGAGAGACAGAGTGTGAGTAGGGAAGGGCAGAGAGAGAGGGAGACAAGCAGTCTCCAGGATCTGAGCTGTCAGCACAGAGCCTGATGCAGGGCTCGAACCCACACAGGGTGAGATCATGACCTGAGCCAAAGTCGGACGCCCAACCGACTGAGCCACCCAGGCGCCCCTATATAACTTTATTTTAGTTCAAAGTTCTCAACCTTTTGATAAAGCACCATTTTTCTTAAAACATGGACTTTCCTAATTCCCTACAAATGAAACACATCTCCAGACAGAATCTGCTTTAATTCTAATAACATCTCATAGAATGTTAATTGATCTACCATTAGCTTGTACATTTCTGCCCCTGAGATCAGTCCTATATTTTCCTCTATTCTGATTTTAAGCAACATATCCTCTGAACGTTCTCAGCAACATATTCGTTAATGTATATTTACCATAATCTGTTTACAAAAGAACAAGCACGGTAATCTTGATCCTTGTTTTCAGTCCCACTTATTCAGGAAATGGAATCCAGAATCATGATCCCACTGAAGACCTCACCCCTCCAGTAAAGCTGCAGATTTTAGATGTGCCTACATAAATTTATGTGACAAGTATTTGTCATAAACTAATTTTAATTGTATATCAAGTGAAAAAGAAACACTGAAGTGTAAACTGCTGTATATAGCTTATGAGAGACCTCTTTTCTTTAAAATTTACATAATCACAAGAAAGGAAACTATTATAGTTTGATTGTAACAGTCCTCAAATATACCTTATACCAACCACCAGCCACCCCTCCCCACCCGCTGGGAAAAGAGGGCCCAAATTAAAATTTGAATCCTCTCCAAATAGGAATCTAACCATGAAAAAAAAAGTTAGCAATTTCTTTATAAAAAGCAAATCTGTTTTATAATTACAGATTTTTAGGCAAATTTCTTGTATCAGGAAGAAATATAAATTTTGTCATGTTACTCTAGCAGTTACTTCTGAGTCTCAGACCAGGAACAAATTCTGAGTGTACCCGATACCTGAAAGTGTTTTAATTCTCTCTCCTGTTTAATTGGTCAGCATAGTAAATGACGTGTCATTACTAAGCTGGTAGTAGTTGCTAAGATACATTTAATCAGTAACTCAGTCTTTACCTAGTATATTGTGATGGCTGTATATGAGGGGAAATAATGTGTCATATGTGATTCTGAAATGAACGCCTTGAATAGCACTAATTTTTATTTGTATATTTTTCTATAACAAATTGAGTAGCATTAAGAAAAGAGGTTTTATTTTGTAAACAATCATTTGTGACCTCAGACATTCTGTAGTTAATATTTTAGTAAGCTCACAGCAGATACTTCCAAGATTATGTATGAGGGGTGGTGCATGTTGAGATTTAAATTGGAATAAAGCTGCCTACTTTGTCTAGCTCTGATTTAGTTTTTTAATACAGTGTGCCAGTTTTGTGACTGTAATCATGTGCAAGTCCTGTTGAAGTGAAAAATTAGGTCTGACCCCCAAATTAAAGAATTTATGTGTAAAATAAAGTGTGAATAATTCTCATATCAAATGTCAAACTTTTACATGTGAATGGTTTTCTCCAAGAACATATAAAAGTCAATAAAACATCTTGATTTTCACATATGACATGTTTGCAGTCTTTTTTTATGAACTTGTGCTAAGAATGACCCTGTACCTCTTGAAAAATAGCTTGTCCCTGTGAAGTGGGCATATGTGTGAGTCTATAGAGCAAAATATTAAATAAGTTCACCAGCTTCTAACTAGCCATTGAACAAGGTGTTTTGGGAAACAGGCTTTGTGTACCAGTGCATGGAGTTTGGGGGGTTGGGGCAGCGGTCAGAAGAACAGGCCCTTTCAAGTCCATGCGCTGCTCCTTGATGAGGTACTTCCCTCTTTGGTGTTCTGTTCCCTTAACCTATAAAACGGGAGGTGGAACCCAATGACATTTAACATCGCTTCAGCTCTGAATTTTGTAACTGGCTCTTCTTAATGCCACAAAAAGCAGTAGGAGAGAGAGGGCATAGTGAGCTCTGGCATAGAAACCTGCATTTTCGGGGCCCCTGAGTGGCTCAGTTGGTTGAGTATCTGACTCTTGACTTTGGCTCAGGTCATGATCTCATGGTTCAGGGGATTGAGCCCCATGTCGGGCTCTGTGCTGACAGTGTGGAGCCTGCTTGGGATTCTCTCTCTCCATTTCTCTCTTTGCCCCAACCCCCACTTTTCTCAAAAAAAAAAAAAAAAAACTAAACTAAAAACATGCATTTTAACAATTCTACTGATTAGATGCTCAGAGCATGTTTGTAGGATGTGAGTGAAAGAACTGTTTATATGAAACTGCTTTCTAAACTGTATAAAGAAAAATGGTAGAATTAGTAATACTAGTAAAGATGATCTAGTTATTCAGAACTGGAAAAAAATTGCTGGGAACAGACTTTTCACTAACAAATTGTGTGGACTTAAAGTGAACCATGCAGAAGTCAGGAATTTTCTATCATTCACTGGGCTTATTAGGGTTCTCCAGAGAAACAGAACAAATAGGATATCTAGATACCCACATATACAAAAAGAGACTTACAGGAATTGGCTACTGCGGCTATGGAAGCCAAGAAGTCCCACAGTCTGTCATCCGCCAGCTAGAGAACCAAGAAAACCAGGGGTATAATTCTGTCCAAGTCCAAAGGTCTGAGAATCAGGAGAGCTGATGGCTTAACTTCCAGTCCAAAGTCAGAGGGCCAAGAACCAGGAGCTCCAGTATCTGAGAGCAGAAGGTGAACATCCCAGCTCAAGCAGAGTGAATCTGCCCTTCCTTTACCTTGTTCCATTTGGGCCCCCAAAAGATTGAGTGATGCCCACCTACATTAATGAGGAGGGGTCTTTTATTCATTCTGTTGAATAAAATGCTGATCTTCCAGAAACACCCTCACAGACATACCCATAAATAATGTTTTACCAGCTATCTGGACATCCCTGAGGCCAGTCAAGCTGACACAAAATTAACCATCACAACTGAGCTCACAGTTGTGGGATGAGTTGGATGAGGCTCCCCAAATTGCCTCATCTACCCAATTCCCCATCCAGGGGCCCTTCTGGTGAGCACCGGAATGTGCAAGAATGACATTTTCTTTTAGAAACAGTTATTCTCTGTGTTGCTTTTTATTTTGAGAGAGAGAAAGCACATGTGTGTGAAGGGGAAGGGGCAGAGAGGGAGGGAGGGAGAATCTCAAGCAGGCTCCATGCTGTCAGTGCAGAGCCCGATGCAGGGCTCAAACTCCCGAACCATGAGATCGTGACCTGAGCTGAAATCAAGTGTCAGAGGCTTAACCGAGACCCAGGTGCCCCTTGTGTTGCTTTCTTAAAGGAGCTTTCTGTTCAGAAAAGCACAGAGCAACGAACTAAAATAGAGCTCTTTCAGAATACACCTACTCTGGGAAAAGGAATTTCTGTCCTAATTAAGTCATTGGATTTCACAATGCAGCCTGCCTCACACTAGGCTATAGTCTTTAGTCACGTCAACAAATAGTTTCTGTTATGTGCCAAGCACCAGACACCTAAAATAATAATCATGAACAAAACGTGACCCCTGCCCTTGTGAAGCTTCCAGTCCAGTGAAAGGAGTCTGGCAATTAAAACATAAAATACTGTAGCTTACATGATATGGTAGGAGTTGATAAATGCTATAGGAGGGGAAGGTAGAAGGGGGTAATGGAGATAGGACTCTGAGGGTGGGCTGGGAGGGGCAATATGCAGTATTAAATCTGTCTGGTCGGAGTTGGCCTTGCTGAAAAGCTGAGATTTAAGCAAAAAGGGGTGATAAAATTAGCCAGTGTTTGGAAGGGGATCCCACCACGCTGAGGAAATGGCTACAGCAGAGACCCTCAGGGAGGGTCATGCCTGGCATGCACTAGAGCAGCACAGACACTGGCTGGAACAGAGGAGAGGGACTGCCTGGTGGGAGAAGTCAGAGGTCGTGGGGCTGGATCAGTAGGGTGTTAGGGGCCACTGAAAGGACCTTGGCTTTTACTCTGAGGTGGGATCCACTCAAAGGTTTTGAGCAGAGGAGGGGCATGATCTGACTTACATTTTCTATTTTTTATTTTTAACATTTTTTTAAGAGACAGAGGCAGAGCAGGGGAGAGGGAGAGAGAGAGGGAGACACAGAATCTGAAGCAGGCTCCAGGCTCTGAGCTGTCAGCACAGAGCCCGATGTGGGGCTCAAACTCACAAACTGTGACACCATGACCTGAGCTGATGTCGGACGCCCAACCAAGCCACCCAGGTGCCCCGATCTGACTTACATTTTAAATGGTGGCTTGAACTAGGGGTAGCAGTGGAAGTAGGGAGAATGGTGAGATTCTGAATGTATCTTAATGGCAGAGACAGAATGATTTCCTGAACGACCGACCGTGGAGTGTGAATGAAAGAAAAACCAAAAGTGACTCAAGTTTTTGGCCTCCCCAACTGAAAGGATGGGGAAGGCTGTAGGTGAAGTAGGTGCAAGAGATCTGGGGAAGTGAAGATCAGGAATCATTTTGCTTATATTGAGTTTGAGATGTCTCTGCAGATATTCAGGTGGAGGTATCACACAGGTATGTGTGTATTTGAATCTGCAGTTCAGGAGCACAGCCTCGCCTGGAGATACGCATTTGTGAACTGTCTGAGACTCTTAAATACACAGAACAAACTGAGGGTTGATGGGGGGGGGGTGGAGAGGGGAGAATGGGTGATGGGCATTGAGAAGGGCCCTTGCTGGGATGAACTCTGGGTGCTCTATGTAAGCGATGAACCACAGAAATCTATCCCCAAGACCAAGAGCACACTGTACACACTGTGTGTTAACCAATTTGACAATAGTTTATACTAAATAAATAAAGAGGACTTTATTGCCCGAAAAATAAATAAATTCTTATGGGGAGTGAATGTAGATGAAGAAGAGGGCCAGGGTAAGGAGGAACCAGGAAGAGAGAGTGAAAAACCACCAGGGAAACAGGAAGAAACTCAAGAAAGTGGCATGTCATGAAAGCTAAATGAACAAAGTCTATCAAGAATGAGATCACCTGTGTCACATGCTGCTATGAGGCCAGGTTAGATGAGGTCTGAAATCTGACCACTAATTTAGCAACATGGTGGTCACTTGGTGATGTACAGGAATCTTCTATCATTATATTAATCTATCAAATAATCACTTTAGCAATTCTAGCCCAATTTGTCAAATCCTTTTATTAAACGTCCATAGAAGAACGAATTGTATTATTTTGTCTATGAATTTTCATTGGGAATATTTGAAATTTACAAATTCATTTTCCATATGTTGTGTGTAGGTCTGGTGAATATTACTTGCACGTGCCAACTCACTTTTTTTAAATGTTTATATTTGAGAGAGAGAGAGCATGAGTGGGGTGGGGGGGGAGGTGGGCAGAGTGAAACACAAAATCCAAAGCAGGCTCCAGGTTCTGAGCTGTTAGCACAGAGCCCGACGTGGGGCTTGAACTCACGAACTGTGAGATCATGACCTGAGCCAAAGTCAGACACTTAACTGACTGAGCCACCCAGGCGCCCCCATGCCAACTCATTTTTAATTACCATTCATGTGATATCATCCCGACTCCTTTTTAAAATTTATTTTTTTATTTTTTAGAGAGCACAAGTGGGGGAAAGGGGCAGAGAGAGAGGGAGAGAGAATCCCAGGCAGACTCCACACTCAGTGCAGAGCCTGAGGCAGGGCTCAATCCCACTGGGATCGTGACCTGAGCTGAAATCAAGAGTTGGGACGCTCAACCAACTGAGCCACCCAGGCACCCCATCATCCTTTTTAAAAGCCTTCTCAGACCCACACTTTGCTCTCCTCCAAACCAGCACTTGAGAGAACCTGCTTCTTTTCCCCTTATTCTCACGGCTGCCTGTGAAGGAGACTTTTCTTTGGTCTTGAATAATTATTAAATGTATGCCTTCAGTTTCTGGCTGGAACATAGATGTTCAATAACATGCTTGATGAATGGATAGAAGGAAGCAAAGGGGGGAAGTAAATGGGGAGAGGGAGAAAGGGAAGGTAGGAAAAGAGAAAGTATGGAGACTGTCAGTTTCAATTAGAAAACACACGGGGCAGGGTGCTTCAGTGGCTCCGTTGGTTGAGCATCAACTTTGGCTCAGGTCATGATCTTGTGGTTTGTGAGTTCAAGCCCTGCATCATGCTCTGCACTGACAGCTCAGAGCCTGCTTTGGATTCTCTGCCTCCCTCTCTCTCTCTCTGTCCTTCCCCCATGTTCGCCTTCTCCCTCTCTCTCTCTCAAAAATAAACATTAAAAAAATTCATGGGGCAAAAATATATACATATGTGTGTATACATATGTGTGCCCCTCAAAGCAGGGCAATGTCTTAATTCATACTATTTCTGATGCAAGTGTTAGGAATCCTGGGAGTTAAGATGATGTGCCTAGGCAAACTCAGTAAAACAATTCAAAAGGAAAATAATAAACATATATAGAAATATGTTCAGAGTTGGAAACTGATCAGCAAAGAACTGAACAGTCCTCCATGAATTAATACTAAAACTAGTACTTTTTGCAGAGTTCAGTGACCATTAAAAAGGAAACCACTTGAACATTTTGTAAAACACATCTTACATTCTAGGGAATAAAATTTCATCTTCTGTATTAATATACATTAACATTTGTGATCAGAGTGTTAAGTATTAGCTTACAGTAGATTGTCCTGGCCCCAGTAAGTTGTTAACTCTCTTAAATGTTTATTTTTGTGTGTGAGAGAGAGAGCTCACATTAGCGGGGAAGGGGCAGAGAGAGGGAGACAGAGGATCCAAAGCAAGCTCTGTGCTGAGAGCAGACAGCCCAATGTGGAACTCAAACTCATGAACCTCGAGATCACGACCTGAGCCGAGGTCGGACGCTTAGCTGACTGAGCCACCCAGGCGTCCAATTGTTAACTCTCTAGCAATGCATAACATAAAGAACACTGTGGAAATCACTGGCCTGAGCTCCAGCTCTGAATGTGACCCTGTAGCAGTCATCAACTCTTGTGAGCTTGCTGTCCCCTGTTAAAAAGAGGACAGTGATATCTATACTGCTGACCTCAGGGATGTGAGAATCACAAGAGGAAACATGTGCAAACACCTTGGAAATGTGAAAATGAGCAGTGTGACGTGTGGTCAGATCACTCCCCACATTTCCCGCATCCAATCATAATTCTGAGGGCCACAGAGGCAAAAGCCATCATGCTTGTGCCAACATTTGCTGAGGCGGACCACCTGACTCTCTGGAAGCTTCCTACCCCAGGTCTGAATCTCCAGAATCTTCCAGCCCCAGGCCTAGAATGCCCTCCCCAACTCTTGGGAATGGCAGCCGGCTGGGCAGGAAGAAACACTTGTCTCCAGAAGAGAGAAGAATCATAGCAGCAAACCAGAGAAGGGGGTGGGATAGGAGATAAAGGCCTTGGGATATCTCCTTTTTTAGGCATACAAAAGCTTTGAGGGACTTCTCCTGTTTCAATTTAACAATGAAAAATTTCAATTCTTAACTTCATGACCCCAGTTCTTAACTATTTTTGTTTACATAAGCAGTGTGCATCAGAATGAAAAATGGCATCACAAGGATAGAAGGCCACATCGCACTGCCAACACTTACTGACTCCTGTCCTACCACAACCACGTACATAGCTCCTGGGAGAGCCACTCTGTGGCTGTTTCCAGCAAATCCAGAATTCAAAAAGCAAGGAAGAGGTTAGGGCAGTTCTTGCATCATTTCAGGCTCACCCCAACACAACAAAGAAGGGATTGTGTGTGCTGCTTCTGTGCAGCTTGCTGAGAGCTGGGCAGCCTGGGGGCCCGGGGGCTTGTGCAATTGGTCTAAAAGGTTCTATGTGGGTAGATTTCTCAGCCCAGCAGACTCCCCTGAGCCAAATCCAGTGTGCACATCCTGTTCAGGCCACCGCCCTGTGGAAGGCGGGCTCTGGCAGCCTGGCAGGTAGAAGCAGCAGGGGCTTCAGTCTTCCACCTCCCCGAGGACGGCTCTGCAGCTCACGCACACTGCTGGCGGCAATTTGCAGCACCGGCAGCCCTGGCACGCCAGCCCTGGCACGCCCAGTCCTGCCCGGAGCTCAGTGCAAGTGCAAGTCCCACAAAACGGCTTCCAGGAGAGCTGCCAGCCAGCAACCTCGACCGAACAACCGCCTCGTTGTCTGGACTCTCATGTAAATGTTGCCCAACCTACTTCACGTCTCTCCCGGGGCAACTTGGATCTGGAAGGAAATTCGATTCATCTGACTTGACTATTTGGCTAAATAATATCTGATTATTTGGCGAAATAAATTTAAATTATTGTTTTGAAATATAAATTTTTTCTCATATAATTTCCTATATTAAACCATTCTGGCCTTTTCTACTTCATTATCCACTGCATGCTTCTTCCTAAACCTCTTTATCCTCTCCCAATTTTCAACCAGGGAGGGTATATAACCACATACTATTGTTTTTAATGTTTATTTATTTTGATGGGTGGGGAGAGGCAGAGAGAGAGAGGGCAAGAGAATCCCAAGCAGGCTCCACACCATCAGCACAGAACCCAATGCTGGGCTTGATCCCATGATCCGTGAGATCACGACCTGAGCCGAAATCCAGAGTCAGATGTGTAACCAACTGAGCCACCCAGGTTCCCCAATAACCACATAATTTCAAAGCATGTTCTGAAATGTCTCTTTCTTGGTACTGCCCAGAATAAACGCAAACCTGGCTTTCACGTCTTTCCAAGTCATCTGTTAAGAAAGAAATGGTGCATATAGGCTATTAGGAGGCATTTCTTAATTTATTTAAGGCAAAACTCTGATCTTCATTTGGAATGAGTAAAATGTGTAATTACTTCTTTTATTTCATGCGATGATCAAATATCCATTTTTTAAGGTCACTACTTTTGTTTAAGGTTTTTGTTTTTGTTTTTGGTTTTTTTTTTTGAGACAGAGAGAGAGAGCACACACACAAGTGAGCAGGAGAGGGGCACAGGAGAGAGAATCTTCAGCAGGCTCCACGCCAGGCACAGAGCCCAAAGGAGAGCTCGATGCCACAACTGTGAGATCATGTCCTGAGCCAAAAACAAGTGTCAGAGGCTTAACCAACTGAGCCACCCAGGCACTCCAAGGCTCCATTTTTTTTTTAATTTTATTTTTTACATTTATTTGCTTTTGAGAGACAGAGAGAGAGAGAGCACAAGTGCGGGAGGGGCAGAGAGAGAATGAGACACAGAATCCGAAGCAGGCTCCAGGCTCCGAGCTGTCAGCACAGAGCCCGATGTGGGGCTTGAACTCACAAACCATGAGATCATGACGTGAGTCGGAGGAAGTCGGAAGCTTAACCAACTGAGCCACCCAGGCGCTCCAAGGCTCTATTTTCTTTTAAGCCTCTGTAACATTCCCTGTTTGACAAATTCCAAGAGCTAATAAAAGCGCATCCAGCCCTCTGCCCAGTGGGAGGGCTGGTGGGGGCTGAGTGGTGACAAGCACTATGCCCTGTGATCAACGGGGTCTCCAACCCCTTGGTTCCTTGCCTGGCTGTTGTTTCTACCCAAAAACGTAAAGGTGCTTGAAATATTAGATACTGAAATACATCACAGGCAGAATGGACAATGCCACAAAAATCTGTTCTGATACATGGATAACTTTTATTTACCTACCACAGGGAAAACCAATAGTCACCTAAAGCTGCCTAACCCATATTTCCAACAGTGACGGTGTTTAATTTACTATCCACCTTTAAAAGGCTTCAAATAAAATACAGATAGGAAAATACATAAAGAATTAAGATTATAAAACTATCCAGGTAATTAATGATCATAATAATACTAGGACTGCAGTTAAAAAAAGCAGTTTTCCATAATTTACTTGAAGTACAGATAATGAGTACCAAATCTATACATTAAGTTGTAATAGACAGTTTTAGGCAAACGGTATCAAACTGTATAACTTTTAAAAATTAACCGAAGTTGTTACAAACTGTATAAAAATTGATATTATTCTTCAAGTTCTCCTAAAAGCTCTACAAAATCAGTGATGTACCATTCAGCGTTGTCTTTTACTTGTTGTCTGATCACATTTCCTCCAAATCCAATGAAAACATCCTAAGAAAGGGGAAAAAAGGAGAGTTAAAAAAAAATTAAAAAAGATATAGCGGCACCCTAGGGCAGTAAGTGTTTGAAAAGAATGAACTGTTCTGCAAAGAGAGGTTAAGCCTAGCCTCAAGGGGGTGCCTCCCCAGCTCCCTGGGAGCGTCCTTGAATGAGTCAGTGCAACACCGCTGTCAGTCCAACCAGGCCAGGGGACACTGCAGGCTTCCAGGAGAACTGAAGCCCTCTAAAAACCAATACAATTGCTTACAAAGGTAAAATCCCATCTGAGTTCTAAACTAGATGCATTCACAACTAGGCCGGGCAATCTCAAAGAGGGAAGAATAAAGAGAAGCCTGGAGTGCAGTGGAGATCCCACTGGCCTAGAATCAGGACCAGAGCAGGCGCCTCCTGACAGGTGCCTTGTGTGAACCTGACAGACCTCCTTCTGGGATGAAGCAGATGACAGTCCCAGGATCTGCTGCCGCACTCCACTTTCCATCCTTAAAATTATTGAAGATTATGTTGTTTCCTTAATTTCTACCAAGTGACACCTTCTTGTAGTCATTTTTAAAATAGTATTTTCGGGGCGCCTGGGTGGCGCAGTCGGTTAAGCGTCCGACTTCAGCCAGGTCACGATCTCGCGGTCCGTGAGTTCGAGCCCCACGTCGGGCTCTGGGCTGATGGCTCAGAGCCTGGAGCCTGTTTCCGATTCTGTGTCTCCCTCTCTCTCTGCCCCTCCCCCCGTTCATGCTCTGTCTCTCTCTGTCCCAAAAATAAATAAACGTTGAAAAAAAAAATTTTTTTTTAAATAAATAAATAAAATAGTATTTTCTCAGGGCACCTGGGTGGCTCAATCAGTTAAGCACCAGACTCTTGGTTTCAGCTCAGGTCACGATCTCACAGTTTCGTGGGTTCCAGCCCCACATCAGGCTCTGCGCTGGCAGCGTGGAGCCTGCTTGGGATTCTCTCTCCCTCTCTGTCTTTCCCTTCCCACTCACTTTGTCTCTCTCAAGCAAATAAATACAAATTTAAAAACATAGTATTTTCTCTTTTTCCGCCAGGATATAGACACTACATACATAATTTGGAAGTTGAAAATTCTTTTACTTGCCTTTTCTCTTCATTTTTGTTTTCATACCACATAAGGAGGGAAACATAATGAGATTCTTACCTTCCAGTTAAGTGTAGCCTCCTAACTGAGCCTCCTTTCTGCATGCCGGCACCCGCTCGGGGTCCTAACACACCAACTCATTCCCTCTCTGTCCAGCAGCCTTCCAGGGCTTCCCATGACCTCACAGGGACACCAAAGTGCCTGACACATAAAGTCTTCAGCAGTTGCTGAAGAGAAAGCCCATTCTTGCCAGTTCTTGTGCACTGACCAGCCCAGGTCTGTGCCTAGAATATCCCCACTCTGTTCTGCTGCCTCCCTGCCTCCTGCCCCCACCTGGTCACTTCTCCCTTGGGTCCTTCCAGGCCTGCACATGGTGGCTGTTGCCCTTCCTTCAAATCACACATTCCTCTGACCACGTCAGCCAGCACACACTTTCCCTTGGCTCGGTCAGGCCGTGTCATCTTCCAATGACTGGAAGGGTCCTCTGGAATTATAATTTTGTCACCTCTTGACATCAGGAGGGGGAGCTCCCTGATAGAACTGGGCATATGTGACTTCTACATACTCCTCATTGGACTAGTCCAGCATTCATGACTTAGTCAACCTCAGCCTTGATTGTAAATCATCTGAAGACATCTTCTTATCTTGAATTGACTCAAGTAAGTTAAAAGGATCCAAAGATTCTTTAACCACTTTGGGTTAATCATTTACAAAGACAACTATTTTTAGATCTCAGGAAACTAGGTAGTAAAAAGCTCACCACTACATTTTTGGTTCAGGTTTTCTTAATTTAGTATGAGCTGATAAGGGCAAAGTCCTGCATGAAAGTGACACATTGCTGTATAGCATGTTTCCTAGTCTCAGAAAACAACATTCATTCAGAAGAATAAAATGCTTTAATACAGGCACGTTATCAAACCTCCACCAGCCTCAGTTCCCTACTCAGTAAAAAGGAGAAGATACTGTATGAGGAAATAGTTCGTCAAATATAAAAAGACAGTAAAATTTTGATTACAGTTATAAGATCTGAATTATTATTTGTGGTATTATTTGGGGAATCGAAGCCAAACCTTGAGCACACACTGGGGCTAGGAGGTGGCAGCCATACCACAGGAACAGGGTGGTAAAGTTCTAGATGGTTTTTTTCAGGTTTGCAAAAAGTCAGTTGACATATTGAGACTGAAGGTGTCTTAATTGTTTTGGTTGTTTTACAGTGACACCTGGATGTTCTTCTCTCTTATCTCATCTAAGCAATCATACCAAGTTCTAAATCAGCTGTTTAAAACAGAACCACAACCAGAGAAAACTAGTACACTTAATACCTACAGCAGGAGGACAGGCTTCCATGTCTGTGGCTCCGTCTCCAATCATGATAATTTTCTTAAAATGAAATTTTTCCTTTAAAAGTTTAATAACTTTTCCTTTCCCACCAGATTCGGCTGTTGGCTGCATCTCATCAAAACCTGCATATTCACCTTAAAAGAGCAGTTACAACAGTGTTAATGATCCACAGAATTCTATCAGTAGGGCCAGCTTTTTGCATAGATGATACCCTCACTTAAATGTCACTGAGAAAGCTAAAAATGGCCCTCAGTGAAGTGACCCGGCCTGGATTTCTACACCACAGCCCCACATAAACAACTTTGCTTCTCACTTGCAAATACTTCTTGTTGAGGTAACTCCTTTAAATCATTAATGCCTTGGGGTAAATCAGGTTTATCCTCTAAGCTTTCATAGTTGTAATTCTCAAACCTTGCTGACACGGCAGAACATCATGAAATGATAATATCTTAAAATTTTTAAAAGTTAATATATAATTTCATCTAAGAGGCAATTCCAACGTATATTTGATCAATTTTATTTCTTACAGTAATTAGCACACTCCCTCTCTCTTCAGACCCATCCAAAATGTTTTATTAACACATCTAAAATTTTTAAATTAATGTTATTTGGTTTTAAGGATGTCAGCCAGTCCTTGACATAACTAGAGACATTATGCGATGATGGAAAACTACAGCTGCAGCTGTGATGGTACACAGAAGGGCCAGGAGGCACTTTCAAAGGAGCGACAGAGGGGCGCCTCGGTGGCTCAGTCAGTTAAGCGTCTAACTCTTGATTTTGTCCCAGGTCATGATCTCAGGGTTCTGGGATCGAGCCCCGCGTTGGAGCCTGCCTAGGGTTCTCTCTGCCTCTCCCTCCCTCTCTGCCCCTTCCCATCAAGGCAGCGACAGTGCAGTGACTCACTAGTAAACTCTCCTTCCTTAGCCTATGATTGATTTGAATACATGAGAGCTCTCATAAAACTGAAATATAATGCGAGACAGAGTAAGTCATGTGGGAATCAATGTGCAGACATTTATATACAGAGAGATGATTATATGGACACTAAAGCTAGCAGAGATGATGGCCCAAGTCTGTTTTGCACGGAGCAAAAGACCTCAATCAAGAGTATCCTTTGCCTCAGTATTTAACTCTGATGCCACCTTGCTTAAGTTGCATCCCAACAGACACTACATAAGATACTGGATACTAGGCCCCGGCAGAGAAGCTGAGGTCATCATTGAATTTGAAATATTTAAAGTGGATACAAAACTGTTTCAGCAATGCAGACAATTAAGTGTGTTGTTGTGGGCGATGATGCCGTTGGTAAAACCTGTCTCCTGATATCCTACACAACAAATAAATTTCCATCGGAGTATGTACTGACTGTTTTTGACAACTATGCAGTCACAGTTATGATTGGTGGAGAGCCATATACTCTTGGACTTTTTGATACTGCAGGGCAAGAGGATTATGACAGATTACGACCGCTGAGTTATCCACAAACAGATGTATTTCTAGTCTGTTTTTCAGTGGTCTCTCCATCCTCATTTGAAAATGTGAAGGAGAAGTGGGTGCCTGAGATAACTCACCACTGTCCAAAGACTCCTTTCTTGCTTGTTGGGACCCAAATTGATCTCCGAGATGACCCCTCTACGATTGAGAAACTTGCCAAGAACAAACAGAAGCCTATCACTCCAGAGACTGCTGAAAAGCTGGCCCATGACCTGAGGGCGGTCAAGTATGTGGAGTGTTCTGCACTCACACAGCAAGGCCTAAAGAATGTATTTGACGAAGCAATATTGGCTGCCCTGGAGCCTCCAGAACCGAAGAAGACCCGCAGATGTGTGCTGCTATGAACATCTCCAGAGCCCTTTCTGCACAGCTGGTGTCAGCATCGTACTAAAAGCAATGTTAAATCAAACTAAAGATTAAAAATTAAAATTCGTTTTTGCAATAATGACAAATGCCCTGCACCTACCCACATGCACTCATGTGAGACAAGGCCCATAGATATGGTCCCCTTCCCCCTCTCAGTACTAGTTAATTTGAGTAATTGTGTATTGTCAGAAAAGCGGTTAGTACTAGTTTTTGTTCTGTCGTTTCAAAAAAAAATTTTTTGTTTTGTTTTTGTTTTTGTTTAAAAGCAAGGCATGCTTGTGATGACTCTGTAACAGACTAATTTGGACTGTTGAAGCTGTTCCCGGGGCTCCATCCACTCTGGAGAATAATCTGGGACATTTAGGGGTTTTGTTTTGGTTTTTGTTCTTTTTGTTTTTGTTTTTTTCTTTTTTGCAGGGGGGGGGAGTGTGTGTGGGGTTTGTTTTTATTTAGTCATGTTTTTTAAATTCAGTAACCATTGGACAGCCCTTAAGGGGAGGAGGATGGACTGACTCCACATTCCACTTCCTAGATCTAATTTAGAACACTTGTCCCCCACCTGGTGCTCTTAGGAAGGAGTATAGTAAACGCCTCATTTAATAACATACTCCTTTTTGAAAGTTGCCTTTCTCTCCACCCTTGAGTAGGTCTAGTACTTGATGAAACTCATGAAAGCGGGTGGAACCTGTCTTGCCCCTCTTTTCTAGGAGACACTCTATATGTGACTGTGACTTTCAAGGAAATTTGTTTGTCATTTGCTGATTTTTTTTTTGAAGTTAATTTCTAACTTCATTCACTGATAAATGAAGAAAAGTACTGCACCTTTTGAAATACACCAAATGGATTGAGTACGTAATTAAAAAACGTTTTTTTCCCTGTCAGTCATTGTCTTCCATGCTTAGCGTAGATGTCCAGTTTAATAGCGTATGATACGGTGTTCCTAGAACACAGCCGGAGACCTGGTAGATCGAGGAAGTGTGAGGGGTGGTGCTAGAAGACAGATGTCTGTGGAATGATGCACATCCTCTTTCAAGTTGGAGGATGGAGACAGACCTGCTTCATGAAGAAGCTGGGGGTGCGGGTAGGGGTGGGGAGGACATTTAACAACGTGGGGACCAGTCAGGGGAATCCCCTTATTTGTGTTTTGCATACGAGGAACCCTAGAGTAGCTAGTTAAGGCTCTCTAGTTTAGTAAAAAAAATTATGGAGTCTTATGAAGACTCTTCATAAGTGTTAATGGGGATTTTATCTGCTTATTTTGGTTACAGTTCCCAATTTTTAAAAATGTTTAGGTAATCTTCTCCGCCTTCCCCAAATCTTAATTCTTGTAGATTCATTGGTGTTGAACCAATGCTTTCACATGTCTCAATTCTTTGTACATGCGTTCTTTTCAGATGTATTAAACAAACAAAAAACCCTTAAAAAAAAAAAAAAGATACTGGATACTAAAACTGATGAGAAAGGGAAATGACACCATTAAAGTCTTACCATTGAAGTAGAATTTCAGCCTATTGGCAAATACGTTGGTTGATGGGATATTGAGCTTGGAAGCAACATGCTCCACAATGCTCCTAAAGCCACCAGATATTAGGAAAACCTGAACATTTCGCTCTTGCAGGCGACTTACCAGCTCCCTGCAAAAAAGAAATATAATATACCAGACCCTGATTATATAAAAGAAAAAACATGAAACATGAGGAGAAAACTAAAAAACATATTTTTCTCCCAAATGCATCTGCCCAAATACATCACATAAGGTATATCGCCTGGTGAATTATAATGTTTTATGAATGTTTTTCTGAATGCACTTAGAAATTAATAGGTAGGGCTGGACTGCTTAGGAAACTATCCCACAAGTCTCCTCAGCCCATGAACCTAGAAACGCAAAATGAAGAGGAAGCTTAGGCTCTCCCTAGGGAGCAAGGAAGGGCAGACGTGGGCAGACGTGGGCAGACGAGGGCACAGCCAACCAGCCAGACAAGACCACAGGCAAGAGCTGAAAGAACGAGACAGAAGGGAGCACTAGAGCAATGGTGAGAGATTCTCAAGAGGACATGCCCCCAAACACAGGTGCTGACAGAACCCAGACCGGGGCTCCTCTTACCTTATGCCAGGAGTCAGGTGGGGGGGGTGCTCTGCTATGAGCCTTTGTACCTGTTCCCTGGAGGGCTGGATCAGCGCTAAGCGCTCTGTGAGGGCAGCCTTGAAAGGCACTGCCCCACCCATGGCTCGCCGTGTCCTAGGAGGAAGACCCAACAGTCAGGCCAGACGAGTCAGATGTCCCCAGAGTTTACATGCCCAACCTCCCTAGCTCCTCCAAAGTCCACCCAGGAGGAAGGTGCTACCGAGAGCTCCACCATACAACACGCATGCTACGATGCCGTGAGAGCGAGGCCTGGGAATAAACATATGGAAGGTTTGTTTGAGAATCATACTAAGATTTTGCAGCCACGTCTCACATCAAATGCAGCTGAACATGAAATGGTCCGTGACCTGGTGACTGTAGGCAGCAATAATACTGCAGGCATAAACTGAGAGACTCTGAACCAAAACTAGCTTTCTAGCAAACCACAGAGGCCACACTTTCAACCATGACACAAAGCACTGGACACATGGTGATCCCCCACCCCGTCATCTTCTTTGGTTAGTTATGGTCATCGTTCCTCTGACCGAGCTAAGAGCATGTCACCCATATTTATTTGTCAGGGGCAACTTTCCTTTTTCCATAAATATTTGTATAAATGGATGATTGGATAATGTACACTAGTGAATTCAGTTGTAAATGATGGAAGAAGCAGCTTACTGCCCATGATTTATAGCCAGGGACTAAAAATCAGAGAAATGTGGCTCTGGTCCTACATGTTGTTGAAACGTCACTCTCTTTTGCAATTTTTTATCATTTCATAAAGTGAATAAATACTGTTCCTACATTTCTGACACAGCATCCTCAACTCCACAGAATTTGGCTAGCTCATCAATTCCTTCTTCTCTGATGACTGTGCTGTCAACATCAAAGCATACTGCATCAGCTGAACAGAAAAGTTTCCTCAACTCTGAATGGGAGACCATCCTTGGAAGAATTGTTCTCCTACAAGAGAAAAAAAATAAATATACTTAAAGGCTTATAATCATAAAAAAGATCCAATTTTGCCCATTTATGCCAATATACTTTGATTCATATCAAAGTCGGTGTATCCCTCATAAACATGGACTCACACAGACTTACTTGTTGTTTAGTACAAAATAAGCACCTTCTAAATGTCAGGTCTCAATGAGCGGGACCAAACTCTTCTCCCAGGAATTCAGTCTAGTGAAATACCAACTTATAAATATATTTGATGTTCAACCATATTCAACTCTTTTTCCCCTAATAATTATAGCAATAAGGCCAAGTGCTAAAGTGGAAATGTGCATAAGATACTGTGGGCACACAGAGAAAATGCTTTTAACCTTGCCTATGTTATAGGGATTCCAAGGGACATAGTCATTGGAGCTGAATCATGAAGAGTAAGTGGCCTGAGTAGGTTCTCAAAGGGCAGGGTATCAGCTTGGTGTGTGCTGGGCATGGGGGGCAGGGAGATAGAGGCAAGAAGAGGAAGTAATGATGGTAGAGAAAAGAGTAGGGACAAAGGCAAGGAGAAAGAATGATGGATAGGGGTGCCTGGGTGGCTCAGTCGGTTGAGTGTTGGTTGACACTTGATTTTAGCTCAGGTCATGATCCCAAGGTTGTGGGATAAAGTCCCGCATTAGGCTTCACACTCAGCTTGGGATTCTCTCTCTCTGCCCCTCTGCCCTGTTCGCGTGCATGAGCTCGCTCTCAAAAAAAAAAAAAAAAAAAAAAAAAAAAGAGATGATGGATAACATACTGGAAGCCTCCCAATGGAGTCCAGCTACCAGGTGGTGCACAAAGGGGGGCCCTGAGCCAGGCTAAGGAGTTTGGATTTTAACATCTAGGTAATGGAAAACCTTGAAAGGCCTTTGCCTCCACAGAGAGGTCAGAGCTAAACTACACATCGGTTAGTCACCAGAGTAGAGGTGGTAATTGAGGGCATGGCCTGATGAAAGTCACCAGAGAGTGGAAAGCAGGAGAAAAGAAGAGGGCTGAGGACAGAGCCCACAAGGAACAGAAAAGGTTAGATCAGGAGCCTGGGAAGGAAAATGAAAAGAGATCAAGACTCACTCACAGGAAGAGCCCTGAGGACCACTGTGCTGCAGAATCTATGGGGGACAGAGTTTCAAAAGGAATTTCGCGGGTTTTTTTACTTTTTAAGAAAATCACTGGACTGGAATCTTGAGGGTGAAGGGGATCCTAGAGGTCACCTAGACCAGTCTCCCATCAAATATGTCATGTACGAGGCCACACAGATGATGCAAATAACCTATATTTAGAATAGATGCCGGCTAAAAACAGACTCAAAGGAACTGGCCAACCTACTTCATAACTGATTTCTAACCAATGCATCTGTAAGAATGATCCAGGTCAAAGCTGACTTGCGGGGGAAAAAATCTTTTCAGCCAAGGGCTGGCAAACTAGAGCCAGCCCGTTTGGAACCCTTACCAAATAGGAAACAGGATTCACTGGAGACCCAGTAAGAAGGGGAAAGAGAAGGCAAATTAATGAATCCAGTAAGACAGTAGAGTATTAAACTAAACTAACATCAGCCTCGATGTGAATGAAGTTTCCATTAAACAGGAAACTTAAAAATACATGAATACTAAACATGTATGCTATTAATTATCTATAATCTCTTTTTCTACTATCATCATGCTCCTGTTCAAGCAGATCCCTCACCTCAGAGGACTGACTTCCCAGGTTCACATATCATCCCCCGCTGTGAACTGGGCTCCTTTGCTGGTTGCTTCTCTTCCGTTCTCTTACCGATGCAACGACCCATGGTCCACCCCTGGTCTTCTCTAACCCACCCACTCCCTCAATGAATTCATCCGGGCTTGTGGCTTTAAATGTCATCTCTATGACAGTAACTTCCAAATATACACCTGGACCCCAGGCCTCTCTCCCAAACTCCAAACTCCAACCACCTTCCTGACCTCATTCAGTTGTCTGGTAAACATGTCTAAAACTGAACTCCTGATCTTCTTGTCTCCCCAAAACGGCTATTCTTGCACCTTCCTTCTCTCCCCTGATGGCAACTCCATTTTTCAGTCACCCTCGACATTTTTCTTTCTCTCAAAACCCATATCCCATCATTCAAGAAATTATGTTGGTTTCACCTTGAAAGCCTAACCAAAATCTGACCACTTCTCACCCTAACCACTGCTATTGCTCTAGCCTGGGTTACGAATATTTCTTGCCAAGACTGCACCAGTAGCCTCCTAAAAGGTCTCCCGTCCCAGTTTTTTGTTCTTAACATAACAGCCAAAGTAATCATTGTAAGCTATAAACCAAATTATGTCACACTTACTTCTAGCTCAAATTCCTTCAATGGCTCCTCATTTTATTAACAATAAAAGCCAAAGTTCTTACAATCACCTATAAGGTCAGCCCCCCATCCTGGCACCACTACCACCACCACTGCCTCCCCCCCCATTACATCTCTGACCTCACTTCCTACTCCTCCCCCTTGCTCACTCTGCTCCAACCACACCAGTCCTCTTGCTGCTCTGGAAATACACTGGGCAGGTTTCCCACTCAGGGCCTTTGCTCCAGATGTGCCCTTGGTGGGAATGCTCTTCACTCAGATACCCACTTGGCCAAGTCCCTTATCAAGAGTAAAAAATAATGACTCTTTTAAAAAAGTGATTGCTCAGGGGCATCTGGGTGGCTCAGTCGGTTAAGTGTCTGACTTTGGCTCAGGTCATGATCTCACAGTCTGAGTTCGAGCCCGGCATCGGGCTCTGTGCTGACAGCTTAGAGCCTGGAGCCTGCTTCGGATTCTGTGTCTCCCTCTCTCTCTGCCCCTCCCCTGCTCGCACTCTGTCCCTGTCTGTCTCTCTTTCAAAAATAAATAAACATTAAAAAAAAAAAAAAGAGTGGGGGCACCTGGGTGGCTCAGTCAGTTAGGCATCCAACTTTGGCTCAGATCATGATCTCACAGTTATGCGTTCAAGCCCTGCATCGGGCTCTGTGCTGACAGCTCAGAGCTTAGAGCCTTCTTTGGATTCTGTGTCCCACTCTCTCTCTGCCACTCCCCTGCTCGCACTCTCTCTCTCTCCCTCTCTCTCTCAAAAATGAATAAACTTAAAAAAAAAAAAGCGTTTGCCCAAATATCACCTTCTTCCATGAGCCAACCCTTGACCACCTGTTTATCACTGCAACCTCCTCTCCTTATCCTTAACCCAACCTTACTAATCTCCCTCACTATGCCTTACGTTTTCTTTTTTCTGTAACATCTATCATCTTCTAACATATGATAAAATGTACTCATGGGGCATCTGGGTGGCTCAGTTGGTTAAGCATCCGACTTCAGCTCAGGTCATGATCTCACAGTTCATGAGTTGGAGCCTCACAAGGGGCTCTTCACTGTCAGCACAGAGCCCACTTCATATCCTCTGCCCCCCCCCCCCCCCCCGCTCTCTGCCCCTCCCCCACTCATTCTCTCTCTTTTTCTCTCTCTCTCTCAAAATAAACTTTAAAAAATGTACTTATTGTGTTTATTATGTATTGTCTATCTGTCCTCATTAGTATGTAAATTTCATAAGAATAGGCTCTTTATCAGCTTTGTTCACTACTGGATCCTTAGGACTGAGAACAGTACCTATAGTACCTATAGTAGGGCTTAATAATATTTGTTGAATTAAGTGAAGAAATAAAGCTCAATGCCATCTTCACTATAGGGTCTTCCCAGATTCCTCCGGGCTGGAAAAGATTTCTCTCCAGAATTTCCACAGTACTTAATGTAGACCTGTTTTCAATATATGAAATTCATAATATTCCTACTTGTCTTAGACTTACTTATGTGCCTGTCACCTCCACTCCTGGATTGCAAGCTCTTTATACTAAGATCGAAAATTTTCTAAGACCCCAATTTAGGCTTCTTTTGAGTAGATGCTAAATTAATTTCTGAAGGTTGAATAAATAAATGAAATGATATAATTGTGAATTACATACCCGCAACTATTTAACTTTTTATTGTGCAGAATGTCAAATAAATACAAAAATAGAGAAAATGAATACATGCATTCCATGTATGCATCATCCTGCCTCAACAATCATAGCAAATCATGCCTCATCAACAACCCCACTAACAAGGGTTCTGTACCCCAATTCCAACATGGGTGCGTTCCCACACATTGAAGCAATTCTTAGATACCAGCATGGTGTCTCCTATAATTCAACTCTATTCTGACTTTATCCCACAAATAGCGTCAAATCCCATAGGTTCAGTCCCATAAGACTGAACCTTCCCCACCACACGCGCGCGCGCACACACACACACACTTAAGACCCCAATGCCAAGTACAGGTTGTCACCCATGCTTCTGACCAACTGCTACACACTGGAGGTTCCAACAATCCCCTCTTTGGGTTTGATTAATTTGCTACAGTGGCTCAGAGAACTCAGAGAAATATTTTATTCACTAGCTCACCAGTGTATTATAAAAGGGTAGAACTCAGATGGAAGCGATGCACAGGACAGGGTTTGTGGGAAGAAGCACAGAGCTTCCATGCCCTGTCTGAACATCCCATTCTCCCTGCATCTCCATGTGTTCACCAATCCAACCCAGAAGCTTTCAAAACTCCATCCTTTGGGTTTTTATTTGTTGTGAAGTCATGACTGATTAAATCATTGGCCATTGATGACTGAGCTAGATCACCAGCCCTTCTCCGCTCCTTGGAGGTCAGGAGGGTGGGACTCAAAGTTCCAACTCTCCGATCACCAAGGTTGGCTCTGATAGCAAATAGCCCCATCCTTAGGTGAGGTCCAAAATTCACCTCATTAACACAGGAAGAAATACCAGACTAAAAGTCACCTCACTAACATAAGAAGAAACACCTTTATCACTCTCATCACAGGAAATTCCACGGGTTTTAAGAGCTGGGAGCCAGAGATGAGGACAAGAGCAAATATGTTTCTTATTATAAATCATAATATCACGCCCAAACACTTCCACCTTCCCTCATTATCTCAAAGCACATCATATCATTTCATCCAAAATATTTCAGTGTATATTTCTAAAAGGTAAAGACTTTTTTAACATGGCTATTACATTTTAATTTTAAGTATACTACTGTACCTGACTGTACCCAGGTTTGGCTTCTGAGGAATCTAGAATCAAATCAAGTTAAGACTTAATCAAATCAGACCTAATGATGCCCTTGCTAATCCAGTCCCCATAAATAGCATATAAATTAACCTAATGTCTCTCTTATTCAATTAATTTATGCCCTTCATGATTTGGATCCTATCTATTTCACCAATCTATCCCCCACTGCTTTTCTCTTCCAAGAAATACACACACACACAAACATATACACACAACTTATGCTCAAGGTATACAGAAGATGTCTTGTTCCTTAAATGTCAGTTTTTTAAACCTCTATGCCTTTGCAAATGCCAATCCCTCTGTCTGAAATCACCTAAGTCCTCATGTCCAGTGGGCAAATTCCTATTTATTATTCAAGATGCAGATTAAATAACCTTCCCTATACTACACTATCTCCTTCCTATTCCTTCAGAGAATTAATTAATTAGTCACTCCCATTTCTCTCCTAGGATGGGAGTTCCTTCAGGGTAAGGACCTTGACTGAATTATCTTTCATTTCTGTTTCCAGGACCCACCAGGTGCAAAATAAATATTTCATGAATTAAATAGAGTTGAATCTAAGAAGTTATTGAGTACTCAGCAAGAATTGAGTAGATTATTATCCTCAATAAAACTATCCCAACTTAGAGTGCTATCAGCCTAAAATTAAAATCCTTGAGGTGACTGGGTGGCTCTGTCAGTTATGTGTCTGACTCTTGATTTTGGCTCAGATCATGATCCACGGTTCGTGAGATCAAGCCCTAAGTCATATTCTGCACTGACAACACAGAGCTTGCTTGGGATTCTCTTTCTCCTTTCTCTCTCTCTCTCTCTCTGCTTCTCCCCTGCTCATGCTTGCTCAATCTCTCTCTCTCTCTCTCAAAATAAATAAATAAACTTAAAAAAATGAAATTAGGGGCACCTGGGTAGCTCAGTTAGTTGAGCATCCAGCTTTTTTTTTTTTTTTTTTATAATTTTTTTAAACGTTTGTCTCTTATTATTGAGAGACAGAGACAGAGCACAAGCAGGGATGGGGCAGAGAAAGAGGGGTACACAGAATCCAAAGCAGGCTCCAGGCTCTGAGTTGTCAGCACAGAGCCCAATGCGGGGCTCGAACTCACAAACCGCAACGCTTAACCAACTGAGCCACCCAGGCGCCCCGTGTCCAGCTCTTGATTTTGGCTCAGGTCATAATCTCCAAGTTCATGAATTTGAGCCCCGCCTCGGGTTCTGTGCTGACAATACAGAGCCTGCTTGGGATTCTCTCTTTCTCCCTCTCCCTGTGCCCCTCCCCCATTCTCACTCTCTTAAAGTAAATAAAAACTTTATAAAAATTAAATCAAATCAAATCAAATCAAAATCCTTAACCAGCAATAATGACTATACTCTAACCAATAGAACAGAATGGACATCGTATATTCTGAAGCTGGAAGAAACCTCAAAGCCCTCATCTGGGTCAGATCCCATGCCTTTCTGCAAGAACGATATTAATGTGTCCATTTCACAAATTAACAACTAGAGGTATAAGATACTTAAATGCTTTACCCAAGGTCACACAGCTCCCAAGTGATGGATAAAAAAACTAAAACTTGGATCTCAAATGCACAGAAACAACATAAAAGGTGGTGAATAAATAAGAGGTGGATAAATTGAGAAGCAGAGAAATTAAGCAGAACTAAATAAGGTTAAACATTTGATAAGAACCTATGTGGATTCAGGAAATGTCAGAGATTTTCATCAAGAATTCAGACCAAAGTTCTGCTAGCTGGACAACACAATGGGTAATGATTCATTAACAGTGAAAGAAGAAAGTCTGCACATTCTTTGGGAGGCCAGTAGATAGAAACAGGTTTCATAAATCATCAAATTTCCACCAACCCGGGAACATCAAGGAGCTTCATATCCCACTCTCTCTGTGGCTCAGTAACCACTCATTTGGCTCTGGTCCAGAGGGAATCGATGCAATTCATATCACATGGCTAGGCAGGCTCATTATACAAGCCTAGAAGACAGAAGTCTATCAGCAGAGGAGTGGTAGTTAATGCAATGCAATCCCACCGAGCATAAGAGAACCAATCACATGCAAATAGAGGGAAAGCAAGAAACAGACAAATAACATAAGAGGAGCTAAAAGGAGATAAATGGGACAGGCCAAAGAACCTTTTAAGACTGTACATGAGGCAGTACAATGTCACTAAGAACAGGCAATACTCCTGAGAATGACTGACCGGCTCCTGAAGGCTCAAAACCTGTACGACCAAAGCCAGTCCACACTGCCACCCTGTGCCTAAGCCTATGACCTGAGAAGTACACAATGGGCACCATGTTCAAGAGGCTACCAGTCTCACTGAGATGATCAGACAAATCATTATTGTTCGTGTTTGAAAAGCCAGTGACTTGAGCCTCTTCTTGACCATTGATAATAGCAATAGCTTCAGCCAGACCATCAGCCTCAGATATGAAAGGAAACACACATTTCCTCAAATAAAGTAAGGATTGATTTCCATATCCCCAGATGAACACTAGTCCTGACTTATGACTCAGAAGCGCCGAAAACTGCTTCCTGGATTGTACTGTGTACCAAAGACAAAAAAAATAGGATGTTTGAGACATAAGTCACATTGAATTTACTTGGAAGGCTGATTCTTTCTCCACGCCCTCCCTAGAAGATGCAGCTGGATTATATAACCTTAACTTTGCCCCGCAGAATGCTCATGTCAGGGGATATGCCCTCCAACCCCTAGGATTACACAGATTTGGCTCCCTACTTAGACCTTAGAACAAATGGCCAGCACTGTAAAATGCCCTGCCTCCTTGTTCACTTCTGGCTGCCTGTTTTTTCATGGTCTCCACCAGGAGTGGCTCACAATTCACACTTATTCAAATTTCTCATAGCTAGAGGGAGGAAAAATCTGCTAAGTTCAGGTACTTCAAAGTAAATTGTGTACATTAGAATTTTACACACAAAAAAATCATTGCTAGAGAATGAACTCTGGATCCCTCACATCTGGCCTTTGTGGGGAGGGGAACGGGGGTGGAGGTGGAAGAAATCCTAGCAGAAGGGTATGTACTTTGACATGGCAGCTCCCAGGCCCAGTCCTGAGCAATGAACCACTGCCCTTCTGCGGGTCAGAACAGGTCTCCTGTCCGCCTGACCCCCAGCTGGTCCATCTTGGGGAAACATGGGGCCAATGGTAAAGAAGCCTCTGCTGACAACCCCTTCTCACCCCCAGCTTCAAAAGTACAAAAGTATGTTTTCCTTCAGGGCCAGCCTTAGGAGCTCTGATTTTGGATAAGAGGGAAAAACCTCTCCACAAAAACTCTGTTTGAACTTCTCCATCTATGTATCCCATGAGAGGCACCCAAGATCACCTTCACCAAACTTACTCTTTTGTTAGGATTGACCTCTTACCTTCACTTGTGTAAGAACAAATACAAGTTGGTACAGAGGTTAAGGAGGTCAAGCACATCCAGGAGAACAAAACTTACTAGGCTTAAATGGATGTCACTTTTGGTAGGAGGGGTGAGTCTGTTTCAGGCCCTCTGGGCACTGCAACAATGCACCAATGGATCCTGAGAAGCTTCTGGATCAGTGAAGAGTCAAAGATCCTCCAGTAACTAAGCCTAGGGTTCCTGGCCAATGCATTTATGATTTAAAAAAAAAAAAAAAAAAAGGAACTGCTGTTCTGGGGAACCTGAGATTTTATGCACCCCACATACATTACAGTGCACAATTTTATTCCGGTGAAGAGGAAACTGATCACTGATAAACAAATTAACAGCAACAAAAAACAAATCAGACTCACGTTTCTCCAGTGCTGGATTCCTAGGAAATGACACTCTTCTCTTCCTGCTTCTTTCCTGAATAAAAATGCAGCATAAAGTTCTGACTACAAATTTCTTTATGAGATCTTGGGAGTTCTGCAAGAGCAAGAGCCTAGAAAGAAAGAAGAAGGAAATGAACATCAAGGTTCAGACTCAAGAGAAGAAAGAAACTGTCTAGCTTCACTCTCCCAGCTGGTAGGACTGGTACAAAGACGGGTCAGATGCAAAGTTCCTTAAGACTGCTTCCCTTGCAAGACGCTGGACTTCTGCCTCCTTTCAGGACTGCAGAGGAGTACACACACTTTTCTCTGGCTTTGATTCTGCAAAAGCTTCAGGTCTGACAGGAAATCACCTACACCAGATCAGCAGAACACAGAGGCAAGGGAAGAAAAGAGGATCTATTGAGAGAACAAAATGCAAACACAGGGAAGCTGACTTAGGTACATTAACAGACTACAAAACAGACCCAGTTGTCTTCAAAACGAAGAGACAAAGTCTCCAATATTCCAAGAACAGTCACAGAAGAGTCTGGCTGCCCAATAACAAGGGAACAAAGTCAACAATTTTGAATTAAAATCCTCATAATCAAAACTGTAAATAGAAGTATCTCGGTTGAGCATCCGACTCTCGATTTTGGCTCTGGTCATGATCTCAGTTTGTAGGATGGAGCCCCCGAGTCAGGTTCTGCACTGTCTCTCTCTCTGCCCCTCCCCCATTCTCATGCACACACGCTTGCACACACTCTCTCTCAAAATAAATAAACATTAAAAAAATAACCTCATCATTTTTTAAAAAGTAGACAACAATGCTAAATCTCAGAAGAAAAAAAAGATAAAAGAAATAAGATGAGTCAAGAAAAAGCAAAGAGATTGAAAGGGAAGGCTCAAAATACAGTCCTTACTGAACTCAAAAAAGGTTGTGTTCCCTTTCTCTCATCCAAGCTTTTTGGTTAATTTCAAAAACAAAAAGGAATGTGGCTTCCATCATGCCCCAGCCTCTCCCTTACTCTAAGGAAAGACAGCTGCCACATTGGTGGTGGCCTATGGTGAGGCCTGTGTGGCAGAACTTAAGGGGCCCCCAGCAAACAGCCAGAAAGGAACTGAGGCCCTCAGTCCGACAACCCTCAAGGAACTGAATCCTGCCAACAACTATGTGAGCGGGCTAGGAAGCAGATCTTCTCCAATACAACATTAGGTGAGTTCACCTTGGCCAACTGTGACCGCTTAAAAAATCCTAAACCAGAACCACCCAGCTAAGCTGCTCCAGAATTTTAACCCCCAGACACTGAGAAAATAAATACTTGTTGTTTTAAGCTGCCAAGTTTGGGGGTAATTTGTTATACAGCAATACATAGCTAACACAACAGCTTTGAGGTAGGCAAAACTTTCTTAACGCCCCAAAAACATGAATAATGAAAGGAAAACGTGATAGAATGAACTTCATCAAGATTAAAGCTCTTCAAAAGCTTTTTCATGATAGAAAAAAAAAAAAAAGAAAGAAAAGGAAAAGGCAAGCCACAGAATGGGAGAAAATGTTTACAGTACACATATTTGACAAAGCACTTGTATCCAGAATAAAGAACTCTTACAACACAGTAATAACACGAACAACTTATAATAAAATATGAACAAAATATTTGAATAGACATTCCAAAAAAGAAGGTATGCAGATAAACTCAAAAGGCAAATGACTAAAACAAAAAAGACTGCACACACCAAGTATTGGTGAGGACCTGGAAAAACTGAACTCTCTAATACACTGCTGGCAGGGATAGAAAATGGTACGACCATTTTGGAAAACATTTTGCAAGTTTCTTAAAATAAACACATACCTACCATAAGACTCAGCAATCCCACCCTGGAGATTTATCCAAGAGCAATCAAAGAGCGCTTTATTCGTGAAAGCCCCAAACTAGAGTGTCCATCAACAGATAAATGGATGAATAAATTGTGGTATATCCTTACGATGGAATGCTACTCAGCAACAGAAAGGAAGGAATTAGTGCTGCATGCCAAAAATGGGGATAAATATAAAAAACCTTTTATACCAAAAGAAGCCGGACACAAAAGAACATAATTCCATTTATACAAAACACTAGAAAATACAAACAAATGCTACAATGACAAAAATCAGGTCAGTAGGGCTAGGGGTGGGGAGATCTGACTGCAAAGAGGTTTTAGGAAATTTTCAGGGGTGACATAAGTGTTATATTGTGCTGGTGATTAAAAGTGTGTATGCAATTGTCAAAATTAATCAAAATGTACACTTAAAGCGGGTGCATATTATTGCATTGAATTATATATCAAGAAAACATTAACTTTAAAAAATTATTAGGCATGATGGTGCGCCTGGGTGGCGCAGTCGGTTAAGCGTCCGACTTCAGCCAGGTCATGATCTCGCGGTCCGTGAGTTCGAGCCCCGCGTCGGGCTCTGGGCTGATGGCTCAGAGCCTGGAGCCTGTTTCTGATTCTGTGTCTCCCTCTCTCTCTGCCCCTCGCCCGTTCATGCTCTGTCTCTCTCTGTCCTAAAAATAAATAAACGTTGAAAAAAAAATTTTTTTTTAAATTATTAGGCATGAATCAAATTATCTGAAAACTTAAAACGTCCTGACTACTTTATTTCAGCAACATGAAAGTGATAGCACTATTATTATATTGAAAACCTACCAGGTAGATGTAATAAAATCTAGAATTCTGCATTTTATCATTTTCTTCCCCGATCCTCATTCCAATACCGGTCAGTCAAATATTTAAAGAGTAACTACAATATGCAAGTCACTTATAAAGAAAACATAGTAAACAAGTTTAATGAATGAATGAATTATTTAATTCCCAACTTGAAGTTGTACCTTTACAACATGTAGCTGGTAGGTACTTACTTAAAATTCTAATTCTGATGGGAGAGAAAATGACAAAGTCAAACACTGCAACACTAAATTTCGGAGATTTTCCTAATCTTGTACTGATGACTCTCCTATGCAGGATTGCATCATTCATTCATGCCGTTTGGTAACAGTGACATAAAACAAGGGAAAACTACTCAAAAGTTAATTGAGGAAAAGAAAGTCTTGAAATCCCATGAACCATTTTACCTACGCCGATTAAGAAAAGCACACGTAGAATCAGAGGCCCTGGATGTGGAAAAGGAAGGCGGGTAAATCATAAAGTTGGGCACACGGAGAGATAAACACATGCCCAGACTCACCCGGGCGCTACTGCTCCTTCCTGGGCCGCCGCCACCGCCTCTCTGGCTCCCGCTGCTGTAACCTTCCGACTGCAGGGGGGCCGAGGGCCGGCTCCGACGTTCAGTCGCCGAGCTCCGAGGGAGGCGACCTGTGCAGACCCGCAGAGCTTTTACCAAACAATCATAAGAGATCTGCTGATAAGCACCTTGGCTTCTGCTAGGCTTTGCATAGGCTTTTCTAAACTGGAGACCCTGGAGATTCAGACTCTGCACAGCGGTGCCGGGGAGAAGCCCTTGGTCCCGCCCCCTGGGAGGGGCTCCCTGAGCCCGCCCCTCCTCCCTGCGGGGGCTCAGCGCCTGCGGCCCTAGACTTGCAGCGCGAGGTGGACGTTTTACCGCAGAGCCGCGAGCCTCGCCACCTCCACTTTGCGCGGGAGGGGCAAGAGGCTACCTTCGGGGCCCTCCGCGCCGCCGGCGCTTGGGAGGAGGGTTGTGAGAGAGCCGGGGACCTCTGCGCTAATTTTGCAATTAATGAAAGCTCCTTCGGGACCTTTTTTGAATCCGCGTTTGACCTTATGCTCTTGTAGCAATGTAGGTCTCAAGAGAATTTCGGTAACGACTTATATTCGTATTATAAGTCAACTATATTTCAATTAAAAAACATGTATTATCGGGGCGCCTGGGTGGCTCAGTCGGTTGAGCATCCGACTTCAGCTCAGGTCATGATCTCGCAGTTCGTGAGTTCGAACACCGAGTCCCGCTCTGTGCTGACAGCTCAGAGCCTGGAGCCTGCTTCAGATTCTGTGTCCCCCTCTCTCTCCGCCCCACCCCTGCTTGTGCTCTGTCTCTCTCTCTCTCTCGGTCTTTGAAAAATGAATAAACATAAAAAAATTTTTTTAAACCAAAAACGTGTATTATCAAAAGCAAAACTACTTATATTCGCAACTAAAATATAAAAAATCGCAACAAAATGAGTCTTTACATTCTTTTTTCCTTGTCATCTTACTTTCTTCTAGGTGTCACTTGCCGAGCTACTTTTAAGTTGACTACAATAAATAAGGGGTGAGCACCTCCAAACATTAACCTTTGGCTCAACCCGCGGGAGCTGGGCAGTGAGGTCCCACCTTAGAACAAACACAGCCTGAAACCTCAGATGCCGACAGTTCTGCAGACTCCTTCCAAGGGGTCACTCAGGCAGAGGGGGCGATATTGCTGGAGCGGGACACTTTGTCACGACTTCTCTGCCGGCTGCTACAGAACCTCTCAACACAATTCTATCCAGAAGCAAGAGTGCTGCTGCTCTTTGCTCAGTTGTGCCCCTGAAGTTCAGTATTTTCAGATTTCATTTGTAAGAAACATTGTGCCAAAACAGGTTTGGGGCACACCTGGTTTAATTTCTCCCAGATCTCCAAAGATGGTTCTGATGAAGGATGGGGAGAAGGAATTTTGATGTTTTGAAATATGAGGTAAAAAATGGGGCGCCTGGGTAGCTCAGTCGGTTAAGCATCGGACTTCGGCTGAGGTCATGATCTCACCGTTTGTGGGTTCGCGTGGGGCTCTGTGCTGACAGCCCAGAGCCTGAAGCCTGCTTCAGATTCTGTGTCTCATTCTCTCTCTGACCCAACCCCACTTGTGCTGTCTCTCTCTGCCTCTCAAAAATAAATAAATGTTGAAATATGAGGTAAAAAAATGATACAATTAATGAGAGAGGGCAAAATAAGGGGGCCTAAAAGAACGATCTAGTCAAGAACCTGTTTATATTTTGTAGTATGTAATTTAGAAATAAGTATAATAAAAGAAACAAGATGTTGAACACCAAATATTTGTTCTCTCTCTCTCTCTCTCTCTCTCTCTCTCAAAAATACATATATTTTTTAAAAATTAAAAAAAAAAGGGGGGGGTGCCTGGGTGGCTCAGTGGGTTGGGCGACCGACTTTGGCTCAGGTCATAATCTCCAGGTCCCTGAGTTGGAGCCCCTCGTGGGGCTCTGTGCTGACAGCTCCCAGCCTGGAGCCTGCTTCTGATTCCGTGTCTCCCTCTCTCTCTCTGTCCTTCCCCTGCTCGCACTCTTTCTTTCTCTCTCTCAAAAATAAACATAAATTAAAAAAAATTTTTTTTAAACACCAAGTATTTGTATATAAGTATAAACGGTAGTTGAGTATTTCTAGGGGAAAAGAAACCCAAGAACAATAATGTAAAAAGGTAGAATTAATTTCTGCTATTATTCATACTTCATAGATGTTTAAAATTAAACACATTTCAAATAAAATATTTGTACTGAATAAATAAAATCTGTCAGTTACTGTCTCTATCTACCTCACATTCACACCTGTACTAACACTTGTGGTCATGAGGGGGCAGTGTTGTAGACAAAAACCACATTTAAAAAAAAAAGAAAAAAAAAAGTCCAGAGGAAGCTAATGGTGGTCCTAGATACATGCATGTAACAATCATGAAGTAATGTTGCTGGACAAAGCATAACTATACAAATACATTACATTATGCTTCATTGTTCTTCTTCTGGAATAATGTTAAATAGCACATGTGAGCCAAATACAATGCAATATAATAAAAACATTAGCAAATTATTTGCAAAGTTTTAATTATAATTGGTTAGTAAAAAGCAATTCAGGTAATTTTAGTAGTGTTCCTGAGAGGTTTCCTATAGATCACATTTTTATAAGCTAATATATATTGTCTGATGATTAACTATGTTAGAATCGTACTTTTTAAAAAATAATTCAATGCTACTAAAATAGGCTTCTAAAATAGAGTAAATTGGATCACTCTAGAAACAATATGATATTGAACATGCACATTTTCTATGACCCAGAAATTCCACCTCAGAAATGTACCCAGAAGAAACTCTTGCACATAAGTAGCAGGAATCACATATAAGAATATTCACAACAATACTGTATACATACAGACATTGACAGAAACTTAAAAAAGAGAGTATCATTTAATATCATAAGTGATAACTTACAACATAAAATTCAGGAAGGTAGTTACCTCTGGATACAGGAAAGAAAATGAGACTGAGAAGAGATTATAGAGTTACTTAATGGCAGTGAGTATACAGATTTTTGTATTTGTGTGTATATATATATTTTATGAGACACAATATTTTTATCAACACGTTAAATACTGATACATAAAAATATATAAATGTTTTAAAATAATATAAAGAAAATACAATTTAATGTCAACATTAAAAATAACATTCAAAATAAGTCACAGCATGGAAATAGGTCTATGATATGTCCTGTGAATGAAGCAGGTTGCAGAACAATATATATTGTTTGATTCTCACTTCTGAAAGAAGAAAAACTCTGTGTATGTCAATAGTAATTGTGGGGAACAATTAATCAAGGAGAGTAAAAGGAGTGAAAAATTTACCTTTCTACTTTATTTGATTTTATAGTAGTTGAGATTAGTTTAAAAACATTTATTAATTTTTTAATAATTTGCAAATCAATTAAAACTAAATGCTTTAGGAGTGGGGAAAGGGTGAAATAGGTGGAGGTGGCCAAAAGGTACAAATATCCAGTTATAAAATAAATAAGTTATAGGTATATAATCAAAACAGAAAAAACTCAGGGTTGTTTTTTGGGGTTTTTTTTCCTTCCTATGTAGGGAAAAACCCAATTCTTTCCTCCTGTGTTGTTTTTTACTACTTGCCCTAAACACTTGACTTCTAGTCATCAAATGAGGAAGTTTTACCCCACACCAAACAATCTCTGCAACACTAGCTGGGCACCCTATAATTTAACTCAATTCTGACACTGTCTTCTCAAAGCATAATATCCCACAGGTTAAGGACTCAGTCCCACAAGGCTGCCCTCCCCTGCCTCCCCCCCCCCCCCCACACACACTTAGATACCAGCTGCAAGCTCGGGTTATCGTCTGTGCTTCTGACCAATTGGCTATAGATCAGAGGTTCCAATGCCCGCCATCCACTCCCCCCCCCCACCCCCGCCTCCTTAGGTTTAATTAATTTGCTAAAGCAGCTCACAGAACTCAACACTAACATTTACCAGCTTACTACAGGATACAGATGAACAACCAGATGAAGAGATACATAGTGTAATGAAGTCTGGGAGGGTCCCAAGCACAGGAGCTTCTGTTCCTATAGAGTTGGGTATATCACCCTCCCCGTGTGGATCTGTTCACCAACCTGGAAGCTCTTCAAACCCAGTACTTTGGGGATTTTATGGAGCTTTCATACATAGGCATGATCGATCATTAACACCATTTTCAGCCCTTCTCTCGTCTCAAGAGAATGAGGGACAAGGCTGAAAATTCCAAACTTCGAATCATGGATTTGTCTTTCCTGTGACTAGGTCTCATCCAGAAGCCCACTCAGTTAATTCATTAGGACAAAAGACACTCCCATCTCCCAGGAAATTACTAGGGTTTTAGGAGCTCTGTGCCAGAAACAGAAGTCGAAGACCAATATTAGAACAAGAGATGCTCCTGGTGTTCTTATATTTTAGGAAATAACAAGGATTTTTTTTTTAGTTTTTTTTTAATGTTTATTTTTGAGAGAGAGAGAGAGAGA
>NW_024412447.1:16106268-16110321 GCF_014898765.1 Herpailurus yagouaroundi | reverse complement strand
TCTCTCTCTCTCTCTCTCAAAAATAAACATTAAAAAAAAACTAAAAAGGGGTTCCAGGGAAGATGGCGGCGTAGGAGGACGCTGGGCTCACCGCGCGTCCTGCTGATCACTTAGATTCCACCTACACCTGCCTAAATAACCCAGAAAACCACCAGAGGATTAGAAGAACGGAGTCGCCGGAGCCAAGCGCAGACGAGAGGCCCACTGAAGAGGGTAGGAAGGGCGGCGAGGCGGTGCGCGCTCCACGGACTGGCGGGAGGGAGCCGGGGCGGAGGGGCGGCTCACCGGCCAAGCAGAGCCCCCGAATCTGGCTTGCAAAAAGCGGAGGGGCCTGACGGACTGTGTTCCGACAGCAAGCGCGACTTAGCGGCTGGGAGGTCATAAGTTAACAGCTCTGCTCAGAAAGCGGGAAGGCTGGAGGACAAAGGGAAGGAAAGCTGCTGAGCCCCCGGACGACAGAGCTCAGTTTGGTGGGGAACAAAGGCGCTCGCCAGCGCCATCTTCCCCGCCCATCCCCCAGCCAAAATCCCAAAGAGAACCAGTTCCTGCCAGGGAACTTGCTCGCTCAGCGCAAACACCCAACTCTGCGCTTCTGCGGAGCCAAACCTCCGGCAGCAGATCTGACTCCCTGCTGCTGCCACAGGGCCCCTCCTGAAGTGGATCACCTAAGGAGAAGCAAGCTAAGCCTGCCCCTCCTGCCCCTGTGCACCTTGCCTACCCACCCCAGCTAAGACGCCAGATCCCCAGCATCACAAGCCTGGCAGTGTGCAAGTAGCCCAGACAGGCCACCCCACCCCACAGTGAATCCCGCCCCTAGGAGAGGGGAAGAGAAGGCACGCACCAGTCTGACTGTGGCTCCAGCGGTGGGCTGGGGGCAGACATCAGGCCTGACTGCGGCTCCGCCCACCAACTCCAGTTATACACCGCAGCACAGGGGAAGTGCCCTGCAGGTCCTCACCACGCCAGGGACTATCCAAAATGACCAAGCGGAAGAATTCCCCTCAGAAGAATCTCCAGGAAATAACAACAGCTAATGAGCTGATCAAAAAGGATTTAAATAATATAACAGAAAGTGAATTTAGAATAATAGTCATAAAATTAATCGCTGGGCTTGAAAACAGTATAGCTGACAGCAGAGAATCTCTTGCTACAGAGATCAAGGGACTAAGGAACAGTCACGAGGAGCTGAAAAACGCTTTAAACGAAATGCATAACAAAATGGAAACCACCACGGCTCGGATTGAAGAGGCAGAGGAGAGAATAGGTGAACTAGAAGATAAAGTTATGGAAAAAGAGGAAGCTGAGAAAAAGAGAGAGAAAAAAATCCAGGAGTATGAGGGGAAAATTAGAGAACTAAGTGATACACTAAAAAGAAATAATATACGCATCATTGGTATCCCAGAGGAGGAAGAGAGAGGGAAAGGTGCTGAAGGGGTACTTGAAGAAATAATAGCTGAGAACTTCCCTGAAGTGGGGAAGGAAAAAGGCATTGAAATCCAAGAGGCACAGAGAACTCCCTTCAGACGTAACTTGAATCGATCTTCTGCACGACATATCATAGTGAAACTGGCAAAATACAAGGATAAAGAGAAAATTCTGAAAGCAGCAAGGGGTAAACGTGCCCTCACATATAAAGGGAGACCTATAAGACTCGTGACTGATCTCTCTTTTGAAACTTGGCAGGCCAGAAAGAATTGGCACGAGATTTTCAGTGTGCTAGACAGAAAAAATATGCAGCCGAGAATCCTTTATCCAGCAAGTCTGTCATTTAGAATAGAAGGAGAGATAAAGGTCTTCCCAAACAAACAAAAACTGAAGGAATTTGTCACCACTAAACCAGCCCTCCAAGAGATCCTAAGGGGGACCCTGTGAGACAAAGTACCAGAGACATCACTACAAGCATAAAACATACAGACATCACAATGACTCTAAACCCACATCTTTCTATAATCACACTGAATGTAAATGGATTAAATGCGCCAACCAAAAGACATAGGGTATCAGAATGGATAAAAAAACAAGACCCATCTATTTGCTGTCTACAAGAGACTCATTTTAGACCTGAGGACACCTTTAGATTGAGAGTGAGGGGATGGAGAACTATTTATCATGCTACTGGAAGCCAAAAGAAAGCTGGAGTAGCCATACTTATATCAGACAAACTAGACTTTAAATTAAAGGCTGTAACAAGAGATGAAGAAGGACATTATATAATAGTGACAGGGTCTATCCATCAGGAAGAGCTAACAATTATAAATGTCTATGCGCCGAATACCGGAGCGCCCAAATATATAAAACAATTACTCATAAACACAAGCAACCTTATTGATAAGAATGTGGTAATTGCAGGGGACTTTAACACCCCACTTACAGAAATGGATAGATCATCTAGACACACGGTCAATAAAGAAACAAGGGCCCTGAATGAGACATTGGATCAGATGGACTTGACAGATATATTTAGAACTCTGCATCCCAAAGCAACAGAATATACTTTCTTCTCGAGTGCACATGGAACATTCTCCAAGATAGATCATATACTGGGTCACAAAACAGCCCTTCATAAGTTTACAAGAATTGAAATCATACCATGCATACTTTCAGACCACAATGCTATGAAGCTTGAAATCAACCACAGAAAAAAGACTGGAAAACCTCCAAAAGCATGGAGGTTAAAGAACACCCTACTAACGAATGAGTGGGTCAACCAGGCAATTCGAGAAGAAATTAAAAAATATATGGAAACAAACGAAAATGAAAATACAACAATCCAAACGCTTTGGGACGCAGCGAAGGCAGTCCTGAGAGGAAAATACATTGCAATCCAGGCTTATCTCAAGAAACAAGAAAAATCCCAAATACAAAATCTAACAGCACACCTAAAGGAAATAGAAGCAGAACAGCAAAGGCAGCCTAAACCCAGCAGAAGAAGAGAAATAATAAAGATCAGAGCAGAAATAAACAATATAGAATCTAAAAAAACTGTAGAGCAGATCAATGAAACCAAGAGTTGGTTTTTTGAAAAAATAAACAAAATTGACAAACCTCTAGCCAGGCTTCTCAAAAAGAAACGGGAGATGACCCAAATAGATAAAATCATGAATGAAAATGGAATTATTACAACCAATCCCTCAGAGATACAAACAATTATCAGGGAATACTATGAAAAATTATATGGCAACAAATTGGACAACCTGGAAGAAATGGACAAATTCCTGAACACCCACACTCTTCCAAAACTCAATCAGGAGGAAATAGAAAGCTTGAACAGACCCATCACCAGCGAAGAAATTGAATCGGTTATCAAAAATCTCCCAACAAATAAGAGTCCAGGACCAGATGGCTTCCCAGGGGAGTTCTACCAGACGTTTAAAGCAGAGATAATACCTATCCTTCTCAAGCTATTCCAAGAAATAGAAAGGGAAGGAAAACTTCCAGACTCATTCTATGAAGCCAGTATTACTTTGATTCCTAAACCAGACAGAGACCCAGTAAAAAAAGAGAACTACAGGCCAATATCCCTGATGAATATGGATGCCAAAATTCTCAATAAGATACTAGCAAATCGAATTCAACGGCATATAAAAAGAATTGTTCACCATGATCAAGTGGGATTCATTCCTGGGATGCAGGGCTGGTTCAACATTCGCAAATCAATCAACGTGATACACCACATTAACAAAAAAAAAGAGAAAAACTATATGATCCTGTCAATCGATGCAGAAAAGGCCTTTGACAAAATCCAGCACCCTTTCTTAATAAAAACCCTTGAGAAAGTCGGGATAGAAGGAACATACTTAAAGATCATAAAAGCCATTTATGAAAAGCCCACAGCTAACATCATCCTCAACGGGGAAAAACTGAGAGCTTTTTCCCTGAGATCAGGAACACGACAGGGATGCCCACTCTCACCGCTGTTGTTTAACATAGTGCTGGAAGTTCTAGCATCAGCAATCAGACAACAAAAGGAAATCAAAGGCATCAAAATTGGCAAAGATGAAGTCAAGCTTTCGCTTTTTGCAGATGACATGATATTATACATGGAAAATCCGA
>NW_024412447.1:16072153-16106168 GCF_014898765.1 Herpailurus yagouaroundi | reverse complement strand
AATCAATGTACAGAAATCAGTTGCATTCTTATACACTAACAATGAAGTAACAGAAAGACAAATAAGGAAACTGATCCCATTCACAATTGCACCAAGAAGCATAAAATACCTAGGAATAAATCTAACCAAAGATGTACAAGATCTGTATGCTGAAAACTATAGAAAGCTTATGAAGGAAATTGAAGAAGATTTAAAGAAATGGAAAGACATTCCCTGCTCATGGATTGGAAGAATAAATATTGTCAAAATGTCAATACTACCCAAAGCTATCTACACATTCAATGCAATCCCAATCAAAATTGCACCAGCATTCTTCTCGAAACTAGAACAAGCAATCCTAAAATTCATATGGAACCACAAAAGGCCCCGAATAGCCAAAGTAATTTTGAAGAAGAAGACCAAAGCAGGAGGCATCACAATCCCAGACTTTAGCCTCTACTACAAAGCTGTCATCATGAAGACAGCATGGTATTGGCACAAAAACAGACACATAGACCAATGGAATAGAATAGAAACCCCAGAACTAGACCCACAAACGTATGGCCAACTCATCTTTGACAAAGCAGGAAAGAACATCCAATGGAAAAAAGACAGTCTCTTTAACAAATGGTGCTGGGAGAACTGGACAGCAACATGCAGAAGGTTGAAACTAGACCACTTTCTCACACCATTCACAAAAATAAACTCAAAATGGATCAAGGACCTGAATGTGAGACAGGAAACCATCAAAACCCTAGAGGAGAAAGCAGGAAAAGACCTCTCTGACCTCAGCCGTAGCAATCTCTTACTCGACACATCCCCAAAGGCAAGGGAATTAAAAGCAAAAGTGAATTACTGGGACCTTATGAAGATAAAAAGCTTCTGCACAGCAAAGGAAACAACCAACAAAACTAAAAGGCAACCAACGGAATGGGAAAAGATATTTGCAAATGACATATCGGACAAAGGGCTAGTCTCCAAAATCTATAAAGAGCTCACCAAACTCCACACCCGAAAAGCAAATAACCCAGTGAAGAAATGGGCAGAAAACATGAATAGACACTTCTCTAAAGAAGACATCCGGATGGCCAACAGGCACATGAAAAGATGTTCAGCGTCGCTCCTTATCAGGGAAATACAAATCAAAACCACACTCAGGTATCACCTCATGCCAGTCAGAGTGGCCAAAATGAACAAATCAGGAGACTATAGATGCTGGAGAGGATGTGGAGAAACGGGAACCCTCTTGCACTGTTGGTGGGAATGCAAATTGGTGCAGCCGCTCTGGAAAGCAGTGTGGAGGTTCCTCAGAAAATTAAAAATAGACCTACCCTATGACCCAGCAATAGCACTGCTAGGAATTTATCCAAGGGACACAGGAGTACTGATGCATAGGGGCACTTGTACCCCAATGTTCATAGCAGCACTCTCAACAATAGCCAAATTATGGAAAGAGCCTAAATGTCCATCAACTGATGAATGGATAAAGAAATTGTGGTTCATATACACAATGGAATACTACGTGGCAATGAGAAAAAATGAAATATGGCCTTTTGTAGCAACGTGGATGGAACTGGAGATTGTGATGCTAAGTGAAATAAGCCATACAGAGAAAGACAGATACCATATGGTTTCACTCTTATGTGGATCCTGAGAAACTCAACAGGAACCCATGGGGGAGGGGAAGGAAGAAAAAAAAAAAAAAAGAGGTTAGAGTGGGAGAGAGCCAAAGCATAAGAGACTGTTGAGAACTGAGAGCAAACTGAGGGTTGATGGGGGGTGGGAGGGAGGAGAGGGTGGGTGATGGGTGTTGAGGAGGGCACCTTTTGGGATGAGCACTGGGTGTTGTATGGAAACCAATTTGACAATAAATTTCATATATAAATAAAAAAAAATGAATAAACTTTAAAAATAATTGATACCTACATACAAACAAACTCAGAATGGACCATAAATCTAAATACAAACACTGAAGAGGGGCAGAGAAAAGATGGAGAAGTAGGGAAACCAGGATTTTCCTCGTCCCTCAAACACAGCTGTATTGAGGTCAGAACGCTTGGAACACCCAAGAAATCGATCTGTGGAGTGGCAGAAAGATCTCTACAGTTGGAGGGAGACAGCTTGGCGGGATAGAGGTGAGTGCATGTGAATTGGGGGAGATCAAATGGCCATGTCGGCACAGAAGGGAGGGAACCCCTTCTGTGGAGAGACAAAAGGGAGAGAAAGAGAGGGGTTGTGAAATTGTGGTATGGAGTTAACACAGGAGAAAAACCTCTCCACACCATGGACTGGGGGACGAGAAATACAGAGAGTGCCAGTTTCTATTTTGCAACCAGCCTTAGGAGCTAAAACTCAGAGGTTTCAAAAGTGTGGGACTTGCTCTGGCAAAGCCAGAGCTGTGTGCACACTCCTGGGAAAGAGGGAGCCACCCGGAGAACGGTAGTGATCTCAGGGGCACACTGAGAGAGCACAGTCCCCTTTCTCCAGAACTGTGGGAAGAAGGTTTATTGCCTCCCCAAGGGCAAAGGACCCTGCAGGTGCCAGCCAAAGGCCTTGTATCAAAGGCCTTGTACTTCACCAGAACAGGGTCCTGATAGTGCAGGGTCCACATGGTGCAGGGTCCTTTAAGACTTCAGGTTTTGAATCCCAGCCAAGTGCCTAGAAGGCAGGAGAGAGACTGTGGAGCAGGGCAAGCTGAACTTCTAGGCTATTCTGTGAGGGCTACCTGAACAGTGTGGTTTGAGACACCGGTCAGGGGAGGAGAGATTAGGGTCTCACGATTTTTCTCCCCAACACTAACACTTCAGAGTGGGACTTCAGAAAGCAATGCAGCAGCCCCCAGTGGAAACAGGACCCACTTACACCAAACTCCACCCCTCTGTGCCCTGGCAACTGCTTATCAGCTGGAGGAAGACTGACACTGACCCAACAACCAGCCTCTCCTCCAGATCAGCACAGCCACCGGTCCCAGGCCCCAACAGACAACTGTTTTTTTGTTTTTGTTTGCTTGTTTGTCTGTTTGTCTTTTTCTTTGCTTTTTCTTTCTACCCTCTTATTTTCTTCTTTTGGAATCAGGTTCATAGTATCTGACTGTTTATTAGATAGATAAATATAAATTTGTTTGATCAGGCATTTTTACACTATTCTTTTTATACCTTGTCTATCTCTTCTTCCTTTTTTTCTTTTCTCTTTCTCTGGATTTAGCCTTATAGAGTCTTTTTGACTCTCTCTTCGGTCTTCTTTTCTCCCCTTTCACTTTTCTCTTTTCAAGGGATCAGGTTTCCCCTCCCCCCTTTCCTTATTTTCCAGGGTCACTTCAACAAACAAATCAAAGCACACATGGTTGAAGATCCAAACAATCCACCACTACAATCAAGGAGGAGCTTTGCAGAGGACTGACCAGTGGGATACAGCAGTCCAAATGCAACAACTGAGTGCATGCAACATACACCAAAAACACTTCCTGAAGTGCCAGGCCCTGGACAGTGTATGACCCTTTTTTAAATTTTTTTTTTTAACGTTTATTTATTTTTTTGGGACAGAGAGAGACAGAGCATGAACGGGCGAGGGGCAGAGAGAGAGGGAGACACAGAATCAGAAACAGGCTCCAGGCTCTGAGCCATCAGCCCAGAGCCCGACGCGGGGCTCGAACTCACGGACCGCGAGATCGTGACCTGGCTGAAGTCGGACGCCCAACCGACTGCGCCACCCAGGCGCCCCTATCCTTTTTTAATATAGTAGTACTCACAGGTGCAGGACACAAAACAAGCTATTAAAACACACAAAAGAGGGGTGCCTGGGTGGCTCAGTCGGTTAAGCGTCCGCCTTCAGCTCAGGTCACGATCTCGCGGTCCGGGAGTTCAAGCCCTGCGTCAGGTTCTGGGCTGATGGCTCAGAGCCTGGAGCCTGCTTCCGATTCTGTGTCTCCCTCTCTCTCTGCCCCTCCCCGTTCATGCTCTGTCTCTCTCTGTCTCAAAAATAAATAAACGTTAAAAAAATTAAAAACACACACACACACACACACAAAAGACAGAAACTTAGCCAAAATGACAAAACAGAAGAATTCTCCTCAGAAGAAATTTCAGGAAGAAATCACATCCAGAGAATTGCTCAAAACGTATATAAACAATATATCTGAACAAGAATTTAGAGTAACAGTCACAAGACTAATAGCTGGGCTTAAAAAAAGCATGGAAGCAGCAGAGAATCTCTTGCCGCAGAGGCCAAAGACCTAAGAACTAGTCACAATGAATTAAGAAATGCTATAACGAGATGCAAAATAAACTAGATACAGGGACAGCAAGGATGGAAGAAGCACAGGAGAGACTAGGTGAAAGAGAAGATAAAATTATGGAAAATGATGAAGCTAAAAAAAAAAAAGAGGGAAAGGAAATTACTAGATCGCGAGGGGAGAATTAGAAAGTGAAGTGATTCCATGTAATGAAACAATATCCATATCATAGGAATTCCAGAAGAGTGAGAGAAAGGGACAGAGGGTTTATATGAACAAATTACAGCTGAGAACTTCCCTAATCTGGGGAAAGAAACAGACATCCAAGTCCAAGAGGCACAGAGAACCCCCTTCAAAATCAACAAAAACAGGTCAACACCATGCCATATCACAGTGAAACTGGCAAAATATAAAGAGAAAGAGAATTCTGAAAGAAGCTAGGGACACATGGTCCTTAACCTACAAGGATAGGCACATCAGGGTAGTAGCAGACCTGTCCACTGAAACTATGCAGGCCAGAAGGAAGTGGCAGGAAATAGTCAATGTGCTGGATAGGAAAAATATGCAGCCAAGAATCCTTTATCCATCAAGGCTGTCATTCAGAAATGAGTGAAATAAAGCCTTTCCCAGACAAACAGAAACTAAAGTGTTGCATCCACATGACTCCTGAAACAGAATGCTACGGGCACCAGTGACAGTCACAACAAAGTTTATTGCAATGAGAGGCAAGGCCGACCGATCAGGACCAACACTCTTGATAAGAGTGCGGCCCCAAACAGCCGGGGTACAGAGTTTTTTTTTTCAACGTTTATTTATTTTTGGGACAGAGAGAGACAGAGCATGAACGGGGGAGGGGCAGAGAGAGGGGGAGACACAGAATCGGAAACAGGCTCCAGGTTCTGAGCCATCAGCCCAGAGCCTGACGCAGGGCTCGAACTCCCGGACCGCGAGATCGTGACCTGGCTGAAGTCGGACGCTTAACCGACTGCATCACCCAGGCGCCCCGTGTTTTTATGGCCGATTACATCGTTTTATCATCACCTGGGAACAGAACAGAGAAACAGTTCCCAGATGAGTTAGAAACAGTTAGAAACAGTTAGAAACAGATGAGGTGATTATTTTAGACTTTCTGCCGCTAAGTTGCAACCAGTGGATCTCCTTGACCTTGCCTCTGATGCTCTTTTCTTTGAGCTTTTGTTTGCTTCATTGGTGAAGCCTGATTTACAAGAGTATGAAGCATAATTTACAAGAGTAAAGTAAGGCTGTTATCTCTTGACCTTCAGTGTCAGAACAAAGCTGTTATTTTTCAAACTACGTGTTAGCCCTACACCACAATTTAACCCTTACAAAAGAAGTTCATGACCACTACACCAGCCCCACAAGAAATCCTAAGGGGGACTCTGTGAGTGGAAAGCAGCACAAACTAAAAAGGACAAGTGACATCACCACAAACCTGAAATCTACAGATAACACAATGGCACTAAATCCATATCTTTCAATAATCACTCTGAATGTAAATGGACTAAGTGCCCCAATCAAAAGACACAGAATGTCAGAATGGATAAAAAACTGAGATCCATCTATATGCTGCCTATAAGAGACTCATTTTAGAACTGAGGAGACCTGCAGATTCGAAGTCAGGGAATGGAGAACCATCTATCATGCTACTGGACATCAAAAGAAAGCCAGAGTAGCCATACTTATATCAGACAAACTAGATTTTAAAACAAAGACTTTAGGGGCACCTGGGTGGCTCAGTTGGTTGAATGTCCAACTTTGGCTCAGGTCATGATCTCACGGTTCATGGGTTTGAGCCCCGTGTCAGGCTCTATGCTGACAGCTTGCTCAGAGACTGGAGCCTGCTTTGGATTCTGTGTCTCCTTCTCTCTCTGCCCCTCCCCCACTCGTGCTCTGTCTCTCTCTGTCTCTCACAAAAAAATAATAAATGTAAAAAAAAAATTTTTTTGAGAGACAGAGCACGAGCGGGGGAGGGGCAGAGAGCGAGGGAGACACACAATCCAAAGCAGGCTCCAGGCTCCGAGGTGTCAGCACAGAGCCCGACATGGGGCTCAAACTCATAAACCATGAGATCGTGACCTGAACTGAAGTCGGGCGCTTAAACAACTGAGCCACCCAGGAACCCGCTCCCCCCCACCACAATTTTAAAATAAAGACTTTAACAAAAGATGAAGAAGGGCATTATATCATAATTAAGGGACCTGTCCATCAAGAAGAGCTAACAATTGTAAATGTTTATGCCTCCTAATATATAAATCAATCACAAACATAAACAAACTTATTGATAATAATACTGTAATTGTAGGTGACTTTAATACTCCACACTTATGGCAATGGACAGATCATCTAGGCAGAAAATCAATAAGGAAACAGCGGCTCTGGATGACACATTGGACCAAATGGACTTCAGATATATTCAGAACTTTTCATTCTAAAGCAGCAGAATACACATTCTTCTCTAATGCACATGGAACATTCTCCAAAATAGATAATATACTGGGTCACAAAAAGGCCCTCAATGAGTACAAAAAGATAGAGATCATACCATGCATGTTTTCAGATCACAACGCTATGAAACTTGAAATCAACTACAAGAAAAAATTTGGAAAGCCCCCAAATACATGGAGGTTAAAAAACATCCTACTAAAGAATAACGGGTCAACCAGGAAATTAAAAAAAGAGATTAAAAAATCTATGGAAGCAAATGAAAATGAAAACACAACAGTCCAAACCCATTGAGATGCAGCAAAGGCAGTCCTAAAAGGAAAATACATCACAATCCAGGCCTGTCTCAATAAGCAAGAAAAATTTTGAATACAGAATGTAACCTCACACCTAAAGGAACTAGAAAAGCAGCAACAAATAAAACCCAAATCCAGAAAGAAGGGAAATAATAAAGATTAGAGCAGAAAAAAACAATATAGAATCCAAAAAAAAAAAAAAAGAGTAGAACAGATCAATGAATCTAAGAGCCAGTTTTTTGAAAAAATAAACAAAACTGATAAACCCCTAGTCAGACTTCTCAAAAAGAAAAGAGAAAGGATCCAAATAGATAAAATCACGAATGAAAGAGGACAGATCACAACCAACACCACAGAAATACAAACAATTATTAGAGAAAACTATGAAAAATTATATGCCAACAAACTGGAAAATCTGGAAGAAATGGACAAATTCCTCGACACCCACACATTACCAAAATTCAAATGGGAAGAAGTAGCATATTTGAACATACCCATAACCAGTGAAGAAATTGAATTGGTTATCAAAAATTTCCCAATAAATAAGAGTCCTGGGACAGAGGGCATTCCAGAGGAATTCTACCAGACATTTAAAGCAGAGTTAATACTTATTCTTTTCAAGCTACTCCAAAAATAGAAACAGAAGGAAAGCTTCCAGACTCATTCTATGAAGCCAGCATTACCTTGATTCAAAAACCAGACAAAGACCTCACTAAAAAGAATTACAGATCAATATTCCTGATGAACTTAGATGCAAAAACTCTCAACAAGATACTAGCAAATTGAATTCAACAGTACATTAAAAGAACTACTCACCATGATCAAGGTGAACTGGAGGGCTAGTTCAATATTCACAAGCCAATCAATGAGATATGTCACATTAACAGAAGGAAGAATAAGAGCCATATGATCCTGTCAACAGATGCAGAAAAAGCATTTGACAAAACATAGCATCGTTTCTTCATAAAAATCTTCAAGAAAGTTGGGATAGAAGAAACATACCTTAACATCATAAAAACCATATATGAAAGGCCCACAGCTAATTTCATCCTTAATGGGGAGAAACTGAGAGCTTTCCCCCTAAGGTCAGGAATACAACGGGGATGTCCACTCTCACCAGTGTTGTTTAACATAGTGTTGGAAGTCCTAGCATCAGCAATCAGACAAAAAAAAATAATAATAATAATAAAAGGTATCCAAATTGGCAAAGGAAAAGTCAAGCTTTCATTCTTCACAGATGACATGATACTCTACATGGAAAATCCAAAAGACTTTACCAAAAAATTGCTAGAGCTGACACATGAATTCATCAAAGCTTCAGGATATAAAATCAATGTACAGAAATCAGTTGCATTTCTATACACCAATAATGAAGCAACAGAAAGAGATATCAAGGAATCAATCCCACTTACAATTGTACCAAAACCCATAAAAGACCTAGGAATAAGCCTAACCAAAGAGGTAAAAGATCTATATGCTGAAAACTACAGAAATCTTATTAAATAAATTGAAGAAGTCACAAAGAAATGGAAAAACATTCCATGCTCATTGGTTGGAAGAACAAATACTGTTAAAATGTCGGTATTACCCAAAGAAATCTACACATTCAATGCTATCCCTATCAAAATAGCACCAGCATTCTTCTTGAAGCTAAAAGTTGTATAGAACCACAAAAAGACCCAAATAGCCAAAGTAATGTTGAAAAGAAAACCAAAGTTGGAGGCACCACACTACCAGACTTTAACCTGTATTACAAAGCTGTAATCAAGAGAGTATGGTATTGGCACAAAAGCAGACACACAGATCAATGGAATAGAATAGAGAACCCAGAAGTGGACCCACAAATATATGGCCAACTAATCTTCAACAAAGCAGGAAAGAGTATCCAATGGAAAAAAGACAGTCTTCAGCAAATGGTGCTGGGAGAACATGCAGAAGAATGAAACTGAACCACTTTCTTACACTGTACACACAAATAAATTCAAAATGTTTGAAAGACCTAAATGTGAAACAGGAAACCATCAAAATCCTACAGAGGAAAATGGGCAGCAAACACCTTGACCTCAACCACAGCAACTTCTTACTTGACATATCTCCAGAGGCAAGGGAAATAAAAGCAAAAATGAAATATTGGGTCTTCATCAAAATAAAAAGCTTCTGCACAGCAAAGGAAACAATCAACAAAACTAAAAGGCAACTGATGGAATGGGAGAAGATATTTGCAAATGATATATGAGATAAAGAGTTAGTATCCAAAATCTGTAAAGAACTTACCAAACTCAACAACCCCCCCAAGAAAAACAAATAATCCAGTGAAGAAAAGGGCAGAAGACATGAATAGACATTTTTCCAAAGAAGACATCTAGATGTCTAACAGACACATGAAAAAACGCTCAACATCACTCATCATCAGGGAAATACAAATCAAAACCACAATGAGATACCACCTCACAACAGTCAAAATGGCTAAAATTAACAATTCAGGAAACAACAGATATGGGCAAGGATGTGGAGAATGGGGAACCCTACTGCACTGCTGATAGGAATGCAAACTGGGGCAGACACTGTGGAAAACAGTGTGGAGGTTTCTTAAAAAAAAAAAAAAGAACTACCCTATGACCCAGCAATTGCACTACTAGGAATTTATCCAAAGGATACAAAACTGCTGATTCAAAGGGGCACATGCACCCCAATGTTTATAGCAGCACTATCAACAATCGCCAAATTATGGAAAGAACCCAAATGTCCATCAACTGATGAATGGATAAGGAAGATATGGTATATATACACAATGGAATACTACTCAGCAGTGAAAAAGAATGAAATCTTGCCATTTGCAACAACATGGATGGGACTAGAGGGTATTACGCTACGAGAAACAAGCCAGTCAGAGAAAGATAGATATCAAATGATTTCACTCATATATGGAATTTGAGAAACTTAACAGACGAACATGGCGAAGAGAAGGAAAAATAAGGAAAAACAGACATGGAGGCATACCATAAGAGACTCTTAAATACAGATAACAAACTGAGAGTTGGTGGGGGTAGGAACATGTGGGGGGTAGGTTAAATGGGTGATGGGCATTAAAGAGGGCACTTGGGATGAGCACTGGATGTTATATGTAAGTGATGAATCACTGGGTTCTACTCCTGAAGGCAAGACTATACTGTATGTTAACTAACTTGAGAGAAAAATAAAATAAAATAAAATAAAATAAAATAAAATAAAATAAAATAAAAGCACTAAACTACAAAACTTTTAGAAAAAAATGTAGGAGAAAATCTTATGACCCAAGGTTAGACAAATAGTTCTTAGACATGACATTAAAAGCACAATCTAGAAAAGAAAAAATAACAACAGACTTCATTAATATTAAAAGCTTATGCTCTGCAGTTATTTATTGGGTAGAGAATTTCAGATTTACAAGATGAAAAATTCTGGATACCTATTACCCACAACAATATGAATATACTTAGCATTACAGAATTATATTTAAAGTTCCAAAGAGTTAGAATGATTTTAAAAAATCATATATTTTATGGTCAGTGAAATATGCTCTCATCAATAATGCTGGTATAAAAATGCACCTACTGATAAAGATGTTCATGATATTTACTAAATGAAGAAGTAAGTTACATAAGGACATAGTTAAACTCAGTAACACCATCAACCCATTAGCTATCACTGATACCTATAGGCTATTTTACCCAACAACAGCAGAACATTCTTCTTAAGTTCACGTGTAAATTCACCAAGACAGACCACATTCTGCGCTGGAAACAATAGAAATCATATGATGTCAGACCACAATGAAATTAAACTAGAAATCAATAACAAAGATAACAAAGATAATCCCAAAAAATCTGGCAATTAAACAACACACTTCTAAACAACATATGGGTCAAAGAAGAATTCTCAAGAGAAATTTTTCAATATTTTGTACTAAATGAAAATGAAAACACAATTTATCAAAATTTATGGGATGCAGTAAAAGCAGTGCTTACAGGGAAATTTATAGTATTGAATGAATATTTTAGAATAGAAAAATAAGATTAAAAAATCAATAATCTGGGGCGCCTGGGTGGCGCAGTCGGTTAAGCGTCCGACTTCAGCCAGGTCATGATCTCGCAGTCCGTGAGTTCGAGCCCCGCATCGGGCTCTGTGCTGACAGCTCAGAGCCTGGAACCTGTTTCAGATTCTGTGTCTCCCTCTCTCTGACCCTCCCCCGTTCATGCTCTGTCTCTCTCTGTCTCAAAAATAAATTAACATTAAAAAATTTTTTTTAAATCAATAATCTAAGTTTCTATTTTAAGAAACTAGAAAAAGAAGAACAAATTAGACCCACAGTAAGGAGAAGAAACAAAAATCAGAGCAGAAATCAATGAAATTGAAAACAGGAAATTAATAGAGAAAAGCAACAAAATCAAAAGCTGATTCTTTGAAAAGATCAATAAAATTATTAAGACTCTACTCAGGTTAACTAAAAAGACAGAGAGAGAGAAAGGACAAAAATTGCAAATATCAGAAATGAAAGAGGGAAATCCCATGGACACTAAAAGGATAATATAGAAATATTATAAACAACTCTAAACATACAAATTTGATAACTAGATGAAACTGACCAATTCTTAGAAAAACACATCTAGCAAAACTCATACAAAAAGATGATTTGAAGGGGTGCCTGGGTGGCTCATCTGGTTAAGCATCTGACTCTTTGATTTTGACTCAGGTCATGATCTCAAGGTTTGTGGTATTGAGCCCCATGTCAGGCTCTGTGCTGACAGTGTATAGCCTGCTTGGGATTCTCTCTCTCCCTAGCTCTCTGCCCTTCTCCCCGCCCCTCAAAATAAATAAACATGAAAAAAAAATTCTTCAAAAAGATCACTTCAATCAGCCTATATCCATTAAGGAAATTGAATCAATAACTGATAACCATCTAAAACCAAAGACCAGGCCCAAATGGGATAACTGGTGAATTCCACCAAACATTTAGAGAAGAAATTGTACCAACTCTCTGCAATCTCTTTTAGAGGATAGAAGAAGTGGTAATATTTACTTCATACTCATTCTATGAGGTATTACCCTAATATCAAAAACAAAGACATTTGAAGAAAAGACAATTATAGAACAATATCTCTCATGAACATAGATGCAAAAGTCCTCAACAAAATATTAGCAAACCGAATGCAACAATGTATAAAAAGAATTACATCCCACAACCAAATGGGATTTATCCAAGATATACAAGACTAGTTCAACATTTGAAAATCAATTAGTGTAATCATTACATCAACTGGTTAAAAAATAAAAATCACATGATGATATCAATAGATGCAGAAAAAGCATTTGACAAAATGCAACAATTCTCATTCATGATAAAAATTCTTGTAAACTAGGAATAGGAGAGAACTTCCAAAGTTTGATAAAGAATATCTACAAACAAACAAACAAACTATAGCTAACACCATACTTCACAGTGTGAGAAACTAGCTTTCCCATTAAGATCAAGAACAAGGCAAGGATGTTACTACTCACCACTCCTTTTCAACATTGTACTAGAAGTCCTAACTAATGCAATAAAATAAGAAAAGGATATAAAAGGTATACTGATTAGAAAGGAAGAAATAAAATTGTCGTTGTTTAGACATGTTCATCTAATAGAAAATCTGACAAAAATTGACAACCAAAAAACTCAAACTAATAAGTAGTTATAGCAAGGTTGCTGGATACAAGGTTAATATATAAAAGTCACTTCTTGCCTATATACTAGGCATGAACAAATAGAACTTGAAATTTTATTATTTTTATTATTTTTAATGCGAATATTTATTTTTATTTTTATTTTTATTTTTTGAGAGAGAGACGAACAGATAGAATCCTAAGCAGTCTCCATGCTGTGGAGCCCAATGTGGTCATTGATTGCATGACCCTGAGATCATGACCTGAGCTGAAATCAAGAGTTGGACACTAAACCTATGGAGCCACCCAGAGGCCCCTAGAATTCGAAATTTTAAAAAATACCATTTACATTAGCACTCCCCCAAAATGAAATGTTTAGGTATTAATCTAACAAAATATGTACAAGACCTATATGAGAAGAACTACAAAACTCTGATAAAGAAGTACTAAATAAATAGATAAATATTCCATGTTCACATATATGAAGTCTCACTATTGTCAACATGTCAGCCCCTCCCAATTTATCTATAGATTCAGTCAAAATCCCACCATGTTATTTTGTGGGTACAGACTAAATGATTCTAAAGTTTATACGAAAAGACTTACTATAAAGCTGAAGGGCGCCTGGGTGGCTCAACTGGTTGAGCATCCGACTTCAGCTCAGGTTATGATATCGCGGTCTGTGGGTTTGAGCCCCACGTTGGGCTCTGTGCTGTCAGTTCAGAGCCTGGAGCCTACTTCGGACTCTGTGTCTCCCTCTCTCTCTGCCCCTCCCCCACTCATGCTCTGTCTCTCTGTCTCTCAAAAAATGAAAAAATATTTTTAAAAAAATGTTAAAGACTTACTAGAAAGCTGCAATAACCAAGACAGTGTGGCTTTGGAGAAAGAAAAAACAAACAGATCAGGGAAGAACAGAGAGCCCAGAAACAGACCCACATTAATATATTCAACTGATCCTCACCAAAGGAGCTGAAGGAATACAATGGAACAGTCTGTTCAACAGTCTTTTTGACAAATGATGCTGGAACAACTGGACATCCACGTGCAAAAAAAAATGAATCTAGATACAGGCCTTACACCCTTCACAAAAATTAGCTCAAAATGGATTATAGACCTAAAAGTAAAATGCAAAACTATAACACTCCTAGAAGATAATGTAAGAGAAAACCTAGGTGACCTTAAGTACAGCAATGACTTCTTAAATACAATACCAAAGACATGATCCATAAAAGAAATTCTTGATGAGCTAGACTTCATTAAAATTAAAAACTTCTACTCTGTGAAAGACAATGTGAAGAGAATGAGAAGACAAGCCACAGAGTAGGAGAAGATATTTGCAAAAGATATATCAGATAAAGGGCTGTTATCCAAAATATACAAAGAATTCTTAAGAGTCAACAATAAGAATCCAATTTAAAAAAATGGGCCAAAGATCTTAACAGATACCTCACCAAAGATATACAGATGGCAAAAAAGCATATGAAAAGATGCTCTACATCATGTATCATCAGGGAAATGCAAATGTATTTGTTGTTACAAAATACCACTAAAGACCTATCAGAAAATCTGTAACACAACACTGAATGTGGCAAGGGCATGGAATAACAGGAAGTTTCATTCATTGCTAGGAGAAATGCAAAATGGTATAGCTACTTTGGAAAGCAGTTTGACAGTTTCTCACAAAACTAAACATGCTCTTATCATACAATCCAGCAATTGCACTTCCAAATGAGTTAAAAACGTATGTTCACACAAAAATTTGCACATGGATGTTTATAGCAGCTTTATTCATAATTGCCAAAACTTGGGAGCAATCAAGATGTCCTTCAATAGGTGAATGGATAGGGTTGTACCTGGCTGGCTTAGTCAGTAGAGCATGCCACTCCTGATCTCAGGGTCGTGTGAGTTCAAGCCCCACACTGTGTTTAGAGCTTACTTAAAAGAAAAAAAAAAAAAAATAGGGGCACCTGGGTGGCTCAGCTGGTTGAGTGTCCGAATCTTGATTTTGGCTCAGGTCATAATCTCATAGTTCACGAGTTCGAGCCCTACATCGGGCTCTGCACTGACAGCGTGGAGCCTGCTTAGGATTCTCTCTCTCCCATTCTCTCTGCTCTTCCCCTGTGTGCATTCTCTCTCCCTCCCTCACTCTCTCTCTCTTGCCCAGCCTCTCTCTCAAAAACAAACACTAAAAATATGAAATAAAAGAAATATAAATAGGTAAATGGATAAATAAACGATGTGTGGCACATGCAGACAATGGAATATTAATTACTAAACACTAAAAAGAAATAGCTATCGGGGCGCCTGGGTGGCTCAGTCAGTTAAGTGTCCGACTTCGGCTCAGGTCATGATCTCACGGTTCATGGGTTTGAGCCCTGCATCGGGCTCTGTGCTGACAGCTCAGGGCCTGGAGCCTGCTTCGATTCTGTGTCTCCCTCTCTCTCTCTGCCTCTCACCTGCTCACACTCTGTCTCTCTCTCTCAAAAATAAATACACATAAAAAAAATAAAAGAAATAGCTATCAAGGCTAAAAAGACATGGGGGAAGCTTAAGTGCATATTATTTTTTTTTAATTTTTTTTTCAACGTTTATTCATTTTTGGGACAGAGAGAGACAGAGCATGAACGGGGGAGGGGCAGAGAGAGAGGGAGACACAGAATCGGAAACAGGCTCCAGGCTCTGAGCCATCAGCCCAGAGCCCGACGCGGGGCTCGAACTCACGGACCGCGAGATCGTGACCTGGCTGAAGTCGGACGCTTAACCGACTGCGCCACCCAGGCGCCCCCTTAAGTGCATATTAATAAGTGAAAGAAGCCAATATTGAATGGTTATGTATTATATGATTCCAACCATGTGACCTTCTGGAAAAGGCAAAACAATGGAGACAGTGAAAAGATCAGTAGTTGCCAAGGTTTGCAGGGGGTGGTATGGGGCAGGAGGATAAACTGAATAGGCAGAGCACAGAGGATTTTTAGGGATGTGAAAATACTCTGTATGATACTAGAAAAATAAATACGTCATTACATGTTTGTGCAAACCCAAAGAACGTACAACACCAAGAGTGAACTCTAATGCAAACTATGGACCTGAGTGTTTAGGATGCGTAGGCTCATCAATTGCAACAATGTACCATTCTGGTGAGCAACACTGATAATGGGGGAGGCCATGCATGTATGGGGGCAATATGGAAACTACACCTTCCTCTCAATTTTGCTGTGAACCTAAAACTGCTAAAAATATAAAGTCTTAATTAAAAAAGTAAGCTATGGTAAAGTTAAAACCATTCTGAGTATATATAATAAAGGGAAGTTAATAGCGCGAAACAGACATTTAATGGAAAAACTGAGATGCCTAACAGGCTCAGAGAATAACAATTCCAAGAAGCCACTGCCAACTCTGGGGAGGTGGTATTACCAGGCACAGGATCATCTGGTAGGAGCTGGAACCACAGTGGCCTTTCCAATTGGAGCAGGAGCCACAGAGGAAATACACACATTGCACCTGAGGTATGGGGGAGAAATATCCAGGTTTCTCATTTCCTCTCTTCAGGGCTTTCTCTTGACCAAATCTAGCCAAAAGCCAGCTGACACAGGAACCTGAGGGAAAATGTATTTTTCTTAAGAGTCAGTGCAGAACAGAAGAATAGCAAGGAATAGATGTGACAAAGACAGGACAAGGATCAGCAGAGATTACTACAAAGAAGGCCTACCAGTACGTAAGAAAAAAGCTAATTCCAGTAGAAAAATGGGCAAAGGACATGAGTATGTGACTCACTAAAGGCCAATAAAGAGAATTTGAATTAAACTAGTAAAGAAATTCAAAGAAAAGTAATGAGTTACAAGTTTTTTTCACAGATGTGCAAAGATAATAAACGTTGATAAGGATGTGGATAAATGGGCACTTATTGGTAGTATGAATACAAATCCATGCAATTTTTCAACTTCTAGTTACCTATCCCAAAAAGCTTAATCAATGCATAAATATTTCTCTTCTAGGATGTCCATTAGATAAGTTAAATTATGGTATATACATATGTTGTACAATAGAATACAGCAGAACCATTAAAAAGGATGGTCTGTACCTAAATTTATTGACAAAGAACTTGTGGATATATTATTGAATAAAAATGCAGAATACAAAACAATATATACAGTATTAACTTATTCATATAAATCTGTATGTGACATTTTGAAATGTTTACCAAAATGCTGAATGTCTGCCTCTCAATGATTTTCAGTCTTCCTTGTGCTCTTTTGTATCACTTGAATTTCCTACATGGTAATGCATTATGTATTATGTTTGTCATTAGGGAAAATATAAATGGAGAAAAATGGGAAAATTTACATTATAAAGCAATATGATTACGATATAATAAGTGCAGCAATTTAACACTGAATCTTCCCCCTCCTCCTCCTAGAAATTAAACAAAGCAACACAAAGATAATGGGGGTGAGGAGGACCTGAAAATCCAGTATTCTGCAATATGAGGAGACAAAAAGCAACTAGAGACTCGAAAGCCTGAGTAAGGGTTACCAACAGCCCCTGAGATTCAGCAGTGGCTGCACTGAGTGGGAAGTGGCACTTGGGAGTGTGTAAGGTAACCAGCAGCAGCAGGTCCCACAAAACACCAGAAAGTAGACTCACTCCCTAAGGATGAGAAGTTTATGTGAAAATCAAAAAACTTATTGTTCAAAACAAGTAGAGCATACATAGAAAGAAGTGAGGTTGCATTAAAGCTATAAGAAACACAGTAGAGAAGGTACAGTGTTCAAAACAATGTCTTTGTGGGGGGCACCTGGGTGGCTCAGTCAGTTGAGCATCTGACTTCAGCTTTGGTTCGTTCAGGTCATGATCTTGTGGTTTGTGAGTTCAAGCCCCGCATCCGGCTCACTTGCTTTCAGCGCAGAGCCTGCTTCAGATCCCGTCCCCCTCTCTCTCTGCTCCTCCCCTCAAAAATGAATAAAAATTAAAAAAAAAAAAAGAATGGCTTGGAAACTCGGATGTGTTAATCTCAGAAAGTAGATAAAGAGCTCACCTGAAATGCAGGCACTATGTTCCTTGTGTGCGATGACTAGTGATGATGCCAGGGAACACAAGTCTGACAGCAGAAGCCCTACGGGGTCAGTTTAGAAGAGAGAAGCAAAGGAAGAGGAGCTACTCAAAAAGCACAAAGAAGTGCCATATTGAATGAGGCAGTCTAACTGTGGCAGCTGAAAACGTTGGCATTGTGCAGCCTGGAAAACTACCGTGGCCCCTCTTGCCCTTCCTTCACAGGAGATCCTTGAAAATGATGGGTCCTAGAAAATACAACTCATTTAAAAATGGATTAAAAAGTAAAAGAAAGAGGGGCGCCTGGGTGGCTCACTTGGTTGGGCGTCCGACTTCGGCCCAGGTCGTGATCTCACGTCCGTGAGTTCGAGCCCCGCATCGTGCTCTGTGCTGACAGCTCAGAGCCTGGAGCCTGTTTCGGATTCTGTGTCTCCCTCTCTCTCTGACTCTCCCGCATTCATGCTCTGTCTCTCTCGGTCTCAAAAATAAATAAACGTTAAAAAAAATTTTTTTTTAAAAAGTAAAAGAAAGAAGAACAAAGTGACAAATACCTTTGTTATGAGTTGAAATTGTGTACCCCCCAAATTCATATGTTTAAGTTCTAACCTCTAGTACCTCAGAATGTGACAACAGAGTTAAGGCTTTCCAAGAGGTGGTTAAGTTAAAATGAGGTCTTCAGATTGCACTCTAATCCAATCCAACTGGGCTCCTGATACAAAAAGGAAAATCGGATGCATGGAGAGACACCAGAAATGTGAGTGCACACAGAACAAAGACTATGTGAGGACACTGCAAGAAAGCAGCCATCTGCAAGCCAAAAAGAGGCCTCAGAAGAAACCAAACCTGCTGAAACCTTTGTCTTGGACTCCCAGCTTGCAGAACAGTAAGAAAATAAATTTCTATTGTTTAAGCCATCCAGTCTGTGGTATTCTGCTATACAAACTATTACAACCTTCCATATGAAATTACTGTTAAAATGGTAGAAAAGGTCAGCAAATCTTACCCATAAATACACACACCAGAAAACTGTTAGTCACAGAAAAGATGAAAATCAAGAATGACTATACATTCTGTGTTGATATTAAAAACACAACGAGGGGTGCCTTGGTGGCTCAGTCGGTTAAGCATCTGACTTCAGCTCAGGTCACGATCTCATGGTTGTTGAGTTCGAGTCCCACATCTGGTCAGCTCAAGCCCTGCTTTGGGTGAGCCCCGCTTCTTTCTCTCTCTTTCTCTCTCTCTCTCTCTCTCTCCCTCTGCCCCTCTCCCCTGCTCACGCTCTCTCTAAAAAAAAGTAAGTGAAAAAATAATAAAATAATGAAAGAGTTAAAGAGAAAATGATTGCTATAGAAGATAGGCAAGGGAGACCCAACACATGGACAGCTGAACTTCCCAAAGATAACCAAAACATTATAACAAAATATTTAAAGATATATAAATAAAAGCTACTGGATTTAAAAATAAATTTCATTTAAATGAAAAGGGAACCCACTGAATGGGAGAAGATACTGTAAATCATACATCCCATAAGAGGTTAATATCCAAAATATATAAAGAACTTACAAAACCTTATGTCAAAAAAATCTGATTAAAAAATGAGCAGAGGGACACCTGGATGGCTCAGTCAGTTGGGCTGCCGACTTCGGCTCGGGTCATGATATTGCGGCCTGTGAGTTCGAGCCCCACGTCCGGCTCTGAGCTGACCGCTAGATGGCGCTGTAACTGAGTCTGAAAGGCCATTCTGCCATTCTACCAAGCTAGCTACTCAGGATGGTGGGGAACATTGTAAGACCAGTGAATTTCATGAGCATGGGGCCACTACCACACTTCATCTGCTGTAAAGTGAGTTCCTTCACCAGAAGCAATGCTGTGTGGGATACCATGATGGTGGATAAGGCATTCTGATGGTAGTTTTGGCAGAAGCATTGTGTGCAGGGAAGGCAATTCCATGTCCAGAGTAAGTGTCAATTCAATAAAAACAAAATGTTGCTCCTTCCATGACAGAAGTGGTCCTATGTAATCAACTTGCCATAGGTAGCTAGCTCATCACCCTGAGGAATAGTGTCAGATCAGAGACTCAGTGTTGGTCTCTGCTGCTGGCAGACTGGGCACTTGACAGTGGCTGCAGCCAGGTCAGCCTTGGTGAATATAAGTCCACACTGTTGATCCCATCATAACCTCCATCCCTAATACCACGGCCACTTTGAAAATAAACTCATTGGGGTGCACTTTGGTGACTCAGTTGGTTAAGCATTGACTTTGGCTCAGGTCATTATCTCATGGTTCATGGGTTCAAGCCCCACATCAGGCTCTCAGCTGTCACTGCAGAGCCTGCTTCAGATCCTCTGTCTTCCTCTCTCTCTGCTCCACCCCTCCTTGTGCTTTCTCTCTCAAAAATAATAAATAATATTAAAAAATAAAATAAACTCACTGGGCAATAACAGGGGTGGCTAAAGAAAGAGGCCAATTTGCTAACCACTTATTAAAATTCTCTTCTGCTGAGGTCACTTTCGGTGAGTACTTATAAGGGACACAAATATCTTCACATTTTTCACCCAGAGAGGTCAAGCTATGTATCTCTTTCCCAGACTTCCTTGTCACCAATTTTCTAATCATGTTCCTTCCAAGTCCCTGACTGTCCAGCCAAACTATCAGCCACAGCCCATGAGTTGGTATATAATCATTCATCATGCCTATTTCTCCTTCCAAGCAAAATGAACAACCAGATGTGAAGTTCTGCCCATGGAGAGGATCTCCCTTTATCACTGCCCTTGGGGAACGTCCCAGAAAGGGGCTGTAATACACAGCTGCCCACTTTTGGGTAATGCCTGCATATCCTGCAGAACCATTTGTAAACGAGGCCCAAGTTTTCTCTTCTTCTGTCAACTGATCACAAGGAACTTCCTCTGAGGCCACAGGTGCAGGCTGAGAGAGAGAAGGTAGAATAGCAGGAGTTGGGACCACGCGTATTTGGGCTGCTTCTTCATGTAACTTATTTGTGCTTTCAGGGCCTCCTGGGATATTAACCTAGTTACAGTTCTAGAAGCAAAGAGGGGTGGTAGGAGTGGGTCCTGAAGACAATCAGCAGTGTCTTTCAAGACAACTGCCTTGGGGGAAACTATTAGTTTCCTAGTGCAATGCAGGGTGTATCTCCTCAGACAGGGGTGGACAAGCTGCTTCTACTGGCAAAGAAAGTGCAACAGGATTTACAGGCTCAATGTCCCCATCTTCATCAGAGTATTCTCATACATCCCATTCCAAATATCAGGATCCCATTCCTTCCTCATCAATGCCCTCTTTTCAATTTGCATTGTAATTCAGCTACTCACATGATGAGATTTTGGGTTTGGTTTTCAGCAATCTCAGCTCTGCAGCTACCAGAGTTAAGTATCTTTTCAGGACAGACACAGAAGATTTCAATCGTTTATACAGTGCTTGAGCTGGGAATTTGAATCCCTGAACTCATTCTTTTTTCCCCCCACTTTATTCAGTGACATTAGAAGGTGTCACATACATGGTAATCCAGTTCCTTGACTCTTGTAAGTGTTTAAGAATATCCAGTGGTAATTTTGCTTATTTCTATTTTCGTATCATGTCACAGACTATATCATTACTTTTACTCTCTTTACTACTGGAAACAGAATCATTAGTGTCTTTAAATCTAATCATATCAGAGAGCCGCCAAGTCTAGAAAACCCGGAACCAATTTAGAGAATTCATCCTTAAGATTCTGCTCCTTTAGAACCACTCTCAGTATCAAAATCTGTATTAATCAGGATTCTCCAAACAGAACGAACAAGGTGTGTATCTCGATGTATATATAGATATAGCCTCCCAGGGTGTCTACTGTTAAAGTGAGGGCACTATGTACTGTTGAGAGAGACAGAAATTTACTTTAAGGAAGTAGCTCTCATGATTGTGGAGGCTTGATAAGTCCAAAACATGCAGCAAAGACTGGCAGACTGGAGACCCAAGGAAGAGTTGCGGTTTGCATCCAAAGGCAATCTACTGGCAGAATTTCTTCCTGCTATAGGGAGGTCAGTCTTTAGTTTATTAAGGCCTTCAACTGATTGAATGAGGCACACCCCTATTATGTAAAATCATCTGCTTTACTCAAAGTCCACCAATTTAAATTGTTAACCTCACCCAAAAAACACTATCACAGAAATTTTCAGAATAACATTTGACCAAGTATCTGGGCACCAACGTGGCCCAGCCAAGGTGACACATAAAATTTATCATCACAAATGGTTATCTCTGAGCGTAAGTTTATGAATTTATTTAAAACGGTTTTTGCTACTTTTTCTGTAATTGTTATGTATTATCTTTGTAATAAGAAAATGTAGGGGCGCCTGGGTGGCGCAGTCGGTTAAGCGTCTGACTTCAGCCAGGTCACGATCTCGCGGTCCGTGAGTTCGAGCCCCGCGTCAGGCTCTGGGCTGATGGCTCGGAGCCTGGAGCCTGTTTCCAATTCTGTGTCTCCCTCTCCCTCTGCCCCTCCCCCGTTCATGCTCTGTCTCTCTCTGTCCCAAAAGTAAATAAACGTTGAAAAAAAAATTAAAAAAAAAAAAGAAAAAGTAAATATATTTTTAAATATTTTTTAAAAGATTTGCTTTTGGAAGTCTTCCCTAGTAGCATGACACTGAGAATATACCATTATAGCTGTTCAGTATATCATGTATATTGTGTATACTGTTGTATGTTTGTCTCTAATAGACTAGGAAGGCTCTAAAGGAAAGAGTCTTCTCTTATCATGTGCATATGTTTAACCCAAGCATAGTACTCTGCCACAAAGTACACACTCAAAGAATGAATGGCCAATAACAGAAAAAATATTACCCCAAATCAATATACTATTATTCCACATACTCATCCTAAACCTGTCCCACTTCTGGGAATTCTTTGACCTCTTCAGACTCCTAAATTAGAAATCACATGTTTCAAAATTCTTTCAATTTTATGTCAAAAATGCCTGTAGCCACTGGCCTTTTGCGATCTGTATGTCCACTGCTTTAATTTGACTATCCCACATATAAAATACGTCTTATTTAAAAAGTAATACATGCTTATTTTTTACTGTTTTTTCTTTTGCAGTACTGAACATGTTGATTTTTTAAAGCAAAGGTCAAACAATAGTTTTTTTAAAACTAGATAATTCTGTACTTCCTTTGGAAAGAAAAACAAACATGCAATATAGCCAGAAAACTTCTGAAAAAAAGATTGATGAAGAGGATCTAGCCCTACCGAATTTTGAAACATAAAACTACAACAAATCAAACAATATGGTGTTGCTACTTACAAAGACATAGCTATGGAATATAGACCAAAGTAGATCCAGATACATCTGAGAATGTAGCACATACGTCTGAGAACTGTACTACATATTAATAGTAGAAAATGAATTATTCCAGAAAAAAATTAAATTGGATTCTGTGTAATCTTTTTCCAAACACCAATAACCAATTCAGTTCTCAGACACCAACTTTCTTGGTTCTCCAACACCAACTGGGTGTCCAGTAACTTAATTCAATTCTAACTCTATCCAGAATTAGCACAGACCCTGCAGTTAAGGGCTCAGTCGCAGAAGACTGCCTCCACTTCAGGTACCAGTTACAAGTCCTAGGTCTCCAAGCTGCCTGCATTTCTATCTGATTTACCTGTAAATTTATGGGTTCCACAATTCTTTCCTCAGGTTTGAACATTTTGGAGAATGACTCAGAAGTCAGGAAATCACTTCCTTTAGGTTTATGGTTTATTATAATTCAGGAAGAGGCAAATGGAAGAGATGCACAAGACAAGGTATCGGGGAAGCAGCACAGAGCTTCCACACCCTCTAGGTACACTACCCTACCACATTATCAATGTGTTCACCCACCCTGGCTATTCAAGCATTTTTATAACCTATCTGCTGCCACCTCCACTCCCCAGAGGATGGGGACATGGGACTGAGAGTCCCCACCCTCTAATCAGTGTGTTTGGTCTTTCTAGTGACCAGCTCCCATCCTGAGGCTATCTAGGGTTCCCATCTTTACTCACATCATTCACACAGACTCAGGCTTATTCTAAAAGGGATCATTATGGATAACAAAAGATACTCGTATCACTCAAAAATGGTTTAGGAGTTCTGTACCAGGAACCAGGGACAAAGCCCAAATGTACGTTTTTAACACCACAGATTATCTTATTCCTTATCAAAATAAATTCCAAATGAAGCAAGGATTAAAATGAAAAATAAAATATCGGGGCATCTGGGTGTCCCAGTCGGTTAAGTGTCCAACTTCAGCTCAGGTCATGATCTTGAGGTTCACAAATTCAGGCCCTGCATCAGACTCTGAGTGCTGAGAGCTCAGAGCCTAGAGCTTGCTTCGGATTTCTCCCTCTCTCTCTGCACCTCCCCCACTCGTACTCTGTCTCTCTCTTGTCTCTCTCTCAAAAAAAAAAAAAAAAAAAACACAAAAAAACAAAACAAAACATTAAAATGAAAAATAAAACCTTAAAAATAAAAAAGAAAGCATGGAGGAAATTTAAGAATAGTTTTTTTTTTTTATTTTTAAAGTTTATTTATTTATTTTGAGAGGCAGAGATAGTATGAGTGGGGAAGGGGCAGAAAGAGGGAGAGAGAGAATCCCAAGCAGGCTATGAGCTGCTAGCACAGAGCCTGACTTGAGGCTTGAACCTACGAAAGCTCAAGATCATGACCTGAGCCAAAACCAAGAGCCACATGCTTAACTGACTGAGCCACCCAGGAACCCCAAGAATACTTTTTAAGAGTGTTAAGGCCTCTTTTACACAGTATAGCACAAAATCCAAATGCCCATAAAAGGGGGAAAAAAGGATATATCTGACTGCATGCAAAGAATTTTTTGAATTTTTAATAGGAAAAAAGACATAAATACAAAATACTGAACAAACAGTAGTGAGAAAAGTAAATTGCAACACAGAAAACATAAAGAGATCCTATAAATCCACAAGTAACCAAAGACAACAGTCAAAAGACATGAATAGTCAGTTCACAAAGAACTACAAATGGCTCTTACATATAAGATATATGCTCAACTCTCAATAAACAAATCTAAGATACCATTTTTCACCTATAAGATTGGCAAACATGGAAACAAAATGTTAAACATGTTGATGTATATTCTCCTGGTTCTACACACACAAACACACACACACACTTGAGGGACTTAATTAAAAAATGCTTTATATATTTTATATTTTCACGTATATAGTTCTCCTTTTGTGGATACATAAATTTGGGAAGGTTTGCAAAAATGAAAATATTCTGAATTTTTTAATATAATGTTAATATTTTGATGCATATCCTTGTTTTTGTATAGCTGCATGTGGGGAGTGGTTACAAAAATGAGAACATATAATACATGCTGTTTAAAACATGTTTTTCCTTCTTATCAAGAATACCTCTTTATGTCATTAAATGTCTTCATCACCTTCTGCATGGGCTTTTCAATACCCTTTTTCTGACTACCCTATCCTTAGTCTTCTCTTAGTTCATCCTCCATTTCACCTCCAGAGTAATCTTTACCACGAGTTCTTTGGGTTCCCACTGCTGACCCAGATGCCTTAACCAAAACATAACAGAACATGCTACTTCTCCAGATTTAGCTCTTGCAACCTTCTTCCCTCCATATTACATATCCATCTTCCATTGGGTGAGCCAGGCACTCCCACTGTTGCTCAGCCTGGAATCACACTCCTAAATCTTCTTCAGAAATAATCTATGTATCTTCCAAAATTCTATTAAAGACACCTCCTCCAGGAAACCATCCTTGGTGCTCAAAGTTAATACTTTTGTGCTAACAGCACTTCATTCATCTCTTAACTGTAAGATTCTACACTTTATGGTCATTTACCTGTTCACCAGTTTATCTCCCTAACTAGGCCACGTGCTTCTTGAGGATTAGGGATTTTATTTATTTCTATAGCCACTGGATGGGGACTGGGATGGGGATGAAAATGAGACTAGTGGTCCTTGAAGAGTGTTTCAGGCTGAAGGCAAGTAGAAGGTTCTAAGCACTGAAAAGTTCAGAATGACAAGAGCATGAAGTGAGTGAGAAAGAAGAGAGAGGAGAGAGGGGAGAGGGGACAGAAGAGACAGAGGAGACAGAGGGGAGAGGGGAGGGAGAGACAGAAAGAAAAGAGAGAGAGGTAGGCACAAGACGTGGTTGATCCTGGAAGCAAACTAAGGCATTTAGATTTCAGTCTAAGGTCCTGGGGATAACAGGGATTATAAACAGAGCTGTGGTTTGTAGATTTACTTTTGATAGATTGCTCCATTAGCAACATGGGGAATAAAGATTACTTAGGGCACTACAGTAGTTGTACAAGAAATGATCATGGCTTAAACCTGAGTGGTGTAAATGGGGATAGAGAAGAGTGAATAGAGTGTAGAGAGGGGGATCTAGAAAATGAAAATGTTCAGGGAGTAAGCAGATGTGGGAGACTGGCAAAGGAAGGAGTCAAGGGTGAAATCTAGATTTCCGGACTTCTCTGCATATAACACAGAGTGACCTTGTTGGTCATTTAATCTCTGTGTATTTAATCATCGGTGAAACTGGTTTATGACACTGATCTACTAAACTTCAAAGGATTCATATTAGGATCAAGTGAAACACTATATGTGAAGGTGCTATGAAAACTATATAGTTTAATTACATTACATTAATGCAGAAGTGGCAATTACTTAACACCCTCCATGTCTGGCACAATACAAAGCATGTTATACGTGCAATTGCATTTAATTTTCTCTAAGATCTCACTTACCCCTACTTTATAGATTAGGAAACAGAGTCAAAAAAGCTTAGTAACTTGTCCAAGGTCACCTACTGGTAAATACTGCAAAACTAGAATTCAAACTCAAATTGTTGGACTCTAGGATTCTAATATACCACCTTGCCTCACTAGAGTTCTTTCCTTAAAATTTTATTCTTTATTGAAATCCCTCCTGTATCAAATAGCTAAACATCTATTGTTTATTTATTGTTGACATTTCTTCCATGAAGTATTAAAATGGATCTGCTCCCACAACATGACCTCTTGTTTGAAATTCTCCAAAGACATTCTAAAGTTCTCCTATTCTAGGAGCATCTTTGCTGTCAGCACAGAGCCCAATTCAGATCCTCTCTCTCAAAAATGAATAAACATTAAAAATAAAAAATATTAAAGTTCTCTTTTGTACCATATAATGAAAATAATTAATTTGTCTGAAAGTGTGATAACGGAGACTAGAAGAATGACACATACAAATAGATTCCCTCTACAGAGATCATGTGGATTCTTCTGTTTTGCTGAGACTTTGTCTAAGGCCTGGTATGATGTTAGTGGAGATGCCTAATTAAGATTCCAGTATTTCTTCATTGTGGATTTCTTGCATTCATAGTGACTTAAAAAATACCGCATTAAAATACTGTTGATCTCAATTACTGAGTGTTGGGTGCCCCCTTCAATTTTATCTCAGGAGACCCACTCCCTTTCCCTACCTACAAGCACGTGCCTGAAATTACACAATCTTCATCTCTGCTTATGTCTCCCCACACATCTCCAACACTAGTTAAATAAATCTGCATGCAAGTAAACACAAGTCTCCTGTGTAATGCTATTACTCAAATTTATATATATGCTTTTATGATTCTCAAATATACAAACCCACTTAAAAGCATTATATACCAGGATACTCACTGCAGCTTCAGTAGCAGAAAACTGGGAACAACCTAAATATCAACGAGTAGATGGCTAGTTGATGTTTCAGTCTTACAAAGAATATGATTCAGCTGCTAACAACGAGGAATCCCTATACGTATTGCCATGGTACCATCACCAAGATACTTTAAGTATAATATACACCAACAGTGTGTATTATAAATTGACATTTTGTGTGGGGAAAATGCTTATATTTATATGCATATGAATTTGTAAGTTCAGAAAACCTCTCGGAAATTCAGAGTATATAATGGTAATTGTGCTTGTCTATAAAGCAAGTTGAACTAGAGAGAGGAGGGCATACTTTTCACCAGATACCCTTTGGCACCTCTGAGTTCTAACAAGTTTCGTTACTACTTATAAAAATGAAACACAAGGCATTACTGAATACCTAATATGGGGGGGTACTGGATACTAGAAAACAATGGGCAGAAATGTTTCAGGGTTGTTTTTTGTTTTTTTGTTTTTTTTTTTTTTTTTTGTCTTAAAAAGGAGTCCTCTCAAAGAACGTACACGACTCACTACTCCATCAAGTTTAAGTTTTAAAACCTGCCTTGCGAGCCTGAGGCCTCAACAGTGTCCGGAGCCCAAAGGGTGGACTGACATGCTTCTCGCATGGCACCAATCCTGCAGCCTGGTAAAAAGGCATCGAGCATTTTCTACCTTGCATTCTATCTCATCTTCTCTAGGCTTAAAACATTGGGCGAGGGCCCTTATCGGATTCGCTTCTGTATCGCCACAGCACCTAGAAGCCCTACAGGCACACAGTATCAAGTCAAGAAAACGCTAGTGACGGGGAGCAGAGAAGCAAGGGGAGGAAGCAGGGCAAACCGCGCGGGTGGGGGAGGGAGAAGCCCACCCTACACCGGCGGCCAGAGACCTCCAGAAAAGAGCGGCCCACACTGCAATCATGCCGGGGGGCGCGCCGCCCACAGGCCCAGCCTGGCGCAAGAGCGGCCGCGCTCCCCGCCCCGCCTCCGTCCTCAGGTCCCGGGACGGCCAAGCTGGGCCAAGACGGCGGCGAAACCGGAACGCTGCGAGCCCTTTCTGCCTGGGAACAGGGTCTTCTCGTGAGCAATGGCGCCGGGGCCCGGCAGCGAGGGGCGGAACCGCAGGCGCCGCGAGCCAATGAGCGGCGCTGGCCGACTCGCGGCCCAATGGCAGCAGCGCGGGCACGCTGGGGACGGTCCCGGCGCGCCCGACTTTTCCAGAAGACCCGGATAGCGCCTCCAGGCCACACTGAGCCGGCTTTAGACACTCCGCACGCCGCGTCTCCTCCTCTTCCTGTGGTGGTTAGCTATGGCGGCCGTGAAGACCCTGAACCCCAAGGCCGAGGTAGCCAGAGCCCAGGCGGCGCTGGCGGTCAACATCAGCGCGGCCCGGGGACTGCAGGACGTGCTGAGGACCAACTTGGGGCCTAAAGGCACCATGAAGATGTAAGGCGGGGCCGGCGGGTAGGGTAGGGCGGACACCACGCACCTCGCGCCGTCGCGGGCATGGCGGCGGGGGCCACGGCCTTGAGCTCGCCGCCCCTGGGCCTCTGCTCGCGGCTACGGCCCTACTTACCCGCATACTCCCGGGGTCGCGCCTGTTTCCTGCCCCGGCCGTTTCCTCTTGTAATCGATGCCGTCTCTGCGGAGAACAAAGCTGCCCGCGTGCGCCGCGCTCCCCCGCGCCCTGGGCTCCAGCAACCCTAAGGGTTCGGCCGACTGTTTCTCTGAAGGGAGGGGGTGGGCACTGCATCATTCCTATTGCTGGGTAGAGAGAACCAGCCGCGTGGCCCCAGCTCCCTAGGTTCTGGGTAAAGCCGGATTTGAATGGGACTCTTAATTTGGTGTCCGTTGAAAAAGTCACACTGTGGTTCATTTCTGCCCATTGAACAGGCTTGTTTCTGGTGCTGGAGACATCAAGCTTACTAAAGATGGCAATGTGCTGCTTCATGAAATGGTGAGAGACTGCTATACTAGGTCAAAAATGTCTTGGTTTTCCGTATTACGTGTAATTTGCAAGAGGATTTTTAATGTTCATTTTCAAAATAGGAGAAATCACTATTAGCCCTCAGCAGGTCTCGAGGAAGTAGAAAAGGAATATTATCGGTAACAGTACTGACAGTACAGTGCCAGGAGGAACCCTGGGGAGTCTGATAACTTATTTTTGAATCCCTACTCTTGCCATGTAAGTCCTTGGTTAAAGGATGGTAGTTACTAAAATTTATTAAAATTTGGAAAACTAAGCGGTTGACCCAGGTAGGTGCAAAATGTGATAACACGGCTATACTTTATTATTATTATTAGTATTGTTGTTGTTGTTGTTATTCATATGCTATTTTTTCTCTTTATAAAACCGCAGTTTCTGTCTGGTCCATCTCCACCTCCAGCTGAAGGGGAGACAAAACTCTTTGCTTTACCGTTTTGAAGTCTCACTGACCCAAGAATATAAGACTGTTGAGAGGAGCAATTGTTTTACTCTTCCCTAAGTTTCTAAAACCTGGCACTTAAAATCCAAGAAAGGAAATGACTTGCCTGTGTTTCGAATTCAGAATAAAATTTAGGGTTTTGATATTAGTGTACCATGCCTTCAGTTTGCAGATATTTGTAAACATCTTCAGTAAGGATTAGCTAACCTAGAAGGTTAGTTTTAGTTTGTTTTTAGTTGACTAAGTGGTGACCTGTGCTAGCAGACAAACTGTCAGTGTCCCCAGAGACAAAAGGCTGCACTAGGTTAGTGGAGAATAGGAGATTTAAAAATCAAAAGCAGTACAGGAGCATTGTTTGGATCCTTTGTAATTAAGAATCTGTGGGTGATGTTGGAGACATAATGAATATCCTGTTCTCCCAAAACCTTTCTTCGGTGATGTAGCATTCACCGATGATCTTTGCTAAAGGAACTTTTTTTTCTTTTTAATTATTTGTTCCGTTCCAACTGAACTGGAGGCTGCTGGGGTTTAATTTTAGAAGGAACCTGGTTTAGGGGCGCCTGGATGGCTCAGTTGGTTAAGTGTCCACCTTTGGCTCAGGTCATGATCTCACAGTTCATGGATTTGAGCCCCACATAGGGCTCTGTGCTGACAGCTCAGAGCGGAGCCTGCGGTGGATTATGTGTCCTCTCTCTGCCCCTCCCCTGTTCGCATTCTGTCTCTCTCAAAAATAAACGTAAAAAATATGTATTAAAAAAGAAGGAACCTGGTTTATTGTCACAAGAGCCATAGATTTGTCATAAAGAAGCATGCATGGATTTGAAATTATTTCTTACTTGTAACTCACCTTCAATAAACCTTAACTAAGCCTCAGATTTCCTCATCAGTAAAGTGGAGATAATCCACTCAAATCTATATGTGAATGTTTTTATTACCATAAATTGATGTGTAAAATAGTTAATGGTGAGTTTTAAATCAGCGCCGCATGTAGCTGAACATTTGGGCAATTTATGCAAATAGATGCTCTTAAAGGAGTCCCTTCAGATATTTTAAGGTATATTTATTTGGACTGTTTGAATTTAAGTAATTTTCTTCTTTTTCTACTTCCAGCAAATTCAACACCCAACAGCCTCCTTAATAGCCAAAGTAGCAACAGCCCAGGATGACATAACTGGTGATGGTACCACTTCCAATGTCCTAATCATTGGAGAACTACTGAAACAGGCGGATCTCTACATTTCTGAAGTATACATGATTCTTGTGTTTCTGTGATAGTTATGTAAACATGAAATAATCTGAATTTTATTTATATAAATTTATGTGTTTATAGTAGCTGAGGCAGTATAGTAGAATGTAAAGAGCAGGGGGCTTAAATCTTGGAACCAGAGCTTGGTCTTATACAAGTTTATTGTGATCCTGGACAGATTAAAGAACCTTCCTTGGCCTGCAGGATTTTTTTTTTTTTTTGATCAAGTGGCATTGCATATGATTTATATATGTCTATAACATAGATTGGTAGTTGAGATCTAGAAACTGGATATTCAGGACTAGGCATATTTATAAAGAAAAAGCCAACTAAAATGTAAATTTAAGTAAGAATTCACAACTTTTTTTTAGTCCTGAGTAGTTTGAAAGTTAAAGCAAACCATAGTAGTGATCTAATGCCAAGAAATTCCTGGGAAGAGAGGAAAATCAGACCCTTGGTCTCCCTGTTTTTGTTCGTAAAAGATGTGAATAAATGGTTCCCCTGAGCACAGTTTTGAGTTTGGGGCATTATTCCTTGTGGTTTGCACAGTGAAAACCCAAGTGTGCTTTATAGTTCCCTTGGTTTTGACTCTGTGCTACAGCAATGTCTGTTCTTTTCCTCTGCATTGAAAGGACTATCTATCCTTTTAAATGTATTCAGAAAGTCAGCACATTTTATTGTATTAAAGCATATAAATGATCCAGAATATTCCTTTAAAAATTTACTTTGTCATCTAATTGAAGAACTCCAGTGTTAGAGATGATGGTTATATGATTATATGTTTGTAGGGTCTTCATCCCAGAATAATAACAGAAGGATTTGAAGCTGCAAAGGAAAAGGCACTTCAGTTTTTGGAACAAGTCAAAGTAAGCAAAGAAATGGACAGAGAAACACTTATAGATGTGGCCAGAACATCTCTACGTACTAAAGTGCATGCTGAACTTGCTGATGTCTTAACAGAGGTATGTTAAATGTGGCATTTGGTACAGTACACCTGTGTTGAAGACCCTTGATATACTTCCTAGTTTCGGTTACAGGATGCTATCTGAAACCTTCACTGTGTCAGAGCTCCTGGGTGCCTCAGTCCATTGAGTGTCCCAACTCTAGATTTTGGCTCGGGTTATGATCTCATGGTTGTAAGATGGAGCCGTGCATCAACATTGGGAGTCTGCTTGGGATTCTCTCTCTCCACCCCACCCCCCCCCCCCTTCTTTCACTCACCCCCCCCCCCCCCCCCAGGCAAAAAAAAGAAAAAATTTTTTTTTAACATTAAAAAAAAAAAAACATTCACAGTGTTATACCATGTGAAATAAGTAGTTTCCTTTTTGTGGTAGTGAGAGTAGCTGATGTGTGTTCCTAAAATGTAAAATGAGAAAATCAAATAATAGTATACCTGACCAGGTTATAAAGATATAATCAGAGTTTCCATTAAAGGTTTATAAAATGGAAATTTTATTATGAAAAAAACTTGTGTCGTCAATATTTTTAATAAAATAGTGGGGATGTCAGTGATTCTTTACCTAATTATAAATTGAGATGTCAGGAATGTAAATGACTTCAATCCTTTACAAATAATGTATTCTGTTAGCTCATAGAGAAGGGCTAAGATCAGTTCAGAGATTTTAAAGAAACTACACTTCTCTGAAGAACAAGCAGCATAAGTGTCTGGACTTCTGCAAATCAAATTCATCTAATGGTTATGCTCCTATTGTAGGCTGTGGTGGATTCCATTTTGGCCATTAAAAAACAAGATGAACCTATTGACCTCTTCATGGTTGAGATTATGGAGATGAAACATAAATCTGAAACTGATACAAGGTAGGTGGTAGGATGCTATGAAATCCTTATGGTATGTTTCCAAATTTACAGGCACTTTTTACAGTACATCTGTTTTGACTTCTTTTTTTTTTTTGTCTCTGAATACCTGTGTGTATTCCTAGGTGAATATTTAGTTTGCTCAGTAGTGTTTCCTCTTGAAGTTACTGGTATGATGTGTTTATAGTCAGAATGATTCTGAAAAGTGAGCTACATCAGTGATTTATTGAATTGTGGGATACAAAGCATAATAGACTGGTGGGGAATTTAAAATATATATTTCAATGACCAAGTTAAAAAATATTTTTAGGGGCACCTGGGTGGCTCAGCATTCAACTCTTAGTTTCAGTTCAGGTTATGATCACTCTCCTCTCTCTGCCCCCCCCGCCCCCACCGCACACACATGCTCTGCTCTCTCTCAAAATGAATAAACAAACTTTAAGAGAAATATGTTTTAAAGGAGGTAATCACAATTTGATAGCCAACCATTTGCAACTATTTCTCTGCAGTTTCCTGTACAAGATAAGGGTTGTTACTTTTGTTTGAATGGGTCGTGTCTGTTATGTTCTGGATATTGTTTTTTCATAATTGAACCTGCCTGGTTTCACCCAAAAGTCTTGTTCAAAACCTCATAAAGTTATGTGAAAATTATCAATACAGTCTCAATTCAGTGTTTGAATTTCATTAATATATGTTATGTATCATTTAGAAATCAATAACTATAAATTACGTATTTTAACAGCTTAATCAGAGGTCTTGTTTTAGACCATGGGGCGCGGCATCCTGATATGAAGAAAAGAGTAGAAGATGCATACATCCTCACGTGCAATGTGTCATTAGAATATGAAAAAACGTAAGTCTATAGCCCCTTACAAATGGAGTGGAGAGGTGGAGCAGCTTGTATTTTGGGCAAGTCACTTGTGAGATTACTCTGAGGATAGTAATGCCTCAGTTGGGTTTGGGTGAATTATAGAAAATAACTTCTGAAGACATTCCAGGGATAAGGACTGGAGTTAACTATTTGTTAAATCTCAAGACTAACCCAATTTCTTCGGCTGGTTTATCTTCTGAAAAAATAAACATTTCCCTCCCCCCCCCCCCGCCCCAACTTTTTTTTA
>NW_024412447.1:15950786-16072053 GCF_014898765.1 Herpailurus yagouaroundi | reverse complement strand
GCAGAAGAGAGAGAGAAGCTTGTAAAAGCTGAAAGAAAATTCATTGAAGATAGAGTTAAAAAAATAATAGAACTGAAAAAGAAAGTCTGTGGTGATTCAGATAAAGGATTCGTGGTTATTAATCAAAAGGTGAGAATGAAGTTTTACTTTATAAATGAGCCTGTATCATTCATTGTTATTTTTAAGGTGACTTCTATTAAAACTAACTTGTTTTTGACACAGGGAATTGACCCCTTTTCCTTAGATGCTCTTGCAAAAGAAGGCATAGTAGCTCTGCGGAGGGCTAAAAGGAGAAATATGGAAAGGTACAGATACCAGATTATCTTGGTGATGTAAATTTTACTTATTTTGCAAGTTAACTGGGATTGCTTTTTCTCCTGTAATTACATTTTTCCTTTTTTTATTGTGATAAAATACACATAATATAAAACTTAACATTTTACTCATTTTTTCTAATTACAATCCAGTGGCATTAAATTGCATTCACGTTATCGTGCAGCCATTACATCATTCATCTCTAGAACTTTTCCATCTTCCCAAACTGAAATTCTACTCATTAAATAATAACTTTGTTTCTCCCACTCCTGGTAAATACTATTCTACTTTGTCTCTAAATTCAGTACCTCCTGTAAGGGAATCATGCAGTATTTGTCCTTTTGTGTCTGGCTTCTTCACTTAGCATGAGAGTTTCAAAGTTCATCCATGTTGTATAGCATATGTTAGAATCTCATTTCCCTTTCAAGGATGAACAATACTCCATTGTATGAATATATCACGTTTTATTTATACATTTATCAGTGGACATTTGAGTTTCTTCCTCAAATGTCCTGTTGTGAATAATGCTCTTGTGAATAATGCTGCTGTGAACTTTGGTATATGCTTGTTTTAATTTTAAGCCACGAAACGTGTATGTATGTAACCATGTCGAGAGACAGCATCAAGGGGTTTCAAAGAACTACTTTTTCCTCAGAGCTCACCACAGTAAAGAGCTCTTGTTCGCCTTTAGATTTCTTATCAAAGGAGTATTTCCTAACTTTGAAAGCCTGGTTTAAATGGTGAATTAGGAGAAAAGACTGGTTTTTAGCTGGTTGGTGGTGAATGAAAAGGCTTGAGTTAAAATACATTTCAGAATATCTAATTTCGGTATGTAGTTCTGAAAGATCACTTCCTAAAAATTATTAATCTCTTCAAACATAACAAAGCCACTTACAGGTCTCCCTTAAAACACTTCGAATATTTCAGGCTGACTCTTGCTTGTGGTGGAGTAGCTCTAAATTCTTTTGATGACCTAAATCCTGATTGTTTGGGACATGCAGGACTTGTCTATGAATATACATTGGTGAGTGTATTTTCTTTCTGAAGATGATAATACAATGATGTTTCGTTCATGAATTCATTCAAACCCAGAATCATATTTTTGATTGGTTTCCATACATTTTGATGCTTATGTATAGTAATGATAAGCCATTGATGGGAAAAGTCACATTTCTTTTATATGAAGTAGTTTATTTGCTTTAATGTGATTGGTATGTTGTTTTCTTATTAATAAACTACTTATTCTTCCATAAGCCCCTCTTCATTCTTTGTATAACCATATCCTGTTTTTGAAAATATCTTTTTCACATAGGGAGAAGAGAAATTCACCTTTATTGAGAAATGTAACAACCCTCGCTCTGTCACATTATTGGTCAAAGGACCAAATAAGCACACACTCACTCAAATCAAAGATGCAATAAGAGATGGCTTGAGGGCTGTTAAAAATGCTATTGATGATGGTAAGATCCTTATTGTATATTCTTTTGCTAGTGTGAAAGGCATGGCTGAATACTGTGTTCTTTTTATCAGTAATTTACACAGCCAGACACCATGCAAAAGTAAAGTCTTCCCTTTAAAATGCCTGTGATGGTATGCGAGGCTTTTTTATAGCATATCGTGATTAAAAGTGGATACAAATAAATGAACTAATGTTAAGACCTTGCAAGAGCTTCCAAGTACTAGTTAAATTGGGCCATTTTGCTATTTGATGTGTTGCTTGTATTGCTTTCAAGTGTAGTATTAACACTGTGGTGGTTATGCCGAATTCTCAAGAAATGGATGGCTTTTGTGTGTGTTTTAATTTTCTTAAAAATGATTCTACAGTTTTGTTTTCTCTGCAACTTAGCATTTCTCTCCGTCCCCCCGCCCCCAACAGGCTGTGTAGTTCCAGGTGCTGGTGCGGTGGAAGTGGCAATGGCAGAAGCCTTGATTAAATATAAGCCCAGTGTAAAGGGCAGGGCCCAGCTTGGAGTGCAAGCATTTGCTGATGCGTTGCTCATTATTCCCAAGGTATGAATACTTGAACAGTTTTCTTAACTACATCAAAATGATTTAGCTGATGGAAGCTTTTTGATAATGGCATTTTTATAATGTAGACTTTGAGTAAACAAGTTTTATTCATTTTCTCCCTAACATAACTAGAGCCGGGTATCTCTTATCCAAATGTATTCGGTTCCTGTGGAAGGGAGTTGAATAACTGAAGTTTCAGATGGCAGGAGATAAGAGTTTGCAGTGTAGGAGTTATACTAGAGTACAAGCTTGCTCTTTTGTTTTCTCTTGTATGCTATTTTAGGGATATAGTTTATGACCAGTGTATTGCTGGGCTTGGGGTGGGTTAATGAGTTGGTTAGTAACAAATGTTCTATTTAGTTATTCTCTGATATGAACATAAATACTGGTCTATCTTAAGGGGTTTTTGTTTTGTTTTGTTTTTACTAATTGGAATTATGGTTCTTATCACTTCTTAGGGTTCTGTCTTTTAAAGGATTAAATTTGTTTGTTTAGGTTCTTGCTCAGAATTCTGGTTTTGACCTTCAAGAAACACTAGTTAAAGTTCAAGCAGAACATTCAGAATCAGGTCAACTTGTAGGTGTGGACTTGAACACAGGTAAGAGAACACAGCTATTTGTAGGGGGAGAACTAGATTCAGGTGAGGTAAAATCAGGGAGGATAAAAAATGGAAACAAAAGAATGTTGGAGAAAAGTAGAGTGGAAGAAAGATAACAGAATCCTGCAGTATTTGTAAGACCTGTTACTGTCAACAGCATCATACATTCACATTAGTAGAAACGGTTTCTGGAATGAGGGACATTGGTAGGCCCATTTTGGCCAGTTCAAGTGCTCTACTTTAATATGAACAAACAAGAATGCATCTGGAAAAATAGAGATGTTCAAACATTTGGTAACCAAATAGCACATTACTATTACTGGATGTCTTCTGAGTAGAGATCGTAGTTTGGAGCAAAATTGGACTAATTGAGGAACTTTGGATAATGAGAATAATCAGTGATGAGCAAATCACAAAATACTCTGTTTTATTTGCATTCTGATCTTCCAACTTTCTGTGTGTGATTTTAAGAATACTGGGTTACTTTACAGGTGAGCCAATGGTAGCTGCTGAAGTAGGCATATGGGATAACTATTGTGTAAAGAAACAGCTTCTTCACTCCTGGTAAGTTTGAGACAGCCAAAACTAAAATAACCTCTAGAGAATCCTCATACTCTTACTTGGTATGTTTAATTACGTGGGGTTTTTTGTTTTTGTTTTCATAAAAATGTAATCATCTGAAAGTATAAAAACTAAACTAGCCTTCTATATTTTTGAGGGGAAAGGAGAAACTTAATTGGATATAATTTGTGCAGTTTGGGGTTCATATGTCACATCTGAGCCATCTGATCTTTCCGTCCCCTTTCAGCACTGTGATTGCCACCAACATTCTCCTGGTTGATGAGATCATGCGAGCTGGAATGTCTTCTCTAAAAGGTTGAATTGAAGCTTCCCTTGTGTCATCTGTATCATGAAGACTACAGAGTGATCCTAAGAATATAGCCATGGAATTTTCGTCCAAGCTTCAAATGATTTTCAAAAGCATTTTCCTTTCCCATACAAAAAAAAGAACACTGACACTCAAATTTTGAAGTTCTGAAATTATAATTACAGTATTTTTTTAAATTTCACTGCAGTGTACACCATTAAGCAGGCTGTTTTCACCCAGTGAACAGGATGTTTTGCTTTAGCTTCCATGATCTAAAAGTACCGTGTTAGACAAGTGTGTTACCTACCTTGTTATTAAATGTTCCTTGAAAAGCAAATTTAATGGTTTAATAATTTCTTCTAATTGATGTATTTTAATATATCTACTAGTTCTCCACTGTCAGGCTTGTAGGTTTTTATGCAAATATAAATAATACTTAAAGTAACTTAAGATTTTGAAAGCATCCCTGTTTCTTTAGTATTAATTCCTGAGTAAAACTGTTGGAATCATTTGTTTGGACTTTTAATGCTTTTAAGTACTTTTGCTAAAATGCTCCCCAGGAAAGTTGTACTGGGCAGAAAGATGGGTGAAGTAGAGGCAAGGGAGTTGATCATTATATATAAATAAACTGAAAGTATGAAGAGAGGAAACTAGAAATAGAGGAGACAGAGGGAAAAACACCCTTAAAGGCATGGGGGCTAAGGGAAAGGAGATTTTCGCATGGACCATATTTTCACACCCCTGTCTGTACCTGTGCTTATGCTGAAAGACCTGCCCGACCATTCCAAACTCTGTAGTGTCGTCTTTCACCCAAGTTACTGTTCTCTCCCACCTGCTTCCACAAAATTGTTTTTACAGTTGGTAGATCTCATTCACAGCCCTTGAGAGTGAAGTTGTGTGCTGCAAAGCTTTGTGTTTTTGAGGACTTGGCAGTTGCCTACGGTGTGCAATAAATACTAAATTGAAACCTTTTCTGTGATCTTGAAATGGTATTCCAGGGCCCAAAAGGAATTTGAATATAAATGGGTAGAAAGTCTGTGGAAATGTTCTGTTCACAGTGTAATGGAGGAGCTTGTGGAACGCCAGGGCCCCTGGACACTAATCTCTTTGGCTCCACAAGTTCCATACCCAGCCGCAGCCTGGGACTAACCAAGCCCTTTTGACCAAAGGGAGTTGTGAGGGAAACGCTAAGGAGGCGTTGCGAGCGATACGGTGGCCGAAGCGGTGCACGCAGGGCGCAGGCGCAGAAGGGCTTTACGGTGCGGCGTGCTTCTCGTGTTACCGGCATGGGCCCCTCGCCACCGCTGCTGATTCTGCCGCTGCTCCTGTCTGGCCCGTGGCTCGAGCTAGGTCAGTGTGCTGGCCTGTCCCCTGACCCTGTGTGCCCCAGGAAACATCAGGGAAGGGGTGGGTGCCCTGCCAGGTCGGGAAAGAGACCGTGGCCCCTCCGCCCGCTTCCGGGATGGGCTTGGAGCAGCCAGAGGCAGCCAACTTGGCAAGATGGTTAATGTTCATATCCTATCTAACTGCTTTTTCACTTTTAATTTATTTTGGAATCTTTCGAACATAGTGTAAAAGAATATAAAAACACCTCCTCCTATGAACCGGTAACCCAGCTTAAAAACAGGCGCCAGTTTATAACTAATCTTGCTATTTTGGTATATCACACTTTCTCCTTCCCTGGGGCCTTTTTGAAGTGAATCCAGACACGACACAATTTTATTTGTAAATACACAGCATGAATAGCCAAAAAGACAAGAAGTCATAAAAAAAAACCCACCATACTCTTTCTCTACCTTAAAAAACTAACAGTTGTCATTAATATCCTTAAACATACAGTTAGTGTTTTCAAATTCATCTACTGTGTTTGTTATAGTTTATTTACTGAGTTAATGTCAGAGTTCATACATTGCAGTTATATGTTGTTTCTTAATTCCCTTTTAATCTGAGATTTCCCTGTAAAATTTTTTTTCTCCCTTGAAGTAGATGAAATCATCAGTGTGTGTCAGAATGAGAATAAGAAGGCTAAAGACAGAGAAACATGAAAAAATGGTAGACTCGGCCATTGAGGAACTTATAATTCTTAGACATCCTTAGGCAGAAACATAACACCCCAAAGTGTGAAGACAAGTGTAGCAGGTTGGAAATAGTGCTGACCTGGAAGTAAGGAGACCTGGATCTAGTGCTGTCCCTGCTAACTAGTTCTTTAAGTGGTTTCTCTTTTTTGGGTCTTGGTTTTTTCCTGTTAAATAAGGGGGTTGAATTAAAGATCCTTTTGAGGCGCCTGGGTGGCTCAGTCGGATCGTGGGTTCGAGCCCCGTATTGGACTCTGTGCTGACAGCTGAGAGCCTGGAGCCTGCTTTAGATTCTGTGTCTCCCTCTCTCTCTCTGCCCTACCTCCACTCGTGCTCTCAGTCTCTCAACAACAACAACAAAAAAAGTTAAAAAAATAAATAATAGGGGCGCCTGGGTGGCGCAGTCGGTTAAGCGTCCGACTTCAGCCAGGTCACGATCTCGCGGTCCGTGAGTTCGAGCCCCGCGTCGGGCTCTGGGCTGATGGCTCAGAGCCTGGAGCCTGTTTCCGATTCTGTGTCTCCCTCTCTCTCTGCCCCTCCCCCGTTCATGCTCTGTCTCTCTCTGTCCCAAAAATAAATAAAAAATAAATAAAATAAAATAAAAAATAAATAATAAAGATATTTCTAATTCTGATTTTCTGAGGTGTTCAAACAGTAGATATGAAGGACCTCATTCAGTTATTTGCTAATTATCGTGCTCTTATGCTAGATGCCAGGAATACACTGGCAAAATAAATGTAGTCCTTTTCTTTCTGGAGCATATGATATAATAGTGAAAATCATTCAGAAATGGGGAGGAAGAGGCAGAGAAACAACTTGAGCAGAAGTGTGGGTAGAGATGTGCTAGATGTATTTCAGGGTATAGTGTCTAGATTTACCTAGCTGGGACAAAGAGTTGTGTACAGTAATAGAGCAGTAAGAAAGAAAATAAACATTTGTTGAATAATTACAATGCACTCACAACGTTTCACACATGTTAATTTTAATTCATACAGCCACACCTATGAAATAGCTAGATGTTATCTCCATCTTGTAGGTGAAGAAACCAAAACTCAGACTGACTTATTTGCCTAAGGTCACCCAACAAATTAAGTGGCAGAACAAGAATTTAAAGCCAAATTTTTAAGCTGCCTTTTTTTTTCATTACATCATTATGAATATTACGTATGATCCAAATATTGTCACTTGTTTTATATATATTCATGTATTACTGATGATGCTCCTTTTTCTCTGCAGGGAATGGGCAGGCTACTAGCATGGTCCAGCTACCAGGTGGGAGATTCCAGATGGGAACAAATTCACCAGATGGCAGAGATGGTGAAGGGCCTGTCCGGGAGGTGACAGTAAAACCCTTTGCCATTGATATATTTCCTGTCACCAACAAAGATTTCAGGTACATCAGGTATTCTAAGAGCAGTAAAGGCTCTTTCTGATTTTCGTTCCTGATAGCTAAAAGCAAACTAGCTTGTTCACTATTACATATCATCTTTGCAATAGTAATATGGGATAAGTGCTGTCTCCATTTTTCAGGTGAAGAATCTGAAGTCTGGAGACTCTGTTTACGGCAGAGCTGGACCTGGAACTCAAACCCTCTGACCCTTGAGCCAGTGGATTTTCCATTACACTGGATATAACACTGAGAAATAGGGGCAGAAGTCAAACACTTAACAAAAACCTCTTCCACAGGGAAAAGGGATTGGGAGAAGGGTCATAGTAGCTGGGAGTCTTTAAATATCCTTTATATTTACTTATGGAACTGGCATTGTTTTAGGACAAGCATTGTGATTCCAACTCAATCTAGGAAGCCTTGTTGAGCCGCCTCACTTTCCTCAAGGTGGTATGTTTTGCAAAGGCTAAAGTGGGGAATGATCCAGGTGATACCTGTAACTTACCTTCAAATGATACAGGGGGAATATAGAGAGAGAGGAGTGGGAAAAGGAAGAGGAGGGAACAGGAAGACAAAGCAAATGTGGGAAATGACTTATATGTTGCATTGTGGCCTTAAAACTCTTTAAGATAAAAATTTACGGGGAAAAATTTACTCAAGAGACAGAGTAAGCATAACAATTATTAGTGTATTTGTGGCACCTGGGTGGCTCAGTCAGTTAAGTGTCCGACTTCGCTCAGGTCATGGTCCCACAGTTCATGAGTTTGAGCCCCGCGTTGGGCTCTGTGCTGACAGCTTGGAGCCTGGAGCCTGCTTTGGATTCTGTGTCTCCCTCTCTCTCTGCCCCTCACCCGCTCACACTCTGTCTCTCTCTGTCTCTCAAACATAGATAAACATTAAAAAAATTAAAAAAAAAAAGAACTGGGAGATGCAGCATTGTGTTAGTTTACAGATTTTGCCCATGTTTTTGTGACTTCCAAATGAAAATAATTCCAGGGAAGCACCTTATTAAAGGTATTTAAAAATCCTTCCTGGGAGGGGGAGGGGGCAGGACAGGGAACACTATGTAAGGGATATATATATATATATATATATATATCTATATATCTATATCTATATCTATATCTATCTATCTTAGTTGGTCTGATAATGGATGATTTCAGTTTTTTTTCTTTTCATATACTTATGCTTTCTCATTTTTCTATAATACAATATGCATTACACATACGTGCTTTTTTGTTAAGTATTTATTTATATTGAGAGTGAGAGAGAGAATGAGTGCAAGGGAGAAGAAGAGAAAGGCGGGGAGAGAGACAGTTCCAAGCAGGCTGCATACAGCTGGTGCGGGGTTCGAACTCACGAACTGTAAGATCATGACTTGAGCCGAAACCAAGAGTCAGACGCTTAACTGACTGAGCCAACCAGCACTCCATGCTTATATGTGCTTTTTAAAAGTATTTTTAAACAGGAAAGTTACTAAAATTGAAGGAGAAATCACTTTTGATCAGGTTTGCACCACATCATGACAACCAGAAATAGCTAGTTAGATAGATGAACAGTGTGTGTTCTTTTATATTTCAAATTATGACATTTATTTATTTATTTATTTATTTATTATTTTTAATGACCTATTTTATGATAGACCTCTGGCAAGCCCCTAAACTTTGCTTAGAACCCCCCATGATTTGTCTCTGCCTCTCTGGTGAAAGATTTTCAAACTACTCAGATGCTCTGAGGTTGGTGAATAGCTGTTGCTACCACATCTGATCACCTCCTCCATTCTCAATGCCCCTTTCATGGGTGAACAATGTCTCCTCATGTCAGAGGGCTGGCACAGACGGGGTACTATTAGCCCAGTGAAAACAATCCATCTTACCCTGGAAATTTTACGTGCTAAAATTTGCTAAACCATACCAAACTGTGTGAAAATCCATTCTAAAATTTCAGTACATCATTTTTATTTGATTCCGTTTTTTTTTCATTTGTTAGATGGAGATAATCACGTTCTGCCTCCCTCGCATGATCGTTGTGAGAGTGGGGATGTGATGAAGACCTTTCAGAAAACAGACCTGTTCCCCACCCTTAAATATTCTCAGCAGTTTTATTCATAATCTCCAAAAGCTGGAGATAACCCAAATGACCTGCAAGTGGTGAATAGATAAGCAAAATACAGAACCTCCACACAATAAAATGGTACTCTGTAAACAGAGGAACAAACTAATACTGGCAACAACGTGGGTGATTCTCAGAAGCATTATGCTAAATGGAAGAAGCCAGACTCTAAAGCTATATACTGTATGATTTGATGTATGTGAATTTATATTCTGGGAAAGGCAAAACTATAGGGACAAAAAGCAGCAATGGTTGCAGAGGAAATGAGGGAATTTTTGGAGGTGGTTGATAAACTTGCTCTATATCTTGATTGTGATAATGACTATAAGTTTTGTCAAAACTCACAAAACTGCACTAAAAGAGTGAATTTTACTCTACGTGAATTACACATACAGCAACAGATTTTAAAGGAAAATCTCCTACTCAGACTTCAATGTCAATTCCTTGTTGTTGACGGAAACTCTGTGATGTGTGACTTAAAGGTGAAGGATATATGAGGTTTTCTGGAGCAGGAGGGGACAGTGGGACCTGGAACTGTAGCAGCTTAACCAAGTGAAATATCTCTCTTTTCAGGGAATTTGTCAGGGAAAAAAAGTACCGGACAGAGGCTGAGAAGTTTGGGTGGAGTTTTGTCTTTGAGGACTTTGTCTCGGATGAGCTTAGAAACAAAGTGGCCCATCAGATGGAGGTGAGAGAACCTGGACTTTCAGCTGAAGGAGTGGGCCCTGGACAGAGAATCCTGTGGGTTATGGGGTCACCTGGGCCATAAGAGAGAATCACCCCTGAGAGCCGCAGGCAGGGAGGAAGCAAGAGAGATCCTCCCTGGAAGAGTCAGATGAACACGTACTCCCGAGACGTTAACCTTGTGCTGGTTTCTGCCTAGAGAGACTTTGTAAAAAGTCTGGTGATCTGGTCACATGTAGGGTTCAAGTTACTCCATGAACTGACAAAAGAACATCTCAACATCCCCTCCAATAACGGTCATGAGATGTCCTGCTTTAAAGGTTCCAGAAACAGCCCTACTTGGACCACCCGAGTCTCAGCCTAAAGTGTCTGCTCTGCCTCCTGTGTGTCAGTCAGGAAGGTGACCTTGCTGGGTCAGAGCATCTTGCAGTCATGCCTTTTCCTTTTTTTGCAGTCTGTTCTCTGGTGGCTTCCAGTGGAAAGGGCATTCTGGAGACAGGTAAGAGTTGGTTCCTCTGCCTTGTTTTCTGCCCCTGTTGACTCTTATTCTGGAGGCCTGGCTTCCCTAGACCCGTTGCCCATCTAGAAATATGGAATTAAAAAGAATGACCATAAATTTTGAGGACACAGCCAAGCAACCCTATTTCCTGTGCCCTGATCTTTTTTCCCATCGCCCATCCCACTTTTCCGTTTCTGACTCTGGGCCTCTCCGCGCTCACCAGGCTGTCTCCTCCAACTTCCTTGCTCCATCTAGTGGTAAAAGCTGAACTCAGCCACCTTAAGCCTAGCCTTCCTCAGACTTCCATGAGCTCCCAGAAGTCTGTCTCACTTCATCCTGGCTGTCAGCCTGCAGGTCCTGGCTCTGGCATCCGAGAGAGACTGGAGCTCCCAGTGGTACACGTGAGCTGGAATGACGCTCGTGCCTACTGTGCTTGGCGGGGGAAACGGCTGCCCACCGAGGAAGAGTGGGAGTTTGCTGCCCGAGGGGGCTTGACGGGTATAGAGTCGGCAGCGCGACTCCCCTTTATTCTTCTCCCATACTACCCTGCATGGGGGGCTTTGAAGGGTGGGACGGGTCCATACTCCCGAGAGCAGTCTTCTAAACTGTGTGGCAAAGGGCCGGTGTTCCTGTTTTCAATTCTCATCCATCTCACACCCATACTAATGTACAATGCCATAAAAATTACTAAGTGGAAAAATGGAATGAAGGAACAGACAGAAAATTTGTCATTTTTGGAGATTGCACCCAGACATGTTACATTTCAGTAAATGATCAGAACACCATAGCATAGGGGGAAAGAAAAGCACTACCTAGACTGCCTTTTCCATAGGTGTAAAGGGACTAAAGAATCACTATTTGCTCATAACTCTGTTGTTCTGCAATCCCACCTAAACAAAAAGTTAGGAGCAGGAAGCAGCAACTCCCCGTGTTCAACACCTCTGCTACTCTTTGAATGAACACCAGCTATCCCAGTAGTCAAAATTATTAATGTGACTAATAAGGTTGCTTGTTTGTTTATCCAATTTAAGTCTAGTTGACAAGTTTCTTCATTCTTACCCCCAATTTCTGTACTTAATCTAGACATGATCCAGTAACAGTTTACAGACTGGCATGAGTCAGGACCACAATTGGGATTGCACTGTCCTGGAGCAGATCAGGAGGCCAGGGGCTCTGAGTGCAGTACAGTGAGGGGAAGGGACAGGCCTGGGAAATAAAAGTAATCTCTCTCTTCTTTTCCCATCACCTTCTGACTTCCTTTTGGTTCCCTCACTATTTCTGTCTTTCCCTTGTTCCACAACCCTTCACCTCTCCCACGCCTGCTATCTCCTTGCTCTCTTGGCAGGTCAGGTTTATCCATGGGGAAACCAGTTCCAGCCAAACCGCACCAACCTGTGGCAGGTAAGGCATACATTCCTCACCCCTCTCCCTTCTCAAAGCCTTGATCGAAACCTGCTGTAGGCTAGGCGGCACATTGGGCTGTGGGACTCAGAGGGCTTTGTGTTCTAATGGGACTGATAAACTACCAAACTGCTAAAGCAAAAGACAGTGTGGTAGGGCTACATACTGAAGAGTTGCAAGAGTAGATGACTGCCTGAGAGAGCTGGGGGTGACTTCACAGAGAAGATGACATTGAACCTGATGGAGATTGGAATTTGCCAAGTGAAAAGTGTAGGAAAGGGCACTATCAGCTGAAGGAACAACATGAGTGTAAGCATTGTATTAGGAAAGGGTACTGTGTGTTCAGAGACGGGACAAATTCAGAGAGGCTGGAGCACAGTGAAATGGGGGGTGTAGGAGATGATGTAGGCAGTGGGTTGTAAGCAGATTATGAAGGACCAGGTGTGCCAAGATACGGTTATATCTTACCCTGTAGGCAGTGGGGAGTCAACAGAGGGGACTAAAAGCATCTTTGATTTGGGGAGTATGCTAGTTGCTAATTTGCACAGGACCCAACGAAGTACAGCTGCAATGGTGGCGGGGGGGGGGGGCGGTCTCTGAATTTGAGGCTGTGGCAATGGCACAAGGGATTTTGAACATGTGAATTAAGTAGCAGCAGGATGGAGAGGAAGCCAAATGGAAGAGGCGTGCCTGAGAAGATAGACAGGGTTTGGTAATTAATCAGATGTGGAGAGGTGAAAGAGAGTTGGGTTCGAGCATGAATCTAAGCTTGGGCAACAGGATGATGGTGTACCATTATCCAGAATAGATGATATGCATTTGGGGTCAGAAGGCTAGAACTTGATCACTGAACTGAGATCACTGATCACTGAACTAAGATCAGCTTAGTTTAAGGTGCCTTTGGGTCATTTATATGCTGAAAGTCAAAAATACAAGTCTGGAACTTAGGACAGAGGTCTGGGTCGGAGCAAGTGGTTTGGGAGTCATCAGCATACATCTTGGGCAAGAATGTCATCTCCCAGGGAGACTCTAGAGAGTGAGGTGGTACAGCGTCAGCGTTTCAGGGGGTAGCATTAAAAAGGACCTGAGGGGTAAACTGATCTTAGATGATCTTTGGATCAGAGCTTTGCAAAAAGACAGATCTGACTTCTTCACTGTAATCTTTGATAAGTTAGCCATTTTGAGCCTCAGTTGCCAGTTTTTTAAAGGGAGAAAATACTTGCCTCACAACCTTGTAAGTATTAAATTAAAAGCGATAAATGTAGCAGCCCTAGCACGTAGTAGCTATTGCCCCTTCTATCTCCCCTTTAGTAAGAGCAGCTTCCATAGACCAGTGGAAGATGAATCCCAGTTTTAATGAGAAGAATGAACACATTGGACACATTGCATCAGCAAATATAGGGTCCTTTTTTTCAGGAATTTTGGTGGTAAGAACAGATGAGGATAGAGTCAGGGCAGACGAGGGAGAGTTACACCTGTTGGTGGTAGAAGGGGAAGAGGTGTTACAGGAGAGCACAGGGTGGGCATTGGTTGTTCTGCAGATGGCAGGTGGTGCTGACCACAGAGGAGGGGAGGAGAGCCTTTCTTCCCAAGGCACCGAAGCACATGGGGTCCAAGGCAGAGGAGTGGGAGCTGCTGAGAGTGGAGAAAGTGGGAGTGGGGTAGGCTTGTTCTAGACCCCTGTGGGCACAGGGGAAAGCATACCCGTCCTAATCCAGCCAGGAGGTGATGGTGGAGGGCATGAGGTGACTAGTTTGGGAGCTCAGGATGGGTACCTCAGAACACTGCCCCATACCCCTCACCCCACCCCAGATGACACAGCAGGTGACCTTGGTTTTCCTCTGGGTAGACAGGGACACCTGCCTTGGAACAGGATGGTAAATGTTTTAGTCTAAATTTCTCCTTCTCAGGGAAAGTTCCCCAAGGGTGACAAAGCTGAGGATGGCTTCCATGGAGTCTCCCCAGTGAATGCTTTCCCCCCACAGAATAACTATGGTAAGATTTCCTTTCACATTGCTGTCAACACTCACAAATTGTTTGGTGGGATCATTCTGTTGATCAATGAGGCAGAAAGAAACACCACCAGAGAAGCATTTGCTCCCCTAAAGACTTCATAAGTGGGGGCGGGGGGGGCGGGTACTAGCCAGCCTGGGACTGACCCCCACCCTGCTGTGCTGTAGGGCTCTATGACCTCATGGGCAACGTGTGGGAGTGGACGGCATCACCGTACCCGGCCACTGACCAGGACATGCGTGTCCTCCGGGGGGCATCGTGGATCGACACAGCTGATGGCTCCGCCAACCACCGGGCCCGGGTCACCACCAGGTAAGAAGCCTGGGATCTGGGGGCTGAGGGTCAGGTCCTGGTCTCCCAGAGCACAGACAGCACCAGAGCTGGTGTTGGCACTGCTTCCACACCTCCGTCTGCACCCAGAGTTGGGCACAGAAAAGAGAACAAGCAGCACTTGCCATGAGAAGCAAAAGAGCCCAGGGCGACTTGTGCCTTTTCTTGCCAGCTCTCAGCACCCAGAAAGACTTTGTGTCCCACACCATAAGGTTTTCTTTCTGTTCTTGTCCTCCTAACTGGGTGTGCGGAGACAGGGGGGTAGAATGGCCACATAAATAGGTTATGGCCTGGGGTCATGGAAATACTGACCCTTCAAACTGGAAAGCACATGAAAAGTCATTTTCTGTAACCATTTTGTTTTACCGTCAAGGAAAATTAGGCTCAGGGAGGTGCTGGGACCTGCTCATTTCACACAGATGATTAGTGCTAGCACCTGAGTCTCCTACTGGGACTGTCTCTACACTCTCATCTGTACATTTATTTTGATTGATCTCCCTGTGATTCCTCCCATTACGGGTTCCATAAGGATTGAAAAGAGACCACAGTTTCTGTGGCCTCGGGAAGTCAGGTTTGCAGACGTTTCTTTGACACATTGAGGCCCAAGACTTTCTCTCACCTCCTTTTTTTAGGACAAAGTAATGGAGAAGATATTAGCCTGGGAACCAGGAAGCTGGGTTTGCCACTGAATCTCTTGTGCCCATGAAGCAGTAGTTGGCTCTGGGCAGGATATTTACATCTTTCTAGTATCTGCTGGGTCTCTAAAATGGTGAACAGACCCTCCCTTCCAGAGCTATTGAGAAATGGCAAATGAAGGAGCATATGTGAAAGTTCATTAAAAAGTATGAAGTACTCACTGGCACTACAACATTTTGCTTCTTACTGACAGGATTTTTTGTTTGTTTGTTTGTTTTGACTGAGTTATTCTAAACCACCAGCAGCTAAAGTTACTACTCATTGCCCTTCCTGCCTTCCAGAGCAGATTCTCAGGGCTGTTCACTCACACTTCCTCCACCCTGTCCCAGGGCCCTTCTCCCCATTGCCCCAGGAGCACCCTCACCCCAGGCTTCTTTCTAGATCATGTCCTCCCGCACCCTGGACCACAGCAGGCCCTAGGAGGTAGAGCAGGAAAGTGGAGTAAGACTCCAGACCCCTTTTCAACAAATGTCCATTCTTTCTCCTCTTCTCTGGTGCCAGGATGGGCAACACTCCAGATTCAGCCTCAGACAACCTTGGCTTCCGTTGTGCATCCAGTGCAGGCCGACTGCCTGGGGAGTTGTGAACAGCTATGCAGAGCCAAAGAGAAGAGCCCCATGGTGCCCGTGTCACTCCCTGGCCACGTTCCAGACACAGCCAAACTCCAGACTCTTAAACTTTAGCCTCAGGAACGGCCTCCTACCCCTCTTCCATTCCTCTGTGGCAGGCATCTCTCACCAGGCCAGGAGAGGACTCTAACCTCAGAGGAGGGGTGCCACTGTCTCCTGAAGAAGGGGCCCAACTTATTGATTGTGGCCAAGAGCTGGGTGTTTCTCTTAGAGGTCAGATATTAACTGTATAGGGCCCAGTACTCAAACAATTGGGCCAGAGTGCTCTGAAAGGCACTTTGTTAAAAATTTAAATCAATGTTTGATTCAGGGATCCAACATTGTTTTCTCAAGGCAGAATTTCCCCATTTCTCTTTGTTTTCCAAGCAAATTGCTGTAGAAGGAAAATACTTCTTTCATTCACCTCATTTGTAGTGTTTCACATGCCTCTGAAGGAACCTAATTTCTGCTAACCGTACATAGAATGCAGTAACCAGGCTCTTTAAAGCACAATGTCAGTCTTAAAAGGGTCTAGGGGAGCCGAATTACTTACCAGACAAAACTGTATTGTGAGAGTCACAAAGTAAATGATATTCCAGACAGACAAATACCAGAACCTTCCCTTTCTATTGTTAATCAGATCAGGGCTCCCATATGCCTCTAAACATATGTCCCTAGAAAAGAACCTGCTCCCACGGTGCCACTGGATGTTGTGAGGTCAGTAAAACCTCTTGTGATTGTATATCTCAGACTATTCTCTTTTATCCTCACCCTGGGACCCTAAGAGAAGGGCGCGCAAGCATCTGGAACTCTGGGCCTCCCATGAGAAGAACCTGAGATGGTGCTTACAGCTGGGAAGTAGAGAAGCAGTTCCCCTCTATGGGGACAGGCCCTAACCACACTCACCAACGTGTGATGACGTGTGATGGGAGCGCCCTGCCCTTGTGCAGGGCCTCTGAGAGGGGATGGGGGCCTTGGGTGCAGGGGTTCTGGCCAGGCCCAAGTACCCCGCTCTGGACAGAGGCTTGGACATGATCTCACTCCTTCAACTTCTGTTTCTGTGGCTTTCCCTCCTTGCCCGCCCCCCGCCCCACCTACCCCACCTGCTGGCCCCTCAGTAGTCTTCCTCAGCCAGGGAGAGGAGCACAGCTTTGGGTGTGTTCTCAAAGAGGGCAGCCCGGTTCTGCTGCTGCCCCTTCTTCACCCAGTGGCCATAGATGCGGAAAGCATAGGCATCGATGAGTCGGCGCAGAGGACGGAGGGCATAAGGGTCACGGATGACGATCTCCCGGGTCACCGGCTTCACCCGGCGGTACTGGTAGTAGATCCGCACTGAAGCCAGTACTGTTAGAGCAATCACCTGTGGAAAGCCAGAACTGAGAAGCTGGACCCAGTCCCTGCCGGCCTGTCTCCTTCCCCTTCCAGTGCAGGGAGTCCCTGAGCGTGATTGCTATGAAGCCTTGTGTGCCTACCGCTGGGCCTTTCCTAGTGTTCCCCCTATCATTCCCACCCCTCCGGCATCTGCAGAGATGTGGGCTTTTGGAGCCAGATGGGTGACATCTGTCCTCTCTGATGCCAGAAATTGAGCTGGAGCCATCACAGGGATGGGTGGGAGGGGAAGGGCAGGTGCTCTGGAAACGCTGTGAGTGAAAGGAGTCCCTGGGGGAAGGAAAGGGACTTAGGGGCTTGGACTTGAGTCCTGCCCTGGGTGGGAGGGGAGCTTCAGTACCTTGAACTTGCCCCGGGGGCTGAAGTGACGCACTTCTTCCACCACATACTGCTGGAAGAACGGGTGTGCTAAGGCCTCTTCTGCTGAACAGCGGCCCCGGGGGTTCACCACCAAGAAGCGAGAAACCTGAGAGAATAAGGAAGGGGGAGCTGAAAACATCAAGGCAGGGTCCCCTCCAGCACTTCAGAAGACATAAGGTCTTTCCCAGTAGGGTCCTCCATTCTGTAGCATGATCTGCTTCTCTCCCCCGTGGTGGACTCCCCCTCTCTTGAGCAGAGGAGCCAGAAGGATTGGTCTCTCACCAAGTCCTTCACTGTGTCTGAATAATCATCCCATTCAGGTGAGCCAAACTGGTAGTTGCCACTCATGATCATCCTCAGCATCAGCATCTGTTTCCGGTGCCAGAAGGGTGGGGAGCCAGCCAGCAGGGTGTACATGATGACGCCTGTGCTCCACCTGGTATCAGGTGGAACAGGGAGGAAGGCAGGAGAACTGGCCGTAGCTCCTGCCATTTCCTCCCCTCCCCAGCCAGGTGCTCTTAGCCACGGGGGCATCCCTGCCCTTCTGGGTCACTTCCCAACATACTTACATGTCCACTTCCTTCCCGTAACCTGGGTGGTCATCATTCATGGAGCATTCAATGATCTCAGGGGCCAGGTAACTGGGGGTCCCACAGACCTCTGCAGAAATAGTTACATTCAGGACAGGTCACCAGGGGGCACTTGGAAGGGGGAAGATCCAAAGAAAAAAAATGTAGACAAAAGCAAAATGGTGCTTGGGCTGGGACTCTTCTAACACTGGCCACCTTCAGAGCCAAGGGCAGGGCCTGGGGGCTGGGTCTGTTGCTTCCTCAGTCACGTCTAGCCATCCCGGCCTGGAACTTAGGTAGTGGGAACCTGGCTCAGCCCTGGGAGGAGGCTTACCTGAGGAGACACCTAGCCCTGAAATGGTAGGATTTTTATTCTGGGAGCGGAAATCAGGGGAGAAATCCAGGCAATCTCTGTTCCTGGGAGCGTGGATGAGAGAGACCCGAGCCCCTGACATGGGCCAAGGCCACGTTACCAGACCTCGCAGCTTCTCTCCTGGCTCCAGCTGGCAGGAAAAACCAAAGTCTGTGAGTTTGATGTTCATGTCATCATCCAAGAGGATGTTCTCAGGCTTCAGATCCCGATGCACAATGTTGAGTTTGTGCAAATTGCAGATTACCTCCAGCAGGGCTCTCATGATCTTTCTGGGGTGGGACAGGCACATGTCACTCTTATCTCCTATTCCGCAGGGCCCGGTAGCAAGCAGGGAGACCAAAGCCCATATACCCACCACACTGCCAGTGTGGGAGGACAGGCTGAGACCATCTAGGCTGAGCCAAAGAGGGAGGGAGGCTACAAAAGCCAGCAGTGCATGCCCCCAGCCCAGACAAATGCATGCTGCTCTCACTCCAAGAGCTTGGTGCCAGTATCGCTAGGACTCTGGGGCAGGGAGTGGCAATAGGGGCAAATGGATCCTCACCTGGTTTCCTTCTCACTCAGAGTGACCTTCTCAGTGAGGTAATCAAAGAGCTCCCCTCTCTTCATCCTGTGGGGATGGCGGGTTTGTATCTGTATGGGTCCCAAGAGCACCCCCTTCTTACCCTACTCCCAGAGACCTGTTTCCTCCCCTCATGTCTCCAGAGACGGAGTGGACCGCTCCCCATGAAGGACCAAGGGCTGCAGGAAGAAGCTGGGGAAGTGAGCAGAGGGGTTGTCTAGGCAGATTAGAAGAAGAGTGGAAACCGAAAGGGTGGGATAGCACGAGGGTGAGTGTCTCCCCCACTGGGGGTGGGATGGCACCAGCCTGAAGGTCCCCCCACCTGTGGAAGCGACACACTGACTGGGATCTATCAGGGCCAAAATCAGAGCTGGGAGGTGAAAGAGGGACCCTGAGCCACTGGCCCAAGGCCCCAGATCCAGATCAGGACAAGAGTGTCCTGATTTTTCCCAGGAATGGACAGTAGAGGCAACAGTGCAGGTGCTGCGAGAGCAAAGTTTGCCTATTTTAGGAGTAAGAATTACAGTTCAATCTTCCCACTTCTTGGAATGATGTAGTAGAAAGAGGTCGCTGCTAAAACAATCTAGTTGTACCCTGGAGGGCAACTCAGGGCAGCATTAAAAATAGCTTCCCTAAGCAACTTCTTCAAAGGTTAGGGATATTTGAGCTGCCCACAAGGGCTCTACAGGGCAGTGTCACCGAGCAGAGCTGGGGACAGCTGCAGCTGGTTAAATCTTGGGCAGCCCTGGGAAAGTCTCCCCTGGTTAAATAGGAAAGGTACATCCTGCTCTCCTCACCCACCCCTCCAGGGAAAGCAGCAGGATTCCTGGGACACAAAGGAATTTGGCCACTGTCATAGAGGCAAGAAAACCCTTGAGCTTAGCTGGTATGGCAGGGAGGGGGGTTCTGTTTGAGGAGACAACTTAGAATTTACAGAGGTGAGCCTTATCTGTACAATATCTGCACTGTGTTCCAGAAAGGCCATGTGTGAATCCAGTTTTTATTATTCTAATTCCATTTTAAAGACACTAGAAGAACTCACTGTTAGCAACATAAGAAAGATTAACCAGTAAACACTGGGGACTGGGCAAGATACAACGGGCTGCTGCCTCATGGACCTGGCAGTTTAATTGTACACACAGGCCAGGTTATACTGTATCTGGAAGAAAATAACCGTACACATATTCAGCATGGCTACAGTATGAAACATTCTAACAAGACAAAACCTACTTGAATAATTTTCTCAAGTAAATCCAGTCCCTAAAATTAGCTATTATGTATGGAGGAATCAAGACACCACACAATGGTGGTGGTTCATGGAGCCTTTAGTGATGACTCAATGGAGTGGGGCGACAAGGAGCTGGACAGTTCCCTTCCCTGGGAAGCCTTTCTGATAAAAATGATAAGTCTGAAAACATTGTTCACAGAGCACTTTGTGTCGTCGAATTCAATACTCAGAGCCTGGTGAGATGGGCACAGTGGTTGTTATCATTTTTCCTTTCTTGAGAAAACAGAGGCCCTCAGAGCTGAAAGGCCCCCTGTGGGCAGTGGACCCTGTGACAAGGAGCTTGTCTCAGTAGCCCTGTTGGTGCAGAAGCAGGGGAATAGTGACACTGATGACGACAGCGATGATGTCAGTCTTTGAGCCACACCCCAAATACATCCTTTACTGCTTGCCTCCCTGGTGGGCGTCTTGCCTCAATACTGCTGGCCTCCTCCTTTCCACTCTTGCCTCCTTATAGTCAGTAGTATGTTTTTCAAAAGTAAGAGGGATGTGTTCATCCCTCCAAAGTCCTTGCCATGGCTGACATGCCTGCAAAATCCGGTCTTCAGTATAGACTGGCCTCACATTCTGCCAACTCCACAAGCTTGCCCCACTCCACCCTGGTTTCCTTGCCAATCCTGGAAGATAAGAAGCCCATCCGGTGGGGCCCTTGCTCTGGCTCTTCCTTCTGTCCTTCGTCTGGAAGGGTCCTTCTCCAGGTCTTGGTTCTGATCCCTCCCTCACTTCATCTGGGCCTCTGCTGAGGTCACCTTCTGGAGAGCATTCCCTGACAACCCCATCTAAAGAAGCCCCACCTCTCTCTAACTCCTGCTCTGCTTTATGCATCTGTACATGTACATAACTATGTGTATGTATCATTGCTTTCTGTTCACTCTCTGTGAAAATCATTACATGAAGTTGGGGACTTTGTCTTGTTCATTGCTATAGCCTCAATGTCCAGAATGAGTATTGAATGACCACCTTCGTCATCGTCATTGTAGTTGATAATTAATAGCATTTACATTGTGCCATTTGCTGTGCTATTATTACTTCTGTAATGCCCATGAGAAAACGGATACTTAAAGAAACCATCTAGCTCATAAGTGGTGGCCCCAGGATTCGAGACCTGGCAGCCTGACCCCGGGGCTGATTGACCTGAAGCATTGGTGATCCTATTTGGCCTCCACAGTGTAGGGAGCTGGCTGTTGGTCTCCAGGAAGCACTGGGTAGGGACCACACTAGGAGGTTCTCCGACAGGCCCCAGGGTGTGGCTGGCTGCAGGACTGGGTACTTACAGATCAAACACCAAGAAGAAGAAAGTGTTGGTCTCATATGTGTCCTTCAGCTGTACTGAAATGGAAATGACTAACTCGTCTCAGGTAGCAGAGGAGCCTGGGCAGAGGCAGCGGGGGGGGGCACAGGGGTGAGGGTACTAAAGCTGCTCCGACTGACTTCAAGAGCCGGAAGGGGTATCAGAACAGTGTTCAAAGGAGTCCCGCTAAGGGAGGGGCCAGCCCGGGACCTTACACCCCCATTCCCTGACCCGCAACCACAGCCAGTTCTGCTTGCAAACCTCTGGCTGGCTGGAAGAGGAGGCTTAGAGCTGAGTCTCCAGGGTGGTGAGGGTGCGGCTGGGAACCTCAAGCCTCAGGGTGCTGGGCTGGCAGGGTCTCCAGGGCAGGAGACACTCTGGGGATCCTGGCTGGCTGCACGGTGGGACCGCACGCACTCCCTGACTTGGGTTATTAGAGCAGAATCATGGTGGAGCACCCTGCTGGGGCCCAGAGACATTACTCACTGATGTTGGGGAGCCCCGAGACCTTGCGCAGGATGTCCACCTCCTTCAGCGTCGCCTCCCGCAGCTCCTGCACCTCCGCAGAGCTGAAGCTGCCCCCGCCGGTGATGTCAATGATCTTCACAGCATACTCCTGGCACGTGGGCTTGTGGATGCAGCGCCTGACGACACTGCTAACTCCTCTGGGGGTGCAGAGTACAGGTGGTCCAGGGGCCCCTCACCCCAGGGAGAATCCCAGGTCCAAGGCACAACAGAGATGTCTTGCCTTATCCACCAACTCCCTAGGAGCTTTTGGGGATGGGGGGACGAAGATGGCAGAGGGAGGGTGATTTGTCTGGAGCTGATGAGTAACGAGCCTGGTCTTAGGACTCTTGATTCCTAGTTTAGTGCTCTTTCTCAGCATCGAGGGCCATCACCTTCCCTCTGACCCCTGATCTCTGACCCTGGTGCAAAGTGGGTTTGGAAGTGCTTGTCAACAGTACTGGGAGAATTCCGCTGGGAGAGGTATATACCCTTCTCATTTGTCCCGGTTCAGGAGAGCAGGACCCCAAACTGAGGGTTTCTCCAAGTGGACAGTGCTTTGGGGATGGGCCCATGGGCCCATGGAACTGGCTGGAGCCTAAGACAGCACTTCCTGGGGCAGGTCTAGGCCTTACCTGCCCAGGATCTCCTTGGGCTCATAGTTCTCATAGAAGCCCTGTGCTGAATACGAGTCTGGCAGTGCCTCGTCCCGGGTCATGCTCAGCTCCTCCGGGGTGATTCTGAGGGGCTCTGAGAGGAGAGATGGAAAGAAGCTGGCAGCTGTCCTGATCTAAGGGATGTGCTCTTTGAGGACTGGAACCCTTTCTCACTCATCTTTGTATCTCCTGGCACAGAACAGGCCTATAGTGGACGTTCAAAATAAATGTGAGTTGAAAAACCCTTTGGAAAGAGCCCAGCTTGCGTCTTCCTGCTGGCTGCAAACTTTTGTGAACCCCAGGCAACCCTGTGGCTCCCTGGATGTTCTCGCTGTAAGTTGCCGCCCCCTGCTGACAGCAGGCCAGGCCTAAGCCCAGGCCAGAGGCAGAAGGTTGGGCCATCAGCCCCAGGGTTAGCTCTGAGGAGGCCAGCACACCCTTGATTTTAGAAAGAACCCCAGAGAAATTTTGCAGAGGACAAATTAAAGGGCTCTCTCTTCTCTTTGAGGAGATGAGGCTAGTCCTGCTTTTCCTCTACTTGTTCTCTGTGCTTGCGGAAAGGTGAGAAGCTTCATGATTTCATCTTCTCAATATGGGGCTCCTAGAGCCTCTCTTTCACCTCCCCCAGTGTAACTGTCCTTCCATGAAAACAGCCCTCCTTCCGGAACACACTTCCAGTGCTTCCCACTGTTCCTTCCTTACTCATTCTGCTCTCAACCAGGACTTTCCTAACCTTTCTTTCCTCCTTTCTTCCTTCCTTCCTTTCTCTCTTTCTTTCTTTCTCTCTTCTTTCTCTCATGCTTTTTGAGAAGCACTCTGCCAGGTGCTCAGAGGGATGCAGAGCTTAATGGGCCCTGCTTCTGCTATCACCTGTCAGTGTGTGGTGTCACCTCCTCCATTAGCCTGATCTCTGGGGTGTCCCAGCCATTCCTCCCTGCCGTGCCCAGTGCTGCTCCCTGGATGTGAGTCAACAGTTGGAGGTATCCCTTTGGCTCAGGGTTCTGATGGCAGGTCGGTTCTATCCTCGGAATGCCCCATGTCCTACCAAATGATGGCCGGTGAGCCCTGAGTGGTCCCGCCACAGTGTGGGGCAGTACAAAGCCAGGATACTCAGGCCTGGACACAGGAGCTGAGCTGGCCAGCTTTGCCTGAGGAATATAAATGTTTATTTATTTTTGAGAGAGAGTGTGAGTGGGGGAAGTACAAGGGGTAAGGTGGGGTGGGGACAGAGAATCCGAGTGGGCTTGGCGCTGACAGCAGAGAGCTTCACACAGGGCTCAAATCCACGAACCATGAGATGAGCCGAAGCTGGACACTCAACCGACTGAGCCACCCAGGCGCCTGAGGAATATAGAGGCCACCATAGTACTAAACTCCTACCTCAGATATAGGATTTGAGGAACAGAGAAAATCATCTACCAACAGGAAGAAGGGCAGATAGAAAATGGGCACAAGTTAACATTCAGCAGGGCCAAAGCTGCCTCTAGCCCCACTTCTACTGCCCTTTCTGGGCCCAGGAAGGCCTGGCCTATCAAATGGGCCAATTTGCTGACCAGCCAAGTAGGGCTAGCTGTTCCAGGAAGCCTGGTGTCCCCACTGCTGGGTGCCTGGTTACCAGAGGAATAATTAGAATAACAACAATCTCTGCCAACAGCAGGCGCCTGGGCTGCTTGCTCACAGGCTTCCCAGTCAGCAGCCCCAACTGAGCACAGAAATGTCTGTTCCTGTAAAAACAAGCCCATTTCCTTGCAGGTCCTTTTAAGTTCCCAAGATGGGTGTCTGCGTCCCCCACCTCCCAAAGCTGGGTAGTGCAGCTCCCAGCCCTTCCCCCAGCCCTCTACAGGCAGAGGATGTGGTGGACCCGTTCCAGGAAGCCATCCCAGCTGGGGGCTCCATTCCCTGGCCTGACCAGCTTCACACACTTCTGGCTGCATTCACCTGTCCTGGGGTGGGGCAAGGGGACCACTCCCTTGCTCTAGGCCTGATTGAGCCACATTTGTGCTTCTGTCCACTGCCTCCCTACCTGCCCTCCCACCCCTGACTCCCCACCTTTCCCAAGACTCCTTTGGAAAGGGTCCCCAGATGGGAGTAGAGAACCTGGTCCTTTTTGGAACAAAACATCCCTCCCCAAAACACGAAGTCTGAAAATACAATAACAGAGAACCCCCTTTCTGTAGGCAAATACCCTGAGGGGGGCTTCAAGAGTCAATGCTGCCACTCTGCATCCAGCTGCCTTCGGAAGAGAAAAGTGGGTCTAATGGCTCTGGAGGTTTCTATCTTCTCTGCTCACAGCCTCTCCCTCTCTGTCTGTTGCCTGGCTTTTGTCCATCACCAGCCCAGCTACTCACTGTTAGGTCCTCTCAGGCCCTTGAGTGAATGTGACAGGAATCCCAAAGGTCTCAGAGCCCCTTGGGGAGAGGGGACAACTGAGGGCTGAAGCAGGTCCTCAGCAGACACTCGTGGCCACAGTAGGATATCTTGCAGCTCGTCCTCCGGGCTTTGCTACTTGGTGACGGAAGCCTGACGTGCCAGAAATAAATCACAACTGCAAACCTGGGATGCAGGCCAAGACTCAGCAGGGGCCAAGTCTCACCAGGAGGTGACCTCTGCTGGACGGTGAGGGAAACTCTGGTGGCCTGAGAGCACACAGGAACAGCATGAGGTGACCAATCTTCCCTCTGGAGCTCCTTTGGCCTCCAGGCCCAGAGGAGATAAAGCCAGCCTTGACGGGAACACATTCACTTCTCTGGGAGCAGTGTCCCTATATGCTGAGAGCAGGGACCTGAGGAAACCCCAGGAGAAACTGGCGCACCCACACTGTAGCCCCAGTGTCCACAGGGGCCCACTCAGGAATGGCTTTTGTGGCTGACCTGCAGAATGCAGACCTTAAAGGTTAAGGAACATCCCCTTCAGCAATCCATCTCTGACCTGCCTCCATGATTTCATCCTTAACCCGTTTAGTTTTCAGCCTGTGGTCTTTTGGGAGGAGGTCCGTGTGCCAGGAAAAGCATATGAGCTCTGACAGGGTGCCCCTTTGGGCTCTTTGAGTGAGGGCCCTCATCAGTATGATTCTACCTTAAGAGGTTGACAGAATTGGAAATAATGTATGCAACATGCTGACACTGACATGTTGCTCTCTCTCATTCTAAAGCTACCTTTTTTCTTTTTTTTTTATTAAAAAAATTTTTTTTAATGTTTATTTATTTTTGAGAGAGAGACAGAATGTGAGCGGGGAGGGGGCAGAGAGAGGGAGACACAGAATCCAAAGCAGGCTCCAGGCTCTGAGCTGTCAGCACAGAGCCCAATGCGGGGCTCGAACCCCCAACCAAGAGATCATGACCTGAGCCGAAGTCGGATGCTTAACCAACTGAGCCACCCAGGTGCCCCTAAAGCTACCTTTTTTCAAACCCCTAATTCTAATATACCAAATGAAGGGAGGGCTACTACAGTGCTTCACCCAGAGGCTGAGCCCACAAGCACCCATTTGATTAGCATTTCACAAAGCACTTGCACATTCTCACTTGGACCCCAAAACTCTGGTATTAAGGCAATTTTAAAGAGAATGTGACTTGCTCAAGGTCATGAAGTAGGAAAGGAAGGCCTAGATGAACCCCAGGTATGGGCCCAAGAGCTCTTTCCTTTATTCATGCTGACCATCTATTTCTTTCACTCCTGGGAGTGAAAAGATTTCTATATAAATGGCTTGATTTCTATGTAAATGGGCACTGGGAAGGACTTTGGGTCTACTACGCATTAAGGCCTCTGCTTAACTGAGATGCAACATCTGGCTCCAATGATGAAAACACCTCAATCTCCTTTCACTTACTGTAAGCTCCCACCTCCTCTTTTTGTGGTCCTGACGCAAAGCTGTAGAGTGGACTTGTGCTTTATACTTTCAATGCTTAACAAAATCCCTTCTGAACTCAGGGCAAAGGGCCAGTGCATCTAGTGGATTATTCCCTGTGCCCATCTCTGTGTAGCCCTGGCTCCTACAAGGGAGAGGCCAGGCCAGCCAGACTCTTGCATTTTATTGATGTCAGTGGTTCATTTTCCTTTGGTTCACTGATTCAACAATAAACTATTTGGCTAGTCACCATATGCCATCGGCCCTTGGACATAAGGGGCATTAACACTATGAACTCACATACTTCCAGGGAAAATGGACAAAGGAGCCCACAGATGAATCCAGAAGCAAATATGCTGGGGTCTTGCCAGTTGTGAACTGTCTGTGGTAATTCAGGCAAGGTGGTCTTGGTCACTTTCAGGAACTCAAGAAGAGTAGGGCATTCTAAGAACACAGCTGAGAACAGGAGGCAGCGGGCAGCAGGCAGCAATTAACTAATCTCAATACCACTTTACTCACAGGTCTCTGAAACTTATAGATGGGGAAAAAAAATCAGCCTTGAAAAGGTGTATTTGGAAGTTGGAAAACTGCAGAGCACAATGTAGACTGGAGGTCAACTCTGAGCGAATGAATTTTTGAGTTGTGAGAAATAGAGCTCAGTTCATTTTTAAAAACGATGCACCCCAAATTGAGTCTATCTCCTTAAGGCAACATGGAGTGGGCAGTTGCAATGAGCTTGAGTCTTTCAAGAAAGGGTAACTACAGTACCTTACACAAGAAAAACATCTGCAGGGGGACTGCAAAAGACAATGGTTTTCATCTCTGACCAATTAATTGGAAAGATCAGCGGTCAGGACATGTACTGACCTGGCCACAGGAATGCACTTGTAATGGGGTTTATTCCTACATTTCCTTTATCACTCAGTCGATTAGAAGTATTATTTTAAACAGTTTCCTGTTACTGCTCAGTTTAAGAGACATTGACCTTCCAACTGGAGCTTTTATTTTTTTTTTTTAGTTTATTTATTTATTTTGAGAGTATGCATGGGAGGGGTAGAGAGGGAGAGATTCCCAGACAGGCCCCATGCTGTCAGCACAGAGCCTGACGCAGGGCTTAATCCCACGAACTGAGATCATAAACTGCACTGAAAACAAGAGTTAGATGCTTAAAACTGACTCAGCCACCCCCCCCACCCCCCCGCCCCCAGAACCCTTTTAACGAGCACTGTTTACTAGTGAGCTACTCCTGACATAACTACTTTTCTACAAAAGCTCCTCAGGGAATTGTCAGGTCCTCCAGGTGGATGCTAATTTACTTTGGTGGTTGTTCATTTATTTTTGAAGTAAAGAGAGACAGAGTGTGAGTAGGGGAGGGGCAGAGAGAGAGGGAGACACAGAATCCGAAATGGGCTCCAGGCTCTGAACGGTCAGCACAGATCCCAACATGGGGCTTGAACTCACAGACCACGAGATCATAACCTGAGCTGAAGTCGGTTGCTTAACCAAGTGAACCACCCAGGAGCCCCAGGTGGATGCTTATTTAATACTGAGACTACAAAGTAAATAAAGACATGTTGAGACAATTGTGTTCTTTTGCAAAATGCGTATGTTCAACACGTATATACTGTACCTAATTTATAATCTTCAAAACCACATCTTAAAAGGTCACTTAAAAGACGCCACATTCCGGGAGAAAATCACTTTATTCTAATTAATTCACAATGTCACAAAAGCTGGTTTAAGGAGGCATACGAACATCTGCCCAGCTCCACACTCAAAACTATCTCACAATGTACTTCTAATGCAGTAAGAACACCTGTTTTCATTCCAATTCTGAAGAAAGCTGTATTTAATGATAGAGGAGAGGTTTAACTGGTGGTTTTACACTTTATTTCTTCACTATCAGTTATATTTTTATGCTAAATTAACTTGGTCATGGGAGATGATTTTCCATATCTTCAACTTGAACTTCTTGATTAGGCTAATCCTGCAAACAGAAAAGGTAAGTTAGAACAATAGCTGTACCTTCTTAGCAAAGCAGAAGCCCTCCAAATGATAATAAGAGGGATAAAAGCCCAAGGTTATCAGTTCATGCCTGAAAATGAAAATAAGCATTTTAATAGATGGTGAATTCTTAGGTTGATAGGAGGAAATTATGTAAAAACAACTTCACTGTCAACATTCTAGACAGCCCAAATATCAGAATTGCACTGAGGGATTTAAAAAACTCTTCTCTCTCAAATCAGGTGTGGGGAATGCCAACAACACATGAGTCTTTATGTCCATTCTTGGACTTCGGTGAAAATGGAATGTAATTTTCTATTCACAGCTTTATGGCTAGATCACTCACATCCTATAACCAGAACAAGATCTGACACACTAATCTATACCCACTTATGGAAGAATGAGATTCAGAACATAACTGGTAAAAGCTTATGACTAGAAACCTCTGGACTAGTCCTTTGTTGGAAGAGTTAGATTATTTTTAGAATAATGTAAACCAAATCTCCTCTAACTTGTCAGATTAATTTATTAAACACAGACTCCCAAAGTTCTCTAGGGTCCAGGAGTACCATGCTGTGAACTGAGCAGATGCAGTTTTTTTTTTTTTCAATATATGAAATTTATTGTCAAATTGATTTCCATACAACACCCAGTGCTCATCCCAAAAGGTGCCCTCCTCAATACCATCACCCACCCTCCCCTCCCCGAGCAGATGCAGTTTTAATCACAGATTGATGCATCACCTACCATTTGCAAATCTGCACTGTTTCAGCACCTCGCTGAAACCTTCACAAAGCTTAAGGTCACCCTGATTCTGGGCACACTCCAGGAACTGTTTCATCTCATAGTGGCAGGGGCCAAACTGCTGCTGGTATGCTGGCTGGGTTCCCTGAGGCTCCTGCAAAGGCATAACATTCAGGACCATTGAGAAAGGAAATTAGATCTAGACCTGAACAAAGAACAGTATCTAATGTCTTTGAGGTCAGCTGGGGAACCATAACTGGAACCAGAATGCAAATTCAAGTGTCCATCTAATAACAATGAAAGTGAAAAACTTTAAGGCAGAAAGCAAATGGGCTTTAACAAAATTCCAGTTATAATCAGAAAGATTCAAGAACAAACATGCAAATAAAGTGAAATGGTTATGTGCCTACCTAAATACCAGTGGGGGGGGGGGGTTCAGTGAAAAGTTTCATGAATGACAAAGTGGAACTATTACAGAAAAATAGATGGATGAGTGTCAAATATACCAGAAACACAACAGAGTATACATTCAAGCCCATCAGAGGAGAAAATTCACATACTTCAAAAAAGAGGGGCAGTGGGCAAATAACAGATAAAAGATCAGAAAACAGCACAGAGCTATTAAAGAGATTTTTAAATACTTAACTAAGATGGAGACTGAATTAGGTAAGAGTCACCAAGACAAATTCCTTAAAATAAGGGGAAAATGGCTGTTTTTCAGTGGATCAGGTTGAACTGCTATTCTACTCCCTGGGAACAAATACAATTTGTACAGTACTTGATGCTGCTGGCCTAAGGCACTAACTCAGCTGCCAATGTGGCTTTTGATAACCCGTTTTCTGTTAACAGCACTGGTTTTTCTCATAATATACCACTGGAAAACAAAATGCATAAAATCCTACCTGGTAAGTGATGTCAGGCCTTGAAGGCTCAGCATTACTTCCTCCACCGAAGCCCCCAGTGATGGCATGACCTAGCGTGTGCCCGACGGCAGAGCCCACAGCCACGCCAGCTGCAGTGGTTGCCATCTGGGCCATCAGACCTGGCTGCCGGGGTGCAGCAGCAGGTGAGCCAACAGCAGATGGTGGAGCTGCTGCCGGCGGCTGAGCGGCTGGCGCAGGTCTGGGTGCAGCTCTCATCTGAGGTGCCCGGCTGTGAAAGAAAAGAACACAAAGTATGAAGTTCACACTTCCTACCAGGTTTCAAATCGTCAGCTTAAAGAAACTGTACCTTGACCCTTGGACAACACACGTTTGAACTTGCGCGTCCACTTATATGTGGATTTTTTCTGATAACTACAGTGTAGTACTGCATGATTTCTTAGTAACATTTTTTCTCTAGCTTACTTTATTGTAAGATTACAGTATTATAATATACATAGCACACAAAATACATGTTAATGTTAATCAACTGTTTATATTTTTGGTGAGGCTTCCAGTCAACAGTAGGCTAACAGAAGTTAGGTTATTGGGGAGTCCAAATTTATTCACAGATTTAACTGTACTGGAGGTAAGTGCCCCTAAACCATACATTGTTCAAAAGTCAAATGTAAATGAAAATAAACTTCAGGATCTTCATTTTTAATTCTTAAATACAAATACTCTATGCAAACCAGAAAACTTTACACAACACAATTCCCAGAACTATTCACATCATTTTGTCTCTTTAACCTTTTTAGGTTATAATCACCAAGTATAAACTATCTTTGCCTGCTTTTTGCATTTCTATGTATTCGTATACCCTAGAGTAGCTTTACAGAACACAGTTATTCCAATACCTCATAAAAATCATAAAATATTAAGAGTTTAAAAGGTCCTTAGAGAATTCACCCACTCAGATACTAGGGTTAAGTATCATTGTAGGTGCTGGGAATCGACCTGTTAAAAGACAAAAACCTCTGCCTTCATGACACTATTGAGGGCTCAATTAAGGAAAATATGTCATGTAGTATTAGGTAAAAAATATTAAGAGAGGGAGAACATGTGGGACTTGGCAATTTTAGGACAGTCAAGTGAGGTTAAGTGTAACTGAGTTGGTATCATCTTAGTAAACATATGCAAATAGTCATATGGGGGAAATAATACAATCTAATTCCTTCATTTCAGATTAGGAAATCGAAGACCAGTAAATAGGAGTGACTTGCCTGAACTGTTACACCAAAATTTCAATTGTATCCCATCCCGTAGGACATTGAAATGCTTTCAGCATTTTCACTAACATGTCCTGCACTGCTTTAAAAATCTTCACATGTTATATTCCCTCTGCACATTTTTAGATAGTTTCCTTGGGAGCTCTTCAACCAAATAAGGCTAGGTCAGAAAAGCTAATGACTTTGCTTCCAATCAGGTGGCATCTGGCATCACTTTACAAAAATGCGGTTTTCTGTCCTTTGGGGAGAAGCTTCTTTCCATTAAGTGAACTGCTTCCCTACACTCCTAGCATCCTGTGTGAACACAATCCACCTTACTGCTGGAAAGCAATGTGGTACTGTGCTAAACGTCCTAAACTGGCCACTGGAAAACTCTGGTCAGACCTGGCTTTCCTACTTACTGGTAGCATAACCTTGGACAAGTCACTTATTCTGAGTCTCCAGTTTCCTGATTTCTGTAAAACAGAAATAACATCTATCCCTAAGGTTATTGGTGTTAAGGTTAAAGTATAACTGGCAGTACATCTTAAAAGTATTTTATGAACTGAGCCTTGGTGGCTCAGTCAATTAAGCGGCCGACACTAACTTCTGCTCAGGTCATGATTTCAGTGGTGGGATTAAGCCCCATCAGGCTCTGCGCTGGCAGCACGGAGCCTACTTGGGATTCTCTCTCTCCCTCTCACTGCGCCTGCCCTGCTCGCTCTCTCTCAAAATAAATAAACTTAAAAAAAAATTTAAAGTATTTTATGAACTAAAAAACATCATGTACGTGTGAGGCTTTAGGAACTACGTCCCTGACTGGGCTGAGTCCCTGGAACGCTCATTGCTGGTGCTCAAAGATTATCCAGTTTATTGAAATGAGATCATTTTCCTGATTTTACTACCTTTCTCCAACACTGGTTTTTGTTTTTTGTTTTTTTCTGCTACTTTTAAAGTTTCAGCCGGTTTACGCTTACAAATATCCACTTCTTTGGAGGACTTGCCCATTTTAACTTAAAATGAGCTTTAGGCGCACTTGGCTGGCTCAGTCGGAAGAGCGGGTGATTCTTGATATCCGGGATCCTGAATTCGAGTCCCATGTTGGGTGTAGAGATTATTTAAACAAACTCAAAATACTTTTCAAATGAGCTCTACAGTATTTTAAGTAATAACTCACGGACACTCGAAATTTGAAAGTTTGCCACTAACGGGATACCTAGCCAAAGCCCATTGACAACCAGCTTGCGGCGGGTGGAGACGCACCAAGGCCGCCGCATTTACAGCGGCCTCCACGAGCCTCCGCCAGCCTCCACCAGGCGGCGGCGAGGCCTACTGCGGCCTCCGTGTGCGTCACGGCGCCGGCAAGGCCCCAGACCACCCCCCAGGTGGTCTCACCTGGCCGGAGGGGCCACGCGGGAGGTACGGCTCCGGCTTCCACGCGGCATGGCAACTGCAGGGCGGCTCGGCGTCTAGAAACGCAAGACTCTGCGGAGACCCCGGCGGCTTCTGCGAGCTGGTGAGCGGAAAACGGGGGGCGGGCTTGGCCTCCGCGCGCGACCAATCAGTGCCCAGGCAGAGGCCTCTCGATCGCCGACGTCTCCGCGTGCCCTGAAGGTCACTGGAAGAGCAGGACGTCATGGCGGCGCGTCGTCGTACGCGGTTAACGTCATGAGCTCCGCCCCAGGTTCATTTAGGAGACCGGAAGTGCCTGAGGTTACTCTGCAAGAGTACTTCCAGCTTGGTGCTAGTCTGAGCAGCTGTTTGCTTTGTAGGGTATGAGGACCGTCGCACTTCTTTCAAATATATGGTAGACAGATCCAGCCTTGAGAGCGAGGCAGATTATCTGGCGTTCTGCAACTGGACCTTAGGCAAATTAACTTTTCTCAGCATTAAGGTTATTTATTTGGGTATTTTTTTGAGGCACAGTGCGGGCACACAATGTGAACTGAACGAAGGAAACTGAAAACTTTAGGCAACACCGACAAAGCTGAGTTTATTCTATTTGTATTTCTCTTCTTTGTGGACTCAGGCAACAAGTTAAGATCAGATCGTAATAATGCCTTACATTTATGTATTACTATATAGTTTCAGACCCTTTTCATTACGTCATAAAACTTGTGCCCATAATTGGGATAGTATTCATTCACTATTAATAAAAATGTTCTGAATGATTTCCAAGTGCTAGCTAGGTTCTACAGATAAGATACAGCACCAAATAAAACAAGACTCTACCTTCGTGGAATTTAAAGTTTGAGGAGAGACAGAAACGTCTACATAAATCAGGTAGTGGTGATATGAAGCCAAAGTATAGTGAGTGAGATGGGGAGCTAGAGGTTGGAGAGGGCAGGAACTCTTGGGAAGAGTTAGTATTTGAATAGACTGCTTGAGGAAGCAGGGAAACAAACAAAATGTTTATCAAGGGTAATGGCATTCCAGGTAGAGGGAACAGCAATTGCGAAGGCCCCACGGTTGTATGTTTTAGTGATTGTCGATGTGACATACTTAGAACAGTAACGTTTTAGGGCCTCTGCAGTAGTGGAAAAGTTGGTTAGTGGTATTTCAAGGACGGCTTCATGGGAAGGTCCTTGGGATGGGATGGGATTTATGGAGCAGAAAAGGAAAGGTGGACCCTCCATTTCTGCTAGGATGTCAAACAGAAAATTTCCCCTTCCACCAGAGGTTAGTAGTTTCTCCAGTAAAAGCACATTGTTTCCAGTAACAGCAGAATGTTTGTGGAACCGAAGGGTAAATAATGCAGTAACCTTTCATGAAAAAGTTTTATTTTCATAGAACTATAATGAAAGCTTTACAAATGATATGACATTGTACTTGCCTTTGGATAATTCATAAGCAGAGACGGAGTAAAGGAGCCCTATATAAAGGACATCCTAGCAGAAGAGCTTGAATAAGCATAATTTTGGACAATTAAGACAGGTATCCAGAACAGAGACAATTTTAATCATACCTGGCTAAGTTGTTAATTCTTACATTGAGGAGAGAATATTAGGTATTTGTACAAGGTTATTTTGTAATAGTAAAGGATTGGAAACAACCTAAATTCTTGTCAGTATAATACTGATTTTTAAAAAAGGCACATCACACAATATGCAGCTATAAAAAGGAATAAAAAAGCCTCTCTGTTATTACTAGTACGAAAGATACCAAGAGAAACTGTCAAGAGAAAAAAAGCAAGGGGCAGAATTGAATGTACTGTGCTGTGTAACATGGAGAGAAAAGACTATTAATATGCACAAACTATCTGCAGCTGTTAACACTGCTAACACTAAACACTGTTAGTTGCCTTCAGGAAGTAGGACTGGGTGGCTGTAGCACAAGGTGGGACTTTTACTGAAAACATTTCCTATGTTTTGGATTCTGAAACAGTTAATATATTACCTCTACTCAAAAACAGATTAAGAACATGTAAAAATTAAAATAAAAACAGGAATTGAAAAAAAATTTCAGAATTCTGCTACATATCATTTGTAGTTGGCCAGGATAAATATGCTGAAGTTCCCTCTTCAGTAAAATGTATGTAACAACTTCTCATTCCATAGTGATTTCAGTCATTCTCAACAAATTCACAGTGATCAAAATTTGAACAAAGAATTCTTGCAGGCATTGTTACAGATATTTGATACTGACATTTGGATGAATGGACTCCTGATGACTACAATAAAATTTTACCCAAATTAGGCTGTAGATACCAGAAGTTTTAAAATTATGCACATCTGTTCCAGAAATTCCACAGAAATCCAGGAATTCAAGAAACACTCATGAATGTGGAAAGAAATTAGCTATAAAGATGTTTATTTAACAAATTCCATAAAGTAGGGAAAACTAATAAGTATCCTACAATACAGAAATAAAGTTATGATATATACACATGAAATGCTATGCAGCTATTTAAAGTATCATGAAAGAATATCTGACATGAAAAGTATCTTCATAGTGTATCAAGGGAAAGAACAATTACAAAGTAGTATACATAGTAGGTTTATATTGAGAAAGTTCATGTATTTTTAAAGGCTGGAGTTATGTACACTCAAGTAGTGATGTTATCCACTGGGTAGTGATTTCCTTTTTTTTGTTTGTTTGGTCATATTTTCCAATTTGTCTAAAATGAACATCCTAGAGGCGCCTGGGTGGCGTTAAGCCTCTGACTTCAGCCAGGTCACGATCTCGCGGTCCGTGAGTTCGAGCCCCGCGTCAGGCTCTGGGCTGATGGCTCAGAGCCTGGAGCCTGTTTCCGATTCTGTGTCTCCCTCTCTCTCTGCCCCTCCCCCGTTCATGCTGTGTCTCTCTCTGTCCCAAAAATAAATAAACGTTGAAAAAAAAAATTTTTTTTTAAATAAAAAAATAAAATGAACATCCTTAAACTAATTAAACATACCATGGTGGTTTAAAATACATCCACAGATTCTTAGACACTCCCTTCAAAAAGTGGAGCCTAATTACTCTCCAACCTCATGACCCTAAGCTAGAACCACCTTGTTAGCCACTTCTGAATTCTGCAATCCCAGAAACTGAGATATGTTGCTTTAAGTCACTAAGTTTTTGAGTAATTACACAGCAATAGGTAACTAATACACAATTTCTACAGCTACTATATTTAAACTGTAAAGGTTCTAGTACCTAAGGTGAGCAAAATCTAGTTAGAACATCTAATAGAGTGTTGCTTTAACATGGCTTGTGTCTGTCTGGGTATGCTGTACTTTACAGCAAGAATTGTGTAGGAACCGAGATGTTTAAGACATTAAGGTCCTTACACTCTAAATGTAGTTTTTCCTTTGGCTAACAAAGGCATATGATTACAGTGCCTTGCACATACCAGACAAAAAAAGAATGAACCAGTTACTGAATTTTTAACTGTTGATCTAAAAATACAAAATACTATATAAACAAGTGGTTAGGAGGTTAAGTGGTTATGAAGTTCTAAGGATTTCAAAGGAATGGCTATTCACTGTGGATGAAAGATTCAGGGAGAAAGTGGCACTTAAAATTAAGTACAGGTGGAATTTGTTTTAGATTAAAATTACAAAGGGGAAAAGGGCATGGTAAGTAGGACAGCACAGATTGAAACAAAGCAGAATCAAATATGGAGGACAGAAGATCTGTGTCAAGATCCAGAGTATGTTTTTGGAAGTTGTGGTACAAAATTTAAGAAAATCCAAGAGATGACTTCCAGGACAATATAAGGAATCTAGGCTTTTTATCCTACAGGATTAGAGCAGTCATTGAGGGTTTTTATATATTTAAAATGGTCTTTGGAGGGGTGCCTGGGTGGCTCAGTCGGTTGGGTGTCCGACTTCAGCTCTAGTCATGATCTCAGTCTGAGTTCGAGCCCTGCATCGGGCTCTGTGCTGACAGCTCAGAGCCTGGAGCCTCCTTCAGATTCTATGTCTCCCTCTCTCTCTGCCCCTCCCCCACTCATGCTCTGTCTCAGAAATATTTAAAATTTTTTTTTTGAAAATAAATAAAATGGTCTTTGGAAGATTAATCTGCATATGGTGCGTGAGACACAGCAGAATAGGGGTAAGGAAAAAAAAATCGAAGGCTAAGACGGTGACAATGGGAATACTACTAATGATGTGAGTGCCATGCTCACTCAGGCAGCACATATACAACAATCATGTGAGTGTCTTTGTATACCAGGCACTAAGAGCTTTACATGTATTATTTTATTTACACCTCACAAAAACTATTTCTTAAAGTTTATTTATTTAGAGACAGGAAAGGGAACATGAGGGAGGGGCAGACAGAGAGCATCCCAAGCAGTGACACTGCAGAGACCAACACAGGCCCAAACCCATGAATCATGAGATCATGACCTGAGCCAAAACCAAAAGTCAGACCCTAACCCATCGAGCCACCCAGGCACCCCACACCTCACAAGAACTCTTTAAGTAAGTACTGTTTTATCCCCATCTTGTGGATAAGGAAACAGATACTTGGAGTTTAAGCAATTTGCCCAAGTTCACACAGGTGTTTGACTCCAAAGCCAGAATTCCTATTACAGCACACCATCTGGAGACATTTTATTTTTATTTTTTTTAATTTTTTTTTCAACGTTTATTTATTTTTGGGACAGAGAGAGACAGAGCATGAACGGGGGAGGGGCAGAGAGAGAGGGAGACACAGAATCGGAAACAGGCTCCAGGCTCTGAGCCATCAGCCCAGAGCCCGACGCGGGGCTCGAACTCACGCACCGCGAGATCGTGACCTGGCTGAAGTCGGACGCTTAACCGACTGCGCCACCCAGGCGCCCCCCATGGAGACATTTTAAAAGAATGAATGTAGTGAATGAAAGAATTGAAGACTGACCAGAGAGGAAGGAGAAAGGATTCTGTTTTGTAAACTTAAAAATAGTTACTATTTCTTGAGTACCTCTTACATACTTGTGTGAGATGTTTTATATATTTAATCTATAATCCAGTGTGGTAAGGTAATCCAGTATCATTCCATTTCACAAATGAGAAACTCGAGGCTTGGTGTTAACTTGAAAGTAGTTACCTCAGAAGCGTGCTGAATGCCACAGCGATGAACAGCCAGAAGATTAAAATTCAGGTTGCTCCTTCCAGTACGCACCATCCTTCTCTCCTAACCAAGGACTCACCATTGGGTGCAGAGGCCTGAGGAATGCAGACTGAAGAGAAAGACAACCACCCTGATGTATTCTGCATACTTTTTAAACCACATCTCAACTCTCATCGTTGGAGCGAAGTTTGTGGGTGGTACTGCACCACAGAATATTGTGTACAATAGAGGAAAACTGTGATGGTGGAATGAATGAAGGCTTTTGAGTATCTGCTATACCTGGTCTTCTTTGTAACCAGCTGCATGACCTCTGAAGAGTGATTTGAACTCCTTTGCCTCAGAATCCCCTCTACAAAATGGGAGACAGCAGCGTCCACTTGAAAGGACTGTTGTGGGATCAGCAGTGCGGAGAATCTAGCAACTGTTCAGTACACACTCTTACAACTTAAAATATTCCTATTCTGGCAAACAAATATTAAACCTGCACACTGCATCTATGACACGGGGGTTGAAATCTTGCACACATTGCTCTCTTTGTTCTCCCCCTATTACACATTAAGATGAACTCAAATATTTGTATATTTGAAACGAGTTACCGTAGCAACTAAAAAAAAAAAAAAAAAAACCCAGAAGAGTTAAAATGCCATTCTTGCTTTTAATTAAAAACCCTAAAAAGGCATACCCACTTGGACACTTGGATGTTACTTAATTAACAATCAGTAAGGAAAAGATACTGGAGCGGTAAACTTAAGTGATGTCGGAAAGAAGTTATTACGACCACAGTTACAGCTGGAGTCAGAGAAAATACTTCTATCAGGGCCTTCGGGTATCCTGCAGAAAACTGACAAAAAAGAAATAAATTATTGTCTTTAGCCCATGCATACGCACTGGAAGTAAATTCTTATATTTTTAACATGTTTCTGCGTTTCCTAGACCCTTCTTCTCCCAACTATAAAATTCCAAAAGGTAGAGTTTTACACTATTCTAATTGCAGCCAAGAGATCAGGTGGGTGTTTTGGGGGTCCAGCTACGACTCGCTAACGCGAAGCAGCCTCGGAAGGAGGCGACTCTGCCCGGGTGCAGTCACAGAGGGCGGACGCGAGAGGCACCGGGTGGCCAGGGCGCTCACGGGGCTTCCCAGAGTCCTGGCCAGGTGCAGCCCGCACGCACCTGTGCTCAGGCGAGGCGAGTGCGCGCCCGGGGCTGCAGCTGGCGCTGGCGACGCTTGCGCTGACCGTTGAGGAGCTTCTGCGCGATCTTGCGCTCGTGGCCTCCGGGCACTGGCCAGTTGGTGCGCAGTTCCCGCTCGCGCCGCGTCCGGCCCTTGCTGCGTCCGGCCCCGCAGACCGGGAAGTCGCGCAGGTAGTAATAATCCAGGCAATCGTAGAGCTCGTCCTCGGAGCTCACGGGCGGCCACGCCTCGGCTGGAGGCTGCGGGACCCGAGCCCGGGCGTTGAGAAACGCCGGGCACATCTTGTCGTCCCCCATGGCCGCCGGCCGGCGCACGCGCGCGCTTCTGGGAGACCCCGCCCCGCGTTTCGATTGGCTGTGCCTGCGGGGGCGGAGCTTATTGATGACCTAACAGAGCCGGGAAGTGGTCGCGCGTGGCCTTCTGCTTTCCAGCCCCCGCCACAGTGACCACTTCGTCTATCTGGGTCTGTGCGCCGCCGCGGCGACAGGGGCATTTGGCAAAATCCGACAGAACATTTTATGTCGGTCAAGAATGAAAAACTACAAGTGTCAAAACTACAAGTGTCTTAAATAAAATGTGTGTTCCTCTCGAGGACTTTCATCAGCAGTAAACATTTTGTTAGGCTGTTTGATGACATCAGAAAGTGCTCAGTAATAATGTAAAGTGAAAGATTCACTTTTGAAGAAATATCTCTGGTATCCCAGTAGCGTATTTTTTAAAGATCTGTCTATATTAAAGATTGAAAGGAAACTCATCAAAATGTTGAAAGTATTTATGGCTCGAAGGGCCATATATACATTAGCTGTTTTTCTTTTCCACCGTACCCGTTTTTGATAAGGAGTGTGAATTAATTGCTTTAAGCGAAGGATTATTAAAGCAAAAGGCACGCTGCTTGCTATAAGACCCGGAACTGCACGCGATTTCGGATTATCCGCGGTTACTCAAGTGCCGCAGTTAGGCTACAGTACACGAGGTAACCTCGCGCCGTCAATTTGGGGTGAGAGCCGGGAGTAGGGAGTGGCGGTGCTGGGTATTTAGCGCGAGCCGAGGGTCCGGCCAGTCAGTGCACATTGCGCTGGGATCCCCTGGGCGGGGAAGGGTTCTCCAGGAGAGGGGCGAAGGAGAGAGGAATCCGTCAGGGTTACTGCACCGGAAAAGGCCACTTCGGCCTCTTAGCGGAGGGGCGCCGCTGCACCGCGGAGCGGGAGTCATTACACTCCGGGACGACTCCCAGGTCTAATTACCTAATTAGTGTGTCTCTAAAAGCTTCTCTCAGGGAGTTGTTGCGAAGAACGCCTTTAAGTAGCCCAGATAATTGTCTTCCCACAAAAATTGCAGCTATCCCCGGGGATTTTCTTTTTAATAGATCAAAATAATACCCTACTTAAAAAAAAAGTTGGCGGGGGGGGGGGGTGCTTCCCAGATATTTGATCTTGCTGTTTGTTGCCCATTTGAATTTTTTCTTCCGCACTCTGAAGTCGTATCCCTGGTGGGGCGTGGCCTACATACCACGCTCTCAGGGCAATTTTGGTGGTTCTTTAAATGAACAAGTCCCAGGAGAGTGTTTTTAATAAAACACCGAGGGGATTTTTCTCTTCCACCCACGTGTCTTACATTTGCTGTTGGGAAAGAAACTAATATTTATCCTTTTACTACTCCCCCATACATGATCTTAAAAAAAACTTTAGATTTTGTGTTACGAAAATACTAAGATATTCTTAAAAGTGCAAAGAATAGAACAGTGAACTCCCATATCCCATCACACGGATTGAACAATTGTCAAGACCTGTCACATTTTTAAAAAAGTTTATTTATTTTGAGAGACAGAGAGGAAGAGAGAGAATCCGAAGCCAGCTCCATTCGGTCAGTGAGAGCCCGCTGCAGACTTGAACTCACCAATCTTGAGATCATGACCTGAGCCAAAATCAAGAGTCAGACGCTTAACTGACCAAGCCACCCAGGTGCCCCTTGTCATATTTGCTTTATATATCCCTTTGTTTTCCTCTGCTGCAGATCTTATGTCATTTTACTTCTATATTTCTCAGTATACAGCTCTAAAAAACTAGACTCCTTTCTTACATAAACTTCAGTGTTATTTTCACACCTGACAAAATCAACTGGTCCTGTTTTTATCTAATACGCAGTCCAGAATCAAATTACTCTGATTGTCTAAAAGACCTCAGAATACATACAAAATCTATACATGAAGTTTGCTTGGAAGTCTCGTATTCTAGGGCAGTCTTCCTGTCCTTTTCATTTTCCCCTGACATTGACTTGTTGAAGAATTTGGGTCAGTTATCCTATAAAATGTCCCACTTTGTGGATGTGTCTGCTTCTTTGTGGTGTCATTTAACTTGTTCCTCTCTCTTCCATATTTCCTGTAAATTGAGGTTGAATCTAGAAGTTTGTTTATATTCAGATTCCATTTGGGGGGCAAGAAAAAGTTCCTAGGAAGTAATGTGTGTTGGTATCACAACAGGAGATCCACAATAGTTCATTGTCCCAACTTTAGTGATGCTGTGACTGATCAGTGGGCTCATATGGTAACAATCTTTCCCTGAAATTGTCAAGTTCCACATAAACTTTTATCCAATGATTTCATCCATAGTTCATTACTTTATTTGCTATTATGTTCATTTGCTATTATTTCACTAGGGGCTATGAGATGATAATTTTATAATTCAATCATTTCTTCCACATTTATTTGCTAGGTGTCTTTCTCTCATGGACTTAAGCTATTTGGTTACCCTGAAATATATTTTGACAAGAAAGGCAAAACAAATGTTTAATTCTCTTTTATTTTTTTAAAAGTTTATTTATTTATTTATTTATTTATTTATTTATTTATTTATTTAATCTCTACACTCATTGTGGGGCTCAAACCCATGACCCCAAGATTAAGAGTCACATGCTCTTCCAACTGAGCCAGACAGGTACCCATAATTCCCTTTTAAAGATGGATTTTCAGGATGCTAATGGACTCTATGTTTTTTTTCTCTTGAGAATAAACTCATGAATCTTTTTTTTTAAAATGTTTATTTACTTTTGAGACACACACACACACACACACACACACACACACACACACACACACACACTGTGAGTGGGGGAGGGGCAGAGAGAGGGAGACACAAAATCTGAAGCAGGCTCCAGGCTTTGAGCTGTCAGCACAGAGCCCAATGTGGGGCTCAAATCCGCAAGCCATGGTGAGATCATGACCTGAGCCGAGGTTGGATGCTTAACCGACTGAGCCACCCAGGTGCCCCAAACTCATGAATCTTATAAAAACACAGTCAATGTGTTTGATCAACTTCATTTTTATTATTTTTTATTTCTCAAATTGTTCCATCTTTGGCCAGTGGGAGCTCCTTCCTGTGATTCCTGTGTTCTTTTGGCATTAACCTAGTAGTCATGGAGAATGCCCTTGTTTTCTGGTAAACCAAGATGTCCATCCAGGCTCATCATGTACACTCTATGCCCCAGACCTGGAATCAACCATTTCTCCAAGGAGTCCTTGATCTTTTTAGTGTAGAGAATGGATTTAGAGACTTTTTTTTTAAGTTTCATGAGTAGAATTCAGTTATTGATCACTTACATGCAACGCCAAATGCTCATCTCAGCAAGTGCCCTCCTTAACACCCATCACCCATTTAGCCCACCCCCCACCTATCTCCCTCCATCAACCCTCTATAGTTAAGAGTCTTTTGTGGTATATTTCACTCTAGAGACAATAATCTTAAAACCATGTATTATGTTTTTGATCTTTATAAGAACAGTGTGAGCTATTACTGTCCCAATTTTCCAGATGAGGAAACAGTTTAACAACTTCCCCAAGGTTATATAACTAGTAAAAAGCAGAACCAGACTAAGGGTGAGATCTTCAGACCCCTAAGTAATTGTTTCTTTCATTTTACTGTGCCTCTTTATATGAATTCCTTGTTTGTCAGTTCACAGGTTGCTAAACATCCCTGCCTTCCTAGCTTCTGAGATGATATTTAAAAGCTGGTGCCACCATCTGTCTTGCTGTCTTGTCGCAGGACTCTGAATTAATTCTGATGATATCATTGCAGTAAGATTTTAAAGTGAACTTTGTATCTTGTTGAGTGGTTTGACTTCAGACCCAGGGGATAAACAACTAACAACCATGTTTCAGGAGCAGACTTAAATCCCTCTTGTTAGCATAACAAGAGTTTATAGAGTTTATAAAACTCTATCTCGTTACTTTCTAATGAATTATTGAAAGTACCTCATAAGATAGAAGGAGAAATGGAGATTCAGCCAAGTCCTAAGTCACTTCCTCAAGGCCTATGGTGGAATGACTCTCTGTTTCTGCATTTGGGCCATAGCAGAGCTTGCTCCAGGTCTCTGAGATCCTTCTGATAAGACTTAAGTGAAACTCATCACAAACTCAGACCTGGCTATGCCTTATATTCAACATTTCTTGCCCTTTCCCACTTATTCATGCCTTTGTATTACTTGTGCATTTGTCTAACTCCTCTGTAAGATTAGAAACACATTTTCCCCACCCCCATCTCTAGCTCACGGTCAGTATAAAATAAATGCGTGATAGGGGCACCTAGGTGCGCAGTTGGCTAAGTGTCTGACTTCAGATCAGGTCATGATCTCACGGCTCGTGGGTTCAAGCCCTGCATTGGCTCTCAGCTGCCACGAAGGGCCTGCTTAGGATCTTCTGTCCCCCTCTCTTTCTGCCCCTCCCCTGCTCACACACTCTCTCTCTCTCCCAAAAATAAATAAAACATTTAAAAATAAAATAAAATAAATGCCTGTTAAGTAAATAAATAAATATGGATGTGTAAACCACCAAGACCATTAAAAACTACTAATGAAAGTGAGCAAAATTTGAATAATAATTTAAGCCTCATTTATTCATTCAAAATATATTTACATGTACCATGTGCCTGGTATCATTTCAGACTTGCAGGATAAAGTTCCTTGCTCCTCTGCAGTTTATATTCTAGAAAAGGCAGATAAATAAAAAATATGTAATATATGATCTCTCAGTGATAAGTGCAATTAAGAAATATGAAACATGAAAATGTCATAAATGTGACATTTTATTGGTTTTTTTTCTTTTTTTAATTTAAATTTTAGTTAACATACAGTGCAATATTGGTTTCAGGAGTAGAATTCAGCGATTCATCTCTTACACAACACCCAGTGCTCATCCCAACAAGTGCCCTCTTTAATGCCCATTACCCATTTAGCCCACTGCTCACCCTTCTTCCATCAACCTGTAGTTTGTTCTCTATCAATAAGAGTCTCTTATTGATATGGGGTGCCTGGGTGATTCAATCAGTTAAGCATTTAACTCTTGGTTTTGGCTTACATCATAATCTCGCAGTTTCATGAGTTCACGTCCCATGTCGGGCGCCATGCTGACAGTGCGGAGCCTGCTTGGGGTTCTCTGTCTCCCTCTCTCTCTGCCCCTCACTCATGTGCACTGTCTGTCAAGAGTCTCTTGTGGTTTGTTTCCCTCTCTTCTCTCCCCCACCTTCCCTTATATTCATCCATTTTGTGTGTTAAATTACACATATAAGTGAAATCATATGGTATTTGTCTTTCTCTGGTTGACTTATATCACTTAGCGTAATACATTCTAGCTCCATCCACGTCATTGCAAATGGCAAGATTTCATTTTTCTGATGGCCGAGTAATATTCCAATGTGTGTGTGTGTGTATCATATCTTTGTCCATCCATCAGTTAATGGACACTTGGGCTCTCTCCATAATTTGGCTATTATTGATAATGCCATTATGAACATTGGGGTGCATGTACCTCTTTGAATCTGTATTTTTATATCCTTTGGGTAAATACCTAATAGTGTAGTTACTAGATTGTAAGGTAGTCCTATTTTTAATTTTTTGAGGAACCTCCATACTGTTCTCCAGAATGACTGCACCAGTTTGCATTTCGATCAGCAATGCAAAAGGGTTCCCCTTTTTCTGCATCCTTGCCAACACCTGTTGTTTCTTGGGTTGTTAATTTTAGCTATTCTGACAGATGTGAGGTGGTATCTCATTGTGATTTTGATTTGTATTTCCCTGATGATGAGTGATGTTGAGCATCTTTTCATGTGTCTGTTGGCCATCTGGAAGTCTTCTTTACAAAAGTGTCTATTCATGTCTTCTGCTCATTTCTTAACTGGGTTATTTGTTTTTTGGGTGTTGAGTTTGATAAGTTCTTTATAGATTTTGGATACTAACCTTTCTCAGGTATGTCGTTTGAAAATATCTTTTCCCATTCTGTAGGCTGCCTTTTAGTTTTATTGATTGTTTCCTTTGCTGTGCAGAAGCTTTTTATCTTGAAGAAGTCCCATTGGTTCATGTTTTCTTTTGTTTCCCTTGCTTTTGGCGATGTGCCTAGTAAGAAGTTGCTCTGGCTGGGATCAAAGAGGTTGCTGCCTGTGTTCTCCTCTATGACTTGGATGGTTTTCTGTCTCACATTTAGGTCTTGCGTCCATTTTGAATTTATTTTTGTGTATGGTGTAAGAAAGTGGTCTAGTTTCATTTTTCTGCATGTGGTTGTCCAGTTTTCCCAACATCATTTGTTGAAGAGACTATCTTTTTTCAATTGAATATTCTTTTCTGCTTTGTTGAAGATTAGTTGACCATATAGTGGGTCTATTTCTGGGTTTTCTATTCTGTTCCATTGATCTATGTGTCTGTTTTTGTGCCAATAGCATACTGTCTTAATGACTACAGCTTTGTACTATAGCTTGAAATCTGGAATTATGATGTCTCCAGTTTTGATTTTATTTTCCAAGATTGTTTTGGCTATTCAGGGTCTTTTGTGTTTTCATAAAAATTTTAGGATTGGTTGTTCTAGCTCTGCAAAAAAATGCTGGTGGTATTTTGATATGGATTGCTTTGGTAGTATAGACATTTTAACAATGTTTGTTCTTCCAATCCATGAGAATGGAATGTCTTTCCCTTTCTTTGTGTCATCTTCAATTTCTTTCATAACATTTCTGTAGTTTCCAGAGTATAGATCTTTTACCTTTAAACCTAGTTAGGTTTATTCCTAGGTATCTTACAGTTTTTGATGCAATTGCAATGAGATCGATTGCTTGATTTCTTTTTCTACTGCTTTGTTATTTGTATATAGAAATACAACAGATTTCTGCACATTGATTTTATATCCTGCAACTTCGTTGAATTCATGTATTCATTCTAGCAAATTTTTGGTGGACTCTTGGGTTTTCTACATATAATATCATGTCATCTGCAAATAGTGAAAGTTTGACTTATTTCTTGCCAGTTTGGATGCCTTTTTGTTGTTGTTGTTGTCTTATTGCTGAGGCTGAGACTTCCAGTACTATGTTAAATAGTAATGGTGAGAGTAGATATCCTTGTCTTGTTCCTGACCATAGGGGAAAGGCTCTCTGTTTTTCCCCATTGAGGATGATATTAGCTGTGGGTCTTTCGTATATGGCCTTTGTGACGTGAGGTATGTTCCATATATCCCTACTCTGTTGAGTGTTCTTCGTCAAGAATGGATGCTGGGGACACCTGGGTGGCTCAGTCAATTAAGCATCCAACTCTTGGTTTTGGTTCGAGTCATGATCTCACGGTTTATGAATTTGAGCCCCGCATTTGTGCTGACAATGTGGAGACTGCTTGGGATTCTCTCCATCCCTCTCTCTGCCCCTTCCTTGTTCATGTCTCTCTCTCAAAATAAATAAATAAAAATGAAAAAAAAAATGGATGCTGTATTTTGTCAAATGCTTTTTCTGCATTTGTTGACAGGATCATATGGTTCTTATCCTTTTTAATGTGGTGTATAACGTTGATTGATTTATGAATATGGAACCAGCCCTGCAGCCCAGGAATAAATCCCACTTGGTCATGGTGAATAATTTTTTTTTAAGTTTATTTATTTTGAGGGAGAGAGAGAGTGTGTATGTGTGAGTGATCAGGAGGGGGCAGAAAGAGAAGGAGAGAGAGTATCCTAATCTGGCTCCCCACTATCAGTGCAGAGCCCAATGCGGGACTTGAACTCCCAAACAGTGCGATTGTGACCTGAGCTGATATCAAGAGTCAGATGCTTAACCGACTGAGCCACCCAGGCACCCCAATGATTAATTGTTGTTGAATTGTTGAATTCAATTTGCTAATGTCTTGTTGAGAATTTTTGCATCCATGTTCATTAGGGATATTAGCCTGTAACTCTCCTTTTTAGTGGTGTCTTTTACTGGTTTTGAAATCAAGGAAATGCTGGTTCCATAGAATGAGTTTGGAAGTTTGCCTTCTATTTCTATTTTTTTGAACTGTTTGAGAAAAATAGGTATTAACTCTTTGTTAAATGTCTGGTAGAATTCCCCTGGGAAGTCATCTGGGCCAGGACTGTTGTTTGTTGGGAGATTTTTGATTACTGATTCAGTTTTTTTGCTATTTATGGATGAGTGTGTTCAGTTTTTTTATTTCTTCCTGTGTCCATTTTGGTCATTTGTGAGTTTCTAGGAATTTGTCCATTTTTTCTAGATCGTCCAGTTTGCTGGCATATAATTTTTCATAGTATTCTCTAATAATTGTTTGTAGTTCTGTGGTGTTGGTTGTGATCGCTCCTCTTTCAGTCATGATTTTATCTATTTGGGTCCTTTCTCTGTTCTTTTTGATAAGTTTGGCTAGGGGTTTATCAGTTTTGTTAATTCTTCCAAAGAACTAGCTCTTAGTTTCATTGATCTGGTCTACTGTTTTTGTTTGTTCATTTGTTTGTTTCAATATCATTTACTTCTGTTCTAATCATTATTATTTCCCTCTTTCTGCTGGCTATAGGCTTTATTTGCCCTTCCTTTTCTAGCTCTTTTAGGTGTAAGTTTAGGTTGTGTACTTGGGACCTTTCTTGCTTCTTGAGGTAGGGCTGAATTGCAATATACTTTCCTCTTAGGACTGCCTTTGTTGCATCCCAAAGGGTTTGGACTGTTGTGTTTTCATTTTCACTTGCTTCCATACTTTTTTATTCTTTAATTTCCTGGTTAACCCATTCATTTTTAACTAGGGTGTTCTTTAACCTCCATGTATTTGAGGGCTTTCCAATTTTTTTTTTTCCTTGTGGCAACTTCAAGTTCATAGTGTTATGGCCTGAAACTATGCATGGTATGATCTTGATAGTTTTGTACTTGTTGAGGGCTGATTTGTGACTCAGTATGTGATTTATTCTGGGGAATGTTCCACATGCACTCAAAGAGAATGTTTATTCTGCTACTTTAGGATGAAGTGTTCTGAATATATCTGTTAAGTCCATCCGGTCTAGTGTATCCTTCAGAGTCATTGTGTCCTTGTTGATTTTCAGCTTAGGTGATCTGTCTATTGCTATAAGTGGGTATTAAAGTCCCCTACTATTATTGTATTGTTCTCAATGAATTTCTTTATATGATTAATTAATTTATATATTTGCGTTTTCCAAGTTGGGGGCATAAATATTTATAATTGTTAGATTTTCTTGAAGGATAAACCCCTTAATTATGATGTAATGCCCTTCTTCATCTCTTGTTACAGACTTTGTTTTAAAATCTAGTTTGTCTGATATAAATATGGCTACTCTGGCTTTCTTTTGACATCCATTATCATGATAGATGTTTCTCCATCCCCTCACTTTCAATCTGCAGGTGCCTTTAGGTCTAAAATGAGTCTTGGGGCGCCTGGGTGGCTTGGTCGGTTAAGCGTCCGACTTCGGCTCAGGTCATGATCTCACGCTCCGTGAGTTCGAGCCCCGCGTGGGGCTCTGTGCTGACCACTCAGAGCCTGGAGCTTGTTTCAGATTCTGTGTCTCCCTCTCTCTCTGCCCCTCCCCTGTTCATGCTCTGTCTCTGTCTCAAAAATAAACAAACACTAAAAATAAAATAAAATAAAATAAAATAAAATAAAATAAGTCTCCTGGGGTGCTTGGGTGGCTCAGTTGGTTAAGCATTCAACTTCAGCTCAGGTCATCTCACAGTTTACAGGTTCGAGCCCCATGTCAGGCTCTGCACTGACCACTCGGAACCTGGAGCCTGCTTCGGATTCTCTGTCTCCCTCTTTCTTTCTGCCCTTCCTGGGCTCATGCTCTCTCAAATATAAATAAATATTTTTGAAAAAATAAAATGAGTGTCTGGTAGGCAGTATATAGATCGATCTTGTGTTGTTTTTTTTTAATCCATTCTGATACCTGTGTCTTTTGACTGGAGCATTTAGTCCATTTACATTCAGAGCAATTATTGAAAGATATGAATACAGTGCCATTGTGTTACCTGTAGATTTGGTGTTTCTAATGATGCTTTCTGGTCCTTTCTAGTCTTTGTTGCTTTGGGTCTTTTTTTTTTTTCTCACCACTCAAAGTGTCTCCCTTAAGATTTCTTGTAGTGCTGGGCTAGTGGTCACAAACTCCCTTAGTTTTTGTTTGTCTGGGAAACTCCTTATCTCTCCTTCTATTTTGAAAGAAGTCTTGCTGGGTAGAGTATTCGTGGCTACATATTTTTTTCCATTCAACACACTGAATATTTGGACACTCTGAATATATTTGGACACTCTGGTGTCCAACTGACCTGCCAGTTTCTTTGGACAGATCTGCTGAGAACATGATCTGCCTTCCCTTGTAGGTTAATGACTTTTTTTCCCTTGTTGCTTCCAGGATTCTTTCCTTGTCTGTGTATTTTGTAAATTTGACTTTGACATGTCTTGGTGATGGCTGGCTTTTGTTGAATTTAATGGGAATTCTCTGTGCTTCTTGGATTTTCCCCAGATTAGGGACATCTTCAGCTATAATCTGCTCATAAACCTTCTGCCCCTTTTTCTCTCACTTCATCTTCTTGGACTTCTATGATATGAATGTTACTACATTTTAATAAATCGCTGAGTTACCTAAGTCTGCCTTCATGATCCCTCACCTCTGTTTCTCTCTTCTTTTCAGCTTCATTGTTTTCCATAATTTTATCTTCTCTATCACTAAATCGCTGCCTCATCCACCCTAGTTTTCATGGCCTTCATTTGGGTTTGCATCTTGGTTATAGTATTTTTAATTTCAGCCTGACTAGATTTTCGTTCTTTTATCTGTGTAAAATGGATGCTCTGGCGTCTTCTATGATTTTTTTCAAGGCCAGCTAGTATCCTTATAATCATTGTTTTAAACTCTAATTCAGACATCTTACTTATGTCTGCATTGACTAAATCCCTCACTTTCATTTCTTCCTGGTCTTTATTTTGAGATGAATTCCTCTGTCTTGTCATTTGGGAGGAAGAAAAAATAGTAATGGAATGAAACAAAAATAAATGTTTAAAAATCAAATAAAGGAACCTAATTCCTACATATGTTTTGATCTTCTTGTTAAGAGAAGCATTGACAGTAGCAAAGAGGCAGGGCAGTCCACATATCCATCAATGAATGAATGGATAAACGGTGTGTTCTATCCATATGACAGAATATTGTTTGAATGCAAGATGAAACAAGTTTTGATACACACTACGTTGAAAACATACACTGAGTTAAAGTGGTACAGAAAGCCACAGAGAGTATGATTCCATTCATGTGAACTCTCCAGAATTGGGAAATCATTATTCTTCACAAGTATTCAGGACACAGAAGATCAGGAAAGATGTAGGACCTTCCCCACATAGGAGGAAAATAAGCAGCCATGACAAGCATGTAACATGGGATCCTAGACTAGGTCTACATCACTGGTTGATTGTAACAAGATATAACTCAGGAACAGACAGATGAGGAGATGCAGAGGGCCAGGTGTCGGGAAGTGTGCAGAGCTTCCGTGGCCTTGCCAGGTGCGCATCTCTCCCCAAACCTCCTGAATGAGACATTTTAGACACAGAAGTTCTTTCTGAGGAAGTGGTATTGGAGGAAAGAGCAAAATGAAGTCAGCAGAAGTCACTTGAGCAAAATAGTGAACTAGGAGGCTCCAAAATCTTGTCCCCACACAAGATATTTTTAAAAAATACAAAAAATCCAGAAAGTGGCTAAAATAATACTATAGGATTTCTGGTAAATAGTCAAATATCTACGGTAACCAATTAAATACCCAATCAAGAAAAAGCCATATTCAAAACAGTAGGAAATTTTGTACTGTTTACTTTTTTGTTTTTTTAAAAATTTTTTTTTAACGTTTATTTATTTTTTTTGAGAGAGAGAGAGAGAGAGAGAGAGAGAGAGAGAGAGACAGAGCATGAACGGGGGAGGGTCAGAGAGAGAGGGAGACACAGAATCTGAAACAGGCTCCAGGCTCCAAGCCGTCGGCACAGAGCCTGACACGGGGCTCGAACCCACAGACTGCGAGATCATGACCTGAGCCAAAGTCGGACGCTTCAACCGACTGAGCCACCCAGGCGCCCCTGTACTGTTTACTTTTATATTTTATTTTATTTTTAAAATTTACATCCAAGTTAGGTAGCATATAGTGCAACAATCATTTCAGGAGTAGATTCCTTAATGCCCTTACCCATAGCCCATCCCCCCTCCCACAACCCTTCCAGCAACCCTCTGTTTGTTCTCCATATTTAAGAGTCTCTTCTGTTTTGTCCCCCTCCCTGTTTTTATATTATTTTTGCTTCCCTTCCCTTGTGTTCATCTGTTCTGTGTCTTAAAGTCCTCATGTGAGTGAAGTCATGATATTTGTCTTTCTCTGACTAATTTCGCTTAACATAATACCCTCTAGTTCCATCCACGTAGCTGCAAGTGGCAAGATTTCATTCTTTTTGATTGCCAAGTAATACTCCATTGTGTGTGTGTGTGTGTGTGTGTGTGTGTGTGTGTGTGTGTGTATGTATGTATATATACCACATCTTCTTTATCCATTCATCCATTGATGGACATTTGGACTCTTTCCATACTTTGGCTATAGTTGATAGTGTTGCTATGAACATTGGGGTGCATGTGCCCCTTTGAAACAGCATCCTTGTATCCCTTGGATAAATACCTAATAGTGCCATTGCTGGTTTGTAGGGTAGTTCTATTTTTAATTTATTGAGGAACCTCCATACCAGTTTCCAGAGTGGCTGCACCAGTTTGCATTGCCACCAGCAGTGCAAAAGAGATCCTCTTTCTCCACATCCTCGCCAACATCTGTTGTTGCCTGAGTTGTTAATTTTAGCTATTCTGACAGGTGTGAGGTGGTATCTCATTGTGGTTTTGATTTATTGTTCCCTGATGATGAGTGATGTGGAGCATTTTTTTCATGTGCTGCTTGGCCATCTGGATGTCTTCTTTGGAGAAGTGTCCATTTATGTCTTTTGCTTATTCCTTCACTGGGTTATTTATTTTTTGGGTGTTGAGTTTGATAAGTTCTTTGTAGATTTTGGATACTAACCCTTTATCTGATATGTCATTTGCAAATATCTCCTCCAATTCTGTCAGTTGCCTTTTAGTTTTGCTCGTTTCCTTCGCTGTGGAGAAGCTTTTTATTTTGCTGAGGTCCCAGTAGTTCAGTTTTGCTTTTGTTTCCCTTGCCTCTGGAGATGTGTTGAGTAAGAAGTTGCTGCAGCCAAGATCAAAGAGGTTTTTGCCTGCTTTCTCCTCGAAGATTTTGATGGCTTCCTGGCTTACATTTAGGTCTTTCACCCATTTTGAGTTTATTTTTGTGTATGGTGTAAGAAAGTGGCCAGGTTCATTTTTCTGCCTGTCACTGTCCAGTTTTCCCAGCACCACTTGCTGAAGAGACTGTCTTTATTCCGTTGGATGTTCTTTCCAGCTTTGTCAAAGATTAGTTGGCCATACATTTGTGGGTCCATTTCTGGGTTCTCTATTCTGTTCCATTGATCTGAGTGTCTGTTTTTGTGCCATGTACTGTTTTTACTTGCTGTGCCCCACACGTTTCATGCACAGCAACAATGTTGGTCTGAAGGAGGCAACAGCTCAGCCCTCAATTCCCTGATTCAAACCAGAGAGAGAATAGCAGAATAGAACTTAATTGTAACATTGTAACCTGTCTGGGGGCCTAAAGAGTGATATCTGTTTTGTCTACTCCAAAGCTCAGGTGGAAAAGTGGTAGGCACTGCTCAGGAAAGCTGCAGAGGAACTATATACCTACAGGTGCCTGAGGGAAGAGATTACAGGTGGAGATATCCAACAGACCATCTAGAGCCCCAAAGAGTAGTTGGATGAGACTGGAAAATTAAGACATTCAAAACTAGCTATGTATATGAGGAAATTAGTAATGCCACACAAGCCAAGGGAAGACACATACTCAGAAGAGACATGAGAAGATCTTGAGCTTTCATCTCCAGCTGATCTCAAGGCCTAGAAAAGAGCCAGATAACTACTTCTTTTTTTTTTTTTTATTAAAAAAATTTTTTTAACGTTTTTATTTATTTTTGAGACAGGGAGAGACAGAGCATGAACAGGGGAGGGTCAGAGAGAGGGAGACAGAGAATCCGAAGCAGGCTCCAGGCTCTGAGCTGTGAGCACAGAGCCCGATGCGGGGCTCGAACTCACGGACCGTGAGATCATGACCTGAGCCAAAGTCGGACGCTTAACCGACTGAGCCACCCAGGCATCCCATCAAATGCCCAATTTTCAACATCAACAAAATTACTAGACATACAAAGAAATAGGAAAACATGACCCACTTAGAAAACGGCAAAATAAATTGGCAGAAACCACCCCTGAAAAGGCACAGGCATCAGACTTACTAGACAAAGACTTTTTAAAAGTTATCTTTAAGTACACTGAAAGGGACGCCTGGGTGGCTCAGTTGGTTAAGCATCTGACTCTTGATCTCAGCTCAGGTCATGATCTCACAGTTCATGAGATCAAGCCCTGCATCGGGCTCTGTGCTGTCATTTATACAAAAATAAATAATAATATTTAATAATTTATATTTAAATAATAATAAATATATTATGTATAAATATTTAGTGTGGAGCCTCCTTCAGATTCTCTCTCCCTCTCTCTCTGCCCCTCAACCACTCTCTTTCTTTCAAAATAAATAAACATTTAAAAAGTACACTGAAAGAGCTAAATAGAAACACAAAGAACTAAAGGAAACCATAAATATTTTATGTGAACAAAATGAGAATATCAACAAAGAGGTAGAAATTATAAAAAGGAACCAAAAAATATCCTGAGCTAAAAAAATTACAATAACAATTTAAAAATAAATTAGAGGGGGCTCAATAGCAGATATGATCAGGCAGAGAAAGAATCAGTGAACTTGATGATAGGACATGAAATTATCCAATCTGAGGAGAAAAATGAAGAAAAGTGAACAGAGATGAAGAAACATATGGGGCATCATCAAACAGATCAATATATGCTTTATGGATATTCCAGAAGGAGAAATGAGGAAGAAAGAGGCAGAGATTATTTGAAGAAATAATGACCAAGAACTTCACAAATTTGAGGAAATACATGGATCTACAAGTCCAAGAAACTCAAGGATTCCAAATAGGATTAAACCCAAGAGACTACAGCAAAACACATTAGAATCAAACTGTCAAAAGAAAAGACAAGGAATCTTGAAAGCAGCAAGAGAAAAATTATTCATCATGTGCAAGAGATGCTCAATAAAATTTGCAGCCAATTTCTTAGCAAGAACTTTGGAGGTCCAAAGGCAGTGGATTTATATATTTAAAGTGCTACAAGAAAAAGCTGTCAACTGAGAACTCTATATCCAGCAAAAATGAGGGCATAAATAAGACATTCCCAGATGAAAAAAAGCTCTGTCTCTCTGTCTCTCAAAAATAAATAAACATTAAAAAAAAATAAAGTAATCCCAGGGTACCTGGGTGGCTCAGTCAGTTAAGCATCTGATTCTCATGAGTTTGAGCCCTGGGTTGGGCTCCTTGCTGGCAGTTCAGAGCCTACTTGGGATTCTCTTTCTTTCTCTCTCTCTCTCTGCCCCTCCCCTGCTCACACTCTCTCTGTCTTTCAAAATAAATAAATAAAATTAAAAAATACTTAAAGTGATCTCTACACCCAATGTGGGGCTTGAGCTCAGGACTCCAACATCAAGAGTCACGTGCTCCAACAGCTGAGCTAGCCAGACATCCCAAGATACTTATTTTACATTTGAGTTTTTATGCATTTTATTTTATTAAAATTTTTTTTAAATGTTTATTTTTGAGAGGAGAGAGAGAGAATGGAGGACGGGCTGTGAGAGAGGGAGACACAGAGTCTGAAGCAGGCTCCAGGATCTGAGCTGTCAGCACAGAGTCTGATGTGGGGCTAAAACTCACAGACTGGAGATCATGACCTGAGCCAAAGTTGGACCCTTAACTGACTGAGCCACCCAGGCACACCTAAATGCATTTTATTTTTAGATAACCTACATGACATGTTTTTTTTTTTCTTAAAAACAATGCCTCTGCTCCAAATAAATTGAAGTCAAAATTATTGAAGTGCTCAAGATGACATCAATCCTATTCATCTAAATCCTGGTTTGTGTGGATGAAAAGCAGAAGCCAGTTATGACAACAGGTGATATATCCAAAGTCATAGCCAGATTTGTTAACATTTTTCCATTTCTTTTTTTTTTTAAATTTTAATGTTTATTTATTTTTGAGACAGAGAGAGAGAGACAGAGCATGAGCAGGGCAGGAGCAGAGAGCAGGAGACACAGAATCCAAAGCAGACTCCAGGCTCTGAGCTATCAGCACAGAGCCTGACGTGGGGCTCGAACTCACAGACCAGAAGATCATGACCTGAGCTGAAGTCGGACGCTCAACCAACTGAGCCACTCAGGCGCCCCAACATTTTTCCATTTCTAAACCATCATTTAAAAAAATCAGGTATGAGGTTACAACATTCTCACAATAGTCCAACAGAGCAACCATGCCATCTAGATTCATGTTTTCACCAATAAAGAACTGGTAGTTTTTGAAATTAGCAAGGGTGTGCTTGATTTGTTTTGAAGTCCCTCTCATAAAAGTTGTTAGTCTTTCTGGCCTCTGTTCTTCAAGTTTGCCGTTGATTGACTTCATGTAATCTTTTATGTACTTCTTATATGCTTCTTTTGTGAATCTGGTTTCCTGCAAGTGATGGTTCATGACAACATCAACACCAGCGGTTAATGTCCTTTTGGTACCTTCACCTTTGGGGCCTTCATCAGAGGCATTTCCACCAATGAACCAGTCATCAGTGTTACCCTCTGTCCTACTGATCCCTCCACTTCCAGGCATAGCCTGTCCATGATCTGGATTTTGTAGTTGTTGGAGAATATCTCATCATGGCTGATGAAGTCCTGGTAGATAATGATGTCTGCAGCTGGAGAGAGACAACAGTGGTGCTAGTTCAACAGGAACAGAGAGCTCTGAGCCAGCGTGGTACAGCCGGAGTGGCACTGGGGTTGGAGGAGCAGGAGGAAAAGCCCAAGACATTCATTTCAGATCTGACGCAAATAGGTTGAAAATGAAAGAATGGAAAAGAGATTTCACGTATGGTAACCAGAAGAAGAGAGCTAAGGTAGCTAAACTAATATGAGACAAAACAGACCTTATGTCAATAATTGTTGCAAGTGACAAAGAAGGGCATTATATTGATGATAACTTCGCAAGAAGATACCATAATTATAAACATACATGTACAAAATACCAGAAATCCAAAGTATATGAAACAAACATTGAAAGAATTGAAGGGAGAAATAAACAGCTCTACAATAGTTGGACATATCAGTGACCACTTGCAATAATAGATAGAACAATCAGACAAAAGATCAGTAATAAAATAGAAGACTTGAACAACACTATAAACCAATTAAACCTAACAGACATGCATAGAACAGTTGAACCAACAAAAGCAGAATACACATTTTTCTCAAGTGCCCATGGAATGTTCTCCAGGATAGACTATATGTTAAGCCAGAAAATAAGTCTAAATTATTTTATTTTATTTTATTTTATTTTATTTTATTTTATTTTAAAATCTTTATTTCTGAGAGAGAGAGAGGAAGAGAGAGGAAGACCCAGAATCCGAAGCAGGGTCCAGGCTCTGAGCTGTCAGCACAGAGCCTGATGTGAGGCTTGAACCCACAAACCGCAAGATCATCACTTTAGCTGAAGTGAGATGCTACCTAGCTGCCCCAGTAACTTTAAAGAGTTTGCAATCATACATAATTTCTTTTCTGATTTCAATGGAATGATACTAGAAATCATTAACAAAAGGAAGATGTGAAAATTCACAAATATGTTGAAATTAACCACACATTCTTTTTTTTAATGTTTATTTATTTTTTTTGAGAGAGAGACAGAGTGTGAATGGGGGAGGGGCAGAGAGAGAGGGAGACACAGAATCCAAAGCAGGCTCCAGACTCTGAGCTGTCAGCACAGAGCCCAGTGCAGGACTTGAACCCACGAACTGGGAGATCATGAGCTGAGCCGAAGTTGGATGCTTAACCAACTGAGCCACCCAAGCACTCCAAAATTATCCCTGTTTGCTGATAACATGATTTTATATGTAGAAAAGTCTAAAGAGCCCCCCCCACACACAGACACACACACAAACACTATAACTAATAAATTCAGCAAAATCCCAGGATACAAAAATCAACATTGAAAAATCAGTCACATTTTTCATCAGCAATGGTAGCATTCTAAAAAGGAAATTGAGAACATTCCATTTACAATAGCCTCAAAAAGAATAAAATACTTAAGAACAAATCTGATCAAGAAGTCAAAAGAATTGTACACTGAAAACTACAAAACATTGCTGAAAATTAAGGAAGGTGTAAATAAATAGAAAAATTAAGGTTTTCACACTACCCAAAGTGATCTCCAGATCTGATGCAATCCCCATCACAACATAATAATTTTTATTTCAGATGTAGAAAAATCCCATCCTAAAATTCATATGGAATATGAAGGGATCTTGAATAGCCAAAACAATCTTGGAAAAAAAAATATTTGGAGGCCCACTCCCTTGTTTCAAAACAAACTACAAAGCTAAAGTAATCAGAATAGTATGGTGGTATGCCTGGGTGGCTCAGTGGGTTAAGCATCAGACTCTTGGTTTTGGCTCAGGTCATGATCTCATGGTTCATGGGTTTGTGCCCCACATCTGGCTTTGCACTCAGGATTCTCTCTCTCCTTCTCTCTGTGCCCTTCCCCTCACTCACATGCACTGTCTTGTTCTCTGTCTCAAAATAAATAAGCAAAACTTCAAAAAAAAAACAAAAAAACTGTGGGGGCCCTTGGTTGGCTCAGTCGGTTAAGTGTCCGACTACAGCTCAGGTCACAATCTCAAAGTTCATGAGTTCAAGCCACGTGTTGGGCTCTGTGCTGACAGTGTAGAGCCGGAGTCTGCTTCGGATTCTGTGTCTCCCTCTCTTTCTTCCCCTGCCCCACTCACACTCTGTCTCTTGTCCTCTCAAAAATAAATAAACATTAAAAAAATTTTTTTAACAACTGTGGTACTAGAATAAGGCCGACATATAGATCAATGGAAAAGAATGGAGAGCCCAGAAATAAGCCCTTGCATTTATGGTTAAGTACTTTTAACAGATGGTGCTAAATAAACAGGATATTCACATGCAAAAGAATGAAGTTGACCCCTTACCTTACATTACATACAAAAATTAAAGTAAATCAAACACCTAAACATGAGACCTGACTTTATAAAACTCTTAGAAGCAAACATAGGAGAAAAGTTGGATTTGGCAATGATTTCTTGGATATGACCCTAAAAGCACAAGCAACAGAAGAAAAAATAGATAAACTGAACTTCATCAAAATTGAAAACTTCTATACTTCAAAGGACACTCTCAAGAGAATGAAAAAGCAACCTATGGTACTGGGAGAAAATATTTGCAAATCATGTATCTGATGAGTTGATGAAACTCATCAAAAACAACAACAAAATTTCAAAACAGACAAAGGACTTGAATTTACATTTCTTCATTCTGAACTTTTCTTGACATGTTGATTTCTAGCCCCCTGTGGTACTCCAGCAGCGAGGATAAACAAGAAGGGGTCTGTGCTGCTTACCAATTTATTGCCTCTTGGCTCCAAATTCACTCTTCATTGCTTGCTTGTGCAAAAACAGAGCTGGGCCATTTAAAAGTAATTTTTCCAGGGCGCCTGGGTGGCTTAGTTAGACATCCAATTTTTGATCTTGGCTCAAATCATGATATCATGGTTCATGGGATCAAGCCCTGCGTTGGGCTCTGCACTGCACAAGAGCCTGCTTGGGAGTCTCTCTCTACCTCTCTCCCTGCCCTCCCCCCACCTACACTCTCTCTGTCTCTCTGTCTCTCTCTGTCTCTCTCTGTCTGTCTCTCTCTCAAAATAAATAACTAAACTTCTAAAAAATGTTTACTTATTTTTCAGAGAGAGAAAGATACAGAGTGTGAGTGGGGGAGGGGCAGAGAGAGAGGGAGACACAGAATCTGAAGCAGGCTCCAGGCTCTGAGCTGTCAACACAGAGCCCAATGTGGGGCTCAAACTCACGAACCTCAAGATCATGACCTGAGCCGGAGTTGGACGCTTCACCCACTGAACCACCCAGGCACCCCAATAAACTTTTTTAAAAAGTAATTTTTCCTTTGTCAGATGACACAATGTTAAGCTTTGTCAGCTGTGGGCTCTGGGGAGGGATTGCATGAGCAAGGGGTTTTCCTTCTTATTCTGGTGTATTTCAGTGGTTCCAGAAGTATGTATGGATTCCTCAGTGCCCAGCTCCTGCAACACAGAAGGGTTTTCCAGCGCCACGACTCTGCAGCTCATGTAGTTCTTCCAGAGCCTGGCTTCTGTAGTAATAGTGGTAAGCAGCACCCAGCAGCTTTCCCCTGCAACACCCTTTAGTTGGCTTTGTAGGAGGGTGCCTCCAGTGAGACACCTTTCTATGCAATGGCTTTCTTTGGGACCTCAGAAGGTAGGTTTCCAGCAAATTCTGGAGGGCAGATTTCCAGCAACTACCATTGGCACAGCACCAAGCAACTGTGCCATCCAATTTCCACAGCCACGTCCTCTCCAACTGGGTCTGGTTCTCAGGCCTAGTGCTCTACCCCAGCCTCAGAGGTGGTCGATGAACCTTATATCTGCTGATCCTATATTCTTTAGAGTTGTCTTTACTGAAATTTCTTGTGTAATGTGTAATTCTACACATTAAACTTAAGCTGTTAAAATTACTGTATGGCTTCCATCTCCTAATTTGGCCCTGACTGACACAGGGTCCCTGCCCAACATAACAAGGAAATAGGATGAACAACCTGTCACCGTTAAACAATACGCTGTGCTAAACTAGCAGTGGGACAGAGTGCTGGGGCAGCAGGTAGAAAGGTGCCTGGAAGGTCCATGAGGGCTAATGAGAGAATTAAGCTGAAAGGATGACTAGATCAGGGCACTCCACGTTCATCATTGACACCTCCTCCTAATCTCATAATCAGTCTCTGAGGTATGTCACTTCTGTCTCCCAAGTCTGGTCCATGCTTTCCACCCCAGTGTTGTTCCTCAGGCCAGGCCACCATCATCTCTGGCTGGTTTATTATGATGACCCTGTAATTGTCCTCTTTACCTCCAGGCTTGCTACGTCAGCCTGTCCGCCACACTGAAGCCAGAGTGATTCTTCTAAAAGGCAAATTTGGGTCCAAACGGTCTTTGACTAAAAACTGTTGGTGGCTGCCCATTGCCCTTAGGACAAAATCTGAACTCCTTTTTTTGGCCACAAAGCTTGGGAAGATCTGGACTTTGCTCACCTTCCCAGTTTTATCTTATGCCACCCTTTTCACATCCTTAGTCTCAAATCACATGGAATGTCAGTTTCCTTAGGGACCTTTACAAGTGCTGCTTCTTCTTCTAGGAAGCCCTCTCCCTACACCCTCCCTTACCCTTTCACCCTCATCCTTGCTTCTTCAGCTCCCCTTCAGCTGCAGCTAATATCTACTCCTCTGAAAAGCCTTCCCAAACCTGCTCTCCCTGATCTGGCAAGGTGCTCTTTGTGTACGTTTCAGTCACACCCTGTACTGCTCTCATATCCCTTATCACAGGCTGGTAATTATCTAATGTATATGTCTCTCACGACCCTGTAAACTCCATGAGGTCAGAAACTCTTGTTCACGTTTGTTTCCTCAGCACCTATTTTAGTGCCTGCTGCATTAGGTGTTTGATAAATGCTGGGGAACAAAAGAATGCACATGCAAAGGTGACCAGGGAGGGCATGCATAAAAGTATGTCATGTAAGCAGAGTGTAGGGACGTAGGTGGGAGTGGCTGGACTCGAAGGGCAAGCTGTGGGAAGCCAGGTTGGGAAAGGCCCTTTTGTTCACACCTAAGCAGTTTATACCATACGGTGAGGATCAAACATCCCACATTGGCTATAGGTGACTGAACTGGACTTCCAGTTCATGCATTTGATTTGACCAGGACAGTTTTAAGAACTTGCAAATATGAATGCCTTTCAGTTTGTCACAGTTCACACCAGCCCCCATGTTAACAGGCCTCCTTCCCTCATGCAAACCGGCTGTCTGCCCCACTGAGATCCGTGTTTGCTACCCCTGCAGATGGGTGGGAGGTAGCCTAGGGAGGGGAAGGATTTAAAGGAGGATTTCAGATATGAGTCCTAGAAATATAGACAGATCCACCCTCAGTAGGGAGTGTGTTTTTGAGAGTTCCTTGGGAGAAGTGAATTTATTTAGACTGAGGGGCCCTGGGAGCAAAGACAGACCCAGAAAATCAGAGGAATTGCCCACATTTTGAAGAGCTTATACCTTTAAACTGCTAAATTGGCCAGTGCCAGGCTGGGTCCACTCTTCTCCTGTTTACTTTCTGAAACAAAAACTGCCCTGATGGAATCTGAAGTCAGAGCTGCAGTAGATCAACATTGACTCAGCAACCTGCCATGCTGCAAGGCCTTATGCCAGGAGCTGTGAAGGATACAAAACATAAGGGAGAGCTGGAATCTAGCATATCCTGGGGGAAATGACAGCCACAGACTCACACTATGACCCGTAGAGACAGTGGGCTGGTGCTTTGGCAGTGCTCTACCTTGATGAGGTCTCCACAGTACAGAATGTGGCCAATGATATTATAGGTCAAGGCACTCTAGTCTTTCATGTTCCCAACATAGGTAGGGTCTTAGGGAGAGATTCTTTCTAAAAGAACTCCTTGGTTTTTAAGCCAGATGGTCCATTTATTAATTTATAAATCGGACATTACCCTGGTAGTAGCCTCAAAACTCAGTTCCACTCTCCAAGGACTCCTGTCCCAATGTAAAGGTTCTTAGAAGACTAAGCTGCTGATCAGAAAGAAGCCATGAACAAGCTTCATGATTGATCTCTATCCCAAAAAAGAACACACCTCTTTAATGACCAGGAGACAGTCTCCATCAATCAAGGCCGGACAGATTGGGATGAGTTTTTAACAATTTAATTCTCCTTTTACAAAACTTCACCTAAGCTCAAGATTCTCTTAAGCACAAGCACCATCCTGTGCTTTCATGGCCTTTCCTGCATTTGTGGTTCTTGCCAAGTGAAAGCTGAGTGTTGTCCTATCCTATCAAGCTGGATGAACCAAAGTTTCCCAATAGCTGACTAGAGGAAAATGATGGACAAACGTGTGCCATTCAGCACTCGTAGCCCAGCATGCTGACCTCAACACCTGCGCCCCAGATGCCACCTTTCACTGCAAGTGGTTCTGGTGTGAGGCCTTTGCTTTGTAAATGCCACTGGCAACAGTTCATAACAGCAGATGAAGTAGTAAATACCTCATGAATAAACTCTCTGTTCCCAATGCCAACGTTAATTGGATTAATAATGTTCACGAAGATTTCAATATGTCACAACCCTAATCATATCTGGACGTGAATAGGACAATTTCATGAGGATAAAAAAAGTTGATCCTTTCAAATTGGGCTTTCAAGAATTGTCTCTGCACAGTGTTGATAAAGTATGAGTTCTGATAATCACGAACAAACAAAACCTCACTTGAATTTCCTTTTTTTTAAAGATTTTTTTATTTTTAAGTAACCCTACACCCAACGTGAGGCTTGAACCCACAATCCCAAGATCAAGAGCCACATGCTCCACTGACTGAACCAGCCAGGCACCCTTAATAATTTCATTTTGTAATACTTGCCTGTTTTGTGGTAGTTTGGGGGCTAGTTATAATTTAAACAATTAGTAGACTTTAGATTTAGAAGTGTTTTAGGTTTATGGAAAATTGATGGAAAAGTACAGAAAGTTTCTATATACCACTTCTCCCATTGTTTCCCCTACATTTGCGCCTTGTATTAGTGTCACACATTTGTTTCAACTGATGAACCAATATTGATACATTTGTATTCATTAAAGTCCAGTAGTTCACATTAGGGGTCACTCTTTGTGTAAGTACAGTCTGTGCGTTTTCACAAATGTATAATGACATGTGCCCATCATTACTGTATCATAGAGCATAGTTTCATTGCCCTAAAAGTCCCCCCTATTCCACGATTTGTCCTTCTCTTCCCCTAACCTCTGGCAAAACTACAAAACTGTTAGAAGATAATATAGATGAAAAATCTAGGTAACCTTGGGCTTGGCATTGACTTTTTAGATACAACACCAAAAGCATGATCCATGAAAGAAAGAATTGATGTTGGACTTCATTAAAATTAAAAGCTCCTGCTCTGTGAAAGACACTGTGGAGAAAATGAAAAAATATGTCACAGACTGGGAGAAAATCTTTGCAAAACTTGATATTTGCTAAAGGACAGGTGTCCAAAATATATAAAGAAATTTTATTTATTAAAAAAAATGTAATGTTTATTTATTTTTGAGAGTGAGATAGAGCATGAGCGGGGGAGGGACAGAAAGAGAGGGAGACACAGAATCGGAAGCAGACTCCAGGCTGGAGCTGTCAGCACAGAGCCCGACGCTGGGCTTGAACCCATGAACCGTGAGATCAGGACCTGAGCCAAAGTTGGATGCTCAACTGACTGAGCCTCCTCAGTTAAAAGAACCTTTTAAATTCAGCAGTAAGAAAACTAACAGCCTGCTTAAAAATGGCAAAAGATCTGAACAGACACCTCACCAAAGAAGCTACACAGATGGCAAATATGCATGTGAAAATATGCTCAACATCATATATTATTAGAGAATTGCAAGTGAAAACAATGACACACGACTGCAAACCTATTAGAACGGCTAAATTTCCAAAACACTGACAATACCAAGCATTGGTGAGGATGTGGAGTAACAGGAACTCTCAGTCATTGCTGGTGAGAATACAAAATGGTACATTTTGGAAGACAGTATGGCAGTTTCTTACAAAACTAATTGTGATTTTTTTTTAGGTTGGAAATCAAATATATAACTTGTTTGTCAATAGTGCCATAACTAGATTTTCTTTAAGAATTAAAGAAAGCTTAAAAAGCAAGTAACGATGGTGCGCGTGGGTGGCTTAATCGTTGAATGTCTGACTTCGGCTCAGGTCACGGTCTCTGGGTTTGTGAATTCCAGCCCCACATGGAGCTGTGTTGACAGCTCAGAGCCTGGAGCCTGCTTGGAATTCTGTGTCTCCCTCTCTGCCCCTCCCCCCCTCACATTCCATGTCTTTCTCTCAAAAATAAATAAACATTAAAAAAAAACTTTTTTAAAGAAAATCCAGCTGTCTTTTACCAAGCCAGACATTAAAGAGATATGCAAAAATGTAAAATGAGACCACTTTTCTCACTATTTTTTTGGTTTTAGAAGAGAAAGTATTTTAAAAATATTTATGTCAACATGTAAGAGTTTATTATTATTTTGTAATAAACAAATAAATGTTTTAAAATTCTGTGTTAAGTTCTAATATGGCAAATTTTAATAGATATAATTAATATAAATAGAAAGACTTAAAAATCTTCAATAAAATTTTAAAACATAAAGGGATGCTGAACCCAAAAAGTTTGACAACCATTAATTTAGTAAGCCACATGCTACTTGATGCACTTTCTATTTTTTTTTTAAGTTTGTTTATTTAGTTTGAGAGGGAGAGAAAGAGTGTGAGTGAGCCTGGGAGCGGGGCAGAGAGAGGGGGAGGGGGAGAGAGAGAGACAGAGAATCCCAAGCAGGCTCTGAGTTGACATCAATGTGGGGCTGTAACTCTTGAACCGTGAGATCATGACCTAAGCCAAAACCAAGAGTCGGCTGCTTAGCCAACTGAGCCACCCAGGCGCCCCTGATGCACTTTCTACAATAAGGTATAGGACAATAATAGTAAAATAAGGAAGAAAAACACAGAGGACTAAATCTAATGACTACGGATTTATATTCTTTTGATAGTATGAAGAAGCTTTTACAAAGAAAAAAGCAAACAATTTTGTACAGAAACTTCAACACATTTTGTACAATATTCTCACTTTGCTGACATCTATGCAAATTCTTCATAGTTTACTTGACTATCAATATTAATATCTACTTCCCTGATCATTTCATCAACCTCCTCATCTGTTAACTTTTCTCCAAGGTGTTTTATCATGTGACATAATTCTATTACACTAACATAGCCATTGTCATTCCTATTAAACACAAGAATGCTTCTCTAACTTCTTTACTCTCTGTCCCTGTCTTTCATTTTTCTTGCCATCATTGTCCAGGAACTCAGTTGTACTATTTTCATTATCACTTGCTTCATTCATTTATCCTGAAACTTTGCTATGGAGTTTTGCCCAAGAGTCCTCATTACAGTTTCCAAACTTTTAATGTCCACCACTGTCCTTGTCAAATGGTGGAAAGCTGCTTTGAATTCTGCAATCTGTTTTCCCTTCAGTTGCCAGCATTACTTGTCCTCAAGCGACAATCACACAAACGTTCAGCTTATTAGCTCCATTCACTGTCTGTAATACTCCTTCTTAATATTTATATTTATATATTTTTAAGGTAAAGTTTATGTACAATAACATGCAAAAGAGCTTTTGTGTGCATTCACTGGGTTTTGATAGCTACTGTGGTGTATTTGATTGCACACCAATGAAAAAGAAAAAGTCATTTCTGACAGTCAGGAGCTAACTTTGCACTATTAGGCTTTGGTATTCTTTGGCTTTCTATTGCTGAGTCTGCTGTATGAAAATATACCATGCTTGGTTCATCCATTCACCTGTTAAAGGACATTGGGTTGTTTCTGATCTTTGGCTATTAAGAATAAAGATGGTATGAATAAAAAGACTTGTATAAGTCTTTTTGTGGACATATATTTTCATTTCTCTTCTGGAAAGTACCTAGGAGTGAAATTGTTGGGTCATATGGTAGATGATATGTAACTTTATGAGAAACTGCCACATTTTCCGAAGTGTTTCACAATTTTACATTTTCCATCAATGTATGATTGTTTCAGTTTCTCCACTTCCTTGCCAACAATTGTTTCAATTGCTAGACTTCCTTGTCATTGTTTTTCATGTTAGCCATTCTGGTGGGTAGGAAATGGTATCTCGTGGGTTTAATTTGAATTTCCTTTTTAGAAAACATTACCCATCATATTAAATTAATGCTATGCATTTGAATCTTACTTATCTGGTATAGCTATATTTAATTTTGTTATTATTATTTAAAGTATTTATTTATTTTGAGAGAGAGCACGTGAGTGGGGAGGGGCAGAGAGAGAGGGAGAGAGAATCCCAAGCAGGCTCCCTGCTGTCATCACAGAACCTGACATGGGGCCCAATCTCACAAACTGAGCTGAAATCAAGAGTCAGATGCTTAACCGACTGAGCCACCCAGGTGCCCCATATAATTATATTTAATTTAAAAATCTCCTTTGGTTTTACACCTGTATAAGCAGCTCTAAGAATAAGTCATTAACTTTTTAAAATTTTTAATTATTATTTTGAGAGAGAGGGAGTCGCAGAGAGAGAGAGACAGAGAGAGAGAATCCTAAGCAGGCTCCATGGTGTGTGCACACAGCCCAACGCCAGCCTTCAACCCACGAACCATGAGATCATGACTTGAGCCAAAATCAAAGAGTTCAACGCTTAACCAACTGAGCCCCCCCAGGCACCCTAAGAATATGGCATTTATAAGGAAATAACTGCTCCAGAGTTTCATGTCTTGTCTTCTCTGAGTCGTTGGCAGAACAGAGTGATGTGTTGAGCAGTTCTAGCATCTTTTCATTGATCATTTCTCTCTTCTCATCCCCAGGACTTGAAGCCAGGGAGAAGTTCTCAGGGTTTTATCTGAACTTAGTGCCTGTGACTGTTGTGGCATGGATGGATGTGGACAAGAGTGTGTGAGTGCACAGGTGTTTAGGAACTGTGCTGCTCGGGGCGCCTGGGTGGCGCAGTCAGTTAAGCGTCCGACTTCAGCCAGGTCACGATCTCGCGGTCCGTGAGTTCGAGCCCCGCGTCAGGCTCTGGGCTGATGGCTCAGAGCCTGGAGCCTGTTTCAAATTCTGTGTCTCCCTCTCTCTCTACCCCTCCCCCGTTCATGCTCTGTCTCTCTCTGTCCCAAAAATAAATAAATGTTGAAAAAAAATTAAAAAAAAAAAAAGGAACTGTGTGCTGCTCATGTTCTGATTTTTGGCAACTTGACTCCGTACTTTGGGTCAGTCTATACAGTTACTTATGTCATTGTGATGACTTCACTTCTACCTGTGACATTTTTATCAAATGTGTGAATAAATACCTAAATATTGGTACAAAAAAAGAATAAGGCATTTTATACCTAGTTTTCTATTTGTATATATTTAAGTAACATCATATTAAAAATAAAATAGGTCAACAGTTGAGGGTCATAATTTTTCCTTCACAAGATGTCAGTGCATTTCTCAAGTTTGAACCACTAACGTAGCCCACACATCTCTGCTATTCTAGTCTCTGTTCAATTTTCAGTAAGTTAATTCAGCTATAGCTTTTTTTTTTCACCTACATTACAACTTGTTTTTAGTAACCTTATTTGGATTCAGGTGTTTCTTAAGCCTCAATTAAGATTTTGAAAAGTGTACTAGGCTTTTTTTCATAGATATCTTTCATTGTGTTAATGTTTACTGGTGTAATTCTTAGAAAGTAACTTTATCCTTCATATTATGAGTGTCACATTTGAATGTGTGACAAACTCAATATAGCTCTAAACGTTTCTTTACTAGCTCCTGAACATTTTGATAGTATTAATTTTGGGAGATATATATGGTTTTTAAAATATGGACTTGAGGCTTGATGAATAATAGGCTGAAATTTTTAAAATTTGTTTTTAAATTATAGTGTATATATAATAATATTACCAAGAGTTTGGAACACATGAGAAAAATATAAAGAATCACCCTTACTCTGGTATTCTAACACATCCATAACCATTTTGTATATTTATTTTCAGTGTTTTAATATTATATGTTTTTACATAGTTATACTGTAGGACACTTGTTGCTCCATAGGCTTGACAATGATGATTTGTTTTAAATGTTTATTTTATTTTATTTTGAGGGGGAAAGGGGCTGAGAGAGAGAGGGAGAGAGAGAATCTCAAGCAGGCTCCATGCTCAGCACAGAGCCCAAGGTGGGGCTTGATCATGACCTGAGCTGAAATCAAGAGTCTGGGTGCCCCAACAGTGATAATTTTTTAAAATAATTTATTATTTTTTTAATTTACATCCAAGTTAGTTAGCATATAGTGCAACAATGATTTCAGGAGTAGATTCCCTAATGCTCCTTACCCATTTAGCCCATCCCCCCCACAACCCCTCCAGTAATCCTGTTTGTTCTCCATATTTATGAGTCTCTTCTGTTTTGTCCCCCTCCCTGTTTTTATATTATTTTTGTTTCCCTTCCCTTATGTTCATCTGTTTTGTATCTTAAAGTCCTCATATGAGTGAAATCATATGATATTTGTCTTTCTCTGATTGACTAATTTTCGCTTAGCATAATACTCTCTAGTTCCATCCACGTAGTTGCAAGTGGCAAGATTTCATTCTTTTTGATTGCCGAGTAATACTCCACTGTGTGTGTGTGTGTGTGTGTGTGTGTGTGTGTGTGTATAAAGAAGATGTGATATATATATATATATATATATATATATATATATATATCCATCAATGGACATTTGGGCTCTTTCCATACTTTGGCTATTGTCAATAGCGCTGCTATAAACATTGGGGTGCATGTGCCCCTTCGAAACAGCATACCTGTATCCCTTAGATAAATATCTAGTAGTGCCATTGCTGGGTTGTAGGGTAGTTGTATTTTTAATTTTTTGAGGAACCTCCATACTGTTTTCCAGAATGGCTGCACCAGTCTGCATTCCCAACAACAGTGCAAAAGAGATCCTCTTTCTCCACATCCTCGCCAACATCTGTTGTTGCCTGGGTTGTTAATTTTAGCTATTCTGACAGGTGTGAGGTGGTATCTCATTGTGGTTTTGATTTATATTTACCTGATGATGAGTGATGTGGAGCATTTTTTCATGTGTTGGTTGGCCATCTAGATGTCTTCTTTGGAGAAGTGTCTATTCATGTCTTTTGCCCATATCTACACTGGATTATTTGTTTTTTGGGTGTTGAGTTTGATAATTTCTTTGTGGATTTTGGACAGTAACCCTTTATCTAATATGTTGTTTGCAAACAGCTTCTCACATTCCATCAGTTGCCTTTTAGTTTTGCAATGATAATTTTTAATGACACAATTTGTATAGTGAGTACCATTGTCATAATGATAGTAATAGTAATAATAATAATAATAGCTGCAGCTAACAGGTACTGAGCTCTTACTAGATCTCTGTAAATAGCATAGATTGTTTAATTGCCCACAACAACTGTCCTTTATTTTATTTAACCACTCTATCTCAAATTGCTTCCAAATTTTCATTGTCTTTGTGCATATGACCTTTCGTTAGGTTGAATTATCTCTGAAGTGAGATATATCCAGAAGTGAGTGAACCATAAAACATGAACATTCTTGTTGCCCTTGATACAAATTGCCAATATTTACCCCTAAGGACTTACATAAAATTTAAATGTCACAAAAAACACAAGAAAGTGTCCATTTCAATGCATCTTTGCCAGCATGAAGTATAATTTAGTAGGTTATTCTTTGTTTGACTATTTTTAATAAACACTTCATCACTACTTTATTTTTACTTGCCAAAATTCAATATTTTTCCTTGCATTCATTCATCATCTCTATTTCTTTTCTAAATCATCTGTCCATATCCCCCCATTTATTTATAGTTGATGTATCTTTTGCCAGATTGATGGTTTATTCACTTATTTTTTAGAGAGAGCGAGCATGCAAGAGAGCACAAACAGGGGAGGGGCAGAGGGAGAGGGAGAAAATCTTAAAAGATTTCTTATTTTCTTAAAAGAAAATCCACCAGGCCCAGGGTGGAGCCCGACACAGGGTTCAATCTCATGACTGTGAGCTCATGACCTGATCCGAAATCAGGAGTTGGATGCTTAACCAACTGACCCACCCAGGGGCCCCTGATGGTCTATTTATTTACTTAATTTTTTAAAATTATAAAAATAGTAAGTCGTTACTTTTGAAAGAAGATGTGAAAGTTTTCCTTCACTCCTTAGGTCCATATTCTTATTTACAGAATAACTGTTAACAATTTGGGGCATATTCTTCCAGATACAGACACATAAAGTAGATCTCACTTCATATTTTCACACTTTAATATGTCATGGACATCTATGCTGACACCTACTGATTCACCTTAATCTTTTTCATGGTCACATAATGTTTTATTTACAGATGTATCACCATTTACGAACCAAACCCTGTCGGCATTTAAGCTCCTCAAATTTGCTAGGAGCTCTTTACATAATTAAAAAGTAAACTTGTATTATATTTCCTGGTAACATTTTCCTCCCCAAGTTTTTTCCATCAGCCTTTGGATTTTGGTAACTTTTTGCATACAATTTAAAACTATTAAGTGCTAATATTTGTCTGTTTACGCCCTCTTTTTTCTCAGGATGTCTTTTATTATTTTCAGCCAGCTCTGTCTTATGCTTCACAGTGAGACAAGATGTTATTGATGGGCAGTGACTCAGAACTGATCAAATAATAGTGCATGTATCAAGTGCTATGGGAAACTTGATGGAGAGAATCAAGTTATGGGGAAGTGAGAAAAAGCTCCACAGACAAGGTGGATTTTGAAAGGTCGGAAAGAGGTATGGAGGCAGAGAGGAAATGGAATGGAGGTGGAAGGAGCCAATCAGGAAGGAAAAACAGCCCTGGAAAGACATTTTGTTCAGGGTATGAGTTAAGTGCAGCTGGAACGTTTTGGAAAGAGAATAATGATAATAATCACAATAACATCAAGCACAATATTTCATTCATCCTCACAAAACCATAGGTAGGTGTCATAGTTATCCTCATTTTACAGATGAGGTGATTAAGACTTAGGGGTAATGAGTGATTTGCCCAAGTTCATATAGATATTAAAACTGAGTCAAATTTGGGGTCTGGTCCAACTTTAGAGCCTGCTGTGTTCATTAGCACAGGCACTGCCTCTCTTATCAGCGAAGAAGGTAGACAGGCCAGGTGGAGGCAGCACTTGTATACAATGTTACGATTGGACCTTTTCTCAGAGACCACAGGGATCCACTAAAGATTTTGGAGTAACAACCAAATCTGGTTTTTAGAAAGATAACTTTGGTGGCAGTATGACAATGGATTGGATGGGAAGAGAAAAATGAAGGAAGAAGAGAGGGAGAGAAAGAGGAAGGGAAAAAAATAGCTAGGTACTAGTTACTAAGATTTTAATAATTGCCGCACACTGGATTCAGCAATTTCAGTTGCAAGAGCCCAGATGATAACAGTGGAATTGAAAAGAGGGCACCCACAGAGCCTTGAAAGGTACAATCAATGAGGTTTGTGATGACTGATTTGATGTGGATGGGGAAAGAGTAAGAAGTCTTGATGAGAAAAAATAAATCTGTTTTGGGTGCATGCAATGAGTCTGTCTGGTGGGCTGTTACCTTGCAGGTGCATGGCATCTATCTGGACAAGACTCGAAGGCATCCGGAAATGAGTGAGGTGCTACAGAGATGGGTTTGGAAGCAGATAGGGAGCAAGCAGTTGAAGCTTTGTCAGGGAATGGTAGAGCAAACTAGGGAGAATGGAATCCAGGAAGCTATCACCTTCACAAGTGGGCACTGGAGGAGATGCTGGACATGGGAAAACGAGGGGGCTGCAGACAGTACCCATCCTCTCACCCAGCATGCAGGAACCAGGGGTCCAGGGAGTCTGAGATGGTCTAGAGTGAGCTGACTAGGCTTGCCTATGAACTGCTATGTGTGTCACTGGGGTGGGGGTGGGAGGGGTGGTTAATGAAAGAGACTGTGTCATATGGAAGAAAAACATTGAATTCCAGGAGAATAAGGCCAAAAATAAAGGAAATCATCAGTAGTGACGGATGATTCAGAAAACCAGATTCAAAGCTTTCTAAAAATGTGGTAAAAAAACACATGACATTAAATTTACCATCTTAACCACTGTTAAGTGTACAGTTCATTAGTGTTAAATATATACGGATATCTAAAACTTCATCTTGCAAAGCTGAAACTGTAGACCCATTAAAAACTAATTCCTCCTCCCACTTTCCCCGGCTGCTATCTTTGTATTTAATGTTTCTATGATTTTTACTATTTTAGATACTTTATATAAATGGAGTCATAAAATATTTGTGCTTTTGTGACTGTCTTATTTCACTTAGCATATTGCTCTCAGGGTTCATCCAGGTTGTAGCATGTAAGGGAATTCCCTTGTTTTTTAAGCTGCATAATCTTCCATTGTAGGTATCTCTCTCTCTCTCTCTTTTTTTTTTTTTTTTTACTCATTTTTCTGTTGATGGACATTGGGGATATATACCCAGAAGTGGGGTTTCTAGGCCATATGGTTATTTTTTTTTAATTAATTAATTTATTTATTTATTTATTTTTTTTTAATTTTTTTTCAACGTTTATTTATTTTTGGGACAGAGAGAGACAGAGCATGAACGGGGGAGGGGCAGAGAGAGAGGGAGACACAGAATCAGAAACAGGCTCCAGGCTCTGAGCCATCAGCCCAGAGCCTGACGCGGGGCTCGAACTCCCAGACCGCGAGATCGTGACCTGGCTGAAGTCGGACGCTTAACCAACTGCGCCACCCAGGCGCCCCTAATTTATTTATTTTTGAGGGGGGAGGGGCAGAGAGAGAAGGAGACTGAGGATATAAAGCTGGCTCTGTACGGACAGCAGAGAGTCTGACATGGGGCTTGAACTCATGACCACAAGGTCATGACCTGAGCCAAAGTTGGATGCTTAACCAACTGAGTCACCCAAGTGGCCCTAGTTACTCTTTTTCAAATTTTTTGGAGGAACCTCCATACTGCTTTTCATGATGGCTGCATCATTTTCTCACTAGTGCACAAGGGCTCCAACTTCCCTGTATTCTTGCCAATACTTGTTATTTTCTATTATTTTCATCCTAATGTGTGTGAAGTGATATCTCATGGTAGTTCTGATCTGCAATTCTTTTATGATGAATTTTCATATGCTTGTTGGCCATCTGTATTTCTTCAAATGAGAAATAGAGAATAGAGAAATTCTATTCAAGTCCTTTGGCCCTTTTAATAATCAGGTTATTTTGTTTCTATTGTTGAGTTTTAGAAGGTCCTTATACATTCTGGACATTATTCTTTTACCAGATACATGATTTGCAAATATTTTCTCCCATTCTGTAGGTTGCCTTTTCACTCTGTTCATTGTTTCCTTTGGTGCACAGAAGTTATTAAGTTTGACGTAGTCCCATTTGTTTTTGCTTTTGTTGCCTACGGTCCTTCCATCCAGTGGCTCCACTCGTGTGGTCTTGTTCAAGAGGGCAACATCTGCATCCTAAGTAGCAGGAGGGAGGGAAAAGAAAAAGGAGGAGGGAGGGGTATGTGCCATCTTTTGAGGAAGGTTGCCTGGTGTGTCCAAATCTCATTTGGCCTCATCTAACTGCAAGAAAGACTTGGAAATATAGTCTTTATCATGGGCAGCCATGTAAAATATGAGTGAGTCTGATTATTACAGAACAGTGGTTCTCAACCACGGATGCACATTAGAAATAAGCAGGAGCTTTAAAAATCCCAGTGCCCGTGCTGCACCCCAGACCAAGTAACAGAATTGCTCGGGATAGGGTATAGGCATTGATAGTTTATGAATCTCCTTAGGAAGTTCCATTGTGCAGGCAAAGGTTGAGAACCTCTGCTTTGGAAGGTTTATCAAGGAGGCACCAGCAATGTTTGCCCAACATGGATTATAGCCCTCAGCCCAGTGGGGTTGGCTTGAGCCCCACTCAAGACTTAACAAATCTAAATCTGGACTTGGGAAGGATGGGGCTAGAGAACCTGAATTTGTAAATAAGTCTCTCAGGTTATGTTTGAACACAGAGAAGTTGGAGAACCGCTAGGTTTCCATGTTTCCATGTTTCCTCTCCTGTTTGACATGTTTGGAAAGATAAACAAAGATATTTTCTCTTCTTGATTTATCTGGATGAGTACTTCCTTTTCTTTCAATCAACAAATATTCATTGAACATCTACTATATGCCAGGGACTATTCTAGTTGCTAGAGGTATATCAGTTAAAAAAAAAAAAAAAGACACAAAGATTCATGTCTTCATGGAGCTCACATTATGGCAAACCAACAATAAATCTAGTAGATAGGTAAAGCATGTTAAAGTTGATAAGTATTTTGGAAAAAAGAAAAACTAGGGTAAGGTAAGAGAATCATTAATGCTAGACAAAGTCATGGCTTCCCAAAGATGCCCATGTCCTAATGTCTGAGACCTGTGTATATATTACCTTAAATAGCAAAAGGCACTTTGTAGATATGATGAAGGATTTTATATGAGGAGTTTATCCTGGACTATCTGGGTCAACCCAATGTAATCAAGGGTCCTTTAAAGGGAAAGAGGGAGGGTAGGAGAGCCAGAGTTGGAGAAGGAGATGTGGCAATGGAAGCGGGGTGAGGGAGATTTGAAAATGCCATGGTGCTGACTTTGAAGATGGAAAGGCCATGAGTCCAGGAATGCAGGAGGCTTCGGGAAGCTGGGAAAAGCAAGGAAATAGATTCTCTTTGGAGACTCCAGAAGGAATGCAGCCCTGCTGACACCTTGATTTTAGTCCTATAAGACTTAATTTGGATTTTTTACCTCCCGGATCTGTAAGATAATCAATTTGTGTTTTTTTAAGCAACTTTTTAATGGTAATTTGTTACAGCAGCAATTGGAAATTAATAGTGGGAATGAGCACAGAAAGTAATAGAAAATAGAATGGGTTAAGCTTAATAAAGTGAACATGAAGCAATGGCTTGCAGGAGGTGAAGGAGCCAGCCAGCGGACTAACTGAGGGAAGAACATTTCAGGCAGAAGGAACAAAGTAAAGGCCCTAAGAGCTGTCAGGTGTGTCTGAGGCTCAGGAAGGTGGCCAACGGAGCAGAGAGAGTGAGGGAGAAGTAGGGAAGAAGTCTAGAGGGTTGACGAGCAGGGATCAGTGCAGATCATGTGAGCCCTTGGAGGTCAATGCCAGGACTTTGGCTTTTACTTTCAGATGGAAATCCCAAGAGGGTTCTGAGCAGAGAAGTGACACAATCTGTCTCCTGATTTAAAAGGATCCTCTGACTGCCGAGTTGAAAAGAGACTGCAGGAAGATTTGGGTAGAAGCAGGGAGACCATAGCAATATCTGGGTGGGACATGATAGTGGTTCTGACCAAGGTCAGAGAAGTGGTCAGATCCTGGATAATTTTTTAAGATCAACAGGATTTCCTTCCTAACAGACTGGATGTGGAGTGTGAAGTAAGATGAGGTCAAGGTTGAGTTTTAGTCTTGTGAAATTCTTAAATGATTTTTGAAAATAATACTGTCTTTCCCAACCTATCAACTACAGGAAGCTAGATTAAAGAAATCTCAAGTCAGACCAGTCCCTTTTCAGCTAAGCAGCCCTTGCAACACCACAGCCACTCAGTCGGATTTGTGAGGCTAAGACTTAGGAGACTCCCACGTAGTTGATTTAACCAATTATATCTCATCATTCTTGATAATCTTATATATATGTGGTACAGGGGATTCTTTGAACAGCTTATAACATCTCATTGGTTCTCTCATTAATTTTTCCCTCATCAGTTCTGGTTAATGAGGAAATGAAATTAAGTTGTTTGCATGCTTTATCCAAGATTTGTGTCATACGGGCTAAATCAAATCAAGTCTTGAGCAAATGTGAAATTACAGCTTCTTTAGCATGGAACATTCTAGGTATCATTATTGAAGAAGATGTCATTTAAAAAGTAGCCTTTAATAAACAGCTGCTATTGTTTCACACTACTTGCTATTTAGGCGCTTTGAATTGTTTTCACGAGAAAGCACAGAAGGAAAGTAGACTACTGGCATTTGTAATGGATTTAGCATTCATAATTTGACTCTGCAATGACTGCCTTCCAGAGTTGTAATTTTACTAGTGAAGTTTCAGAAGCCACTTAGCTAAGTGACTTAGCTAACTAGCCACCCAGCATTACATCTCAGTGCTCTTTTGTTTTTCTCTACTCTTCTTAAAACTGGGTCACAAACAATAAAAATTTGCTCTGCTTGGGGCTCGAACTCCCGGACCGCGAGATCGTGACCTGGCTGAAGTCGGACGCTTAACCGACTGCGCCACCCAGGCGCCCCATGCTCTGCTTTTTAACAACAGCTTTACTGAGCTATAATTCACATGCCATGCAATTCACTTATTTAAAGTGTCCAATTCAGTGGTTTTTAGAATATCCAGAGTTGTACATCCTTTGCCACAATCAATTTTTACCTACCATCTTACCCTATGAAGAAACCTGCCGTCCCTTTCCTCCTATTTTTCCCATTCCTCTGTGCTGTGCTTTAGGCTAACTTACTTTCTAATTAACTTACTTTCTGTCTGTATAGATCTGCCTAATCTGGACATTTCAGATGAATGAAATTGTACAATATGCGGTCTTTTGTAATCGGCTTCCTTCACTAGGCATAGCATTTTCAGGATTCATCCATGTTGCGCCATATACCAGTATTTCTTTTCTTTTATGGCTGAATAATAGTCCATTGTATGGATAGACCACATTTTGTTTATTCACTTATCATTGATGGACATTTGATTTATTTCCACCTTTGGTCTACTATGCAAAACGCTGCTATGAACATTCATGTGCAAATTTTTGTGTGGACATATGTTTTTATTCTCTTGGGTATAACCTAGGAATGAAACTGTTGCATCATGTGGTGACCGTATATTTAACCTTAGGAAAAAAATGTCAGACTGTTTTCCAGAATGGTTGCACCATTCTATATCCCCACCAGCAATGTGTCAGGGTTCCAATTCCTCCACTTCTTCACCAACATTTGTTATTGTCTTTTTTGTCATAGTAATCCTAGTGGTGTCAAGTGGTATTTCTTTTTTTTTTTTCTCAGTTGATCACAATGGGAATTTAGTTATTTAATGCATCCACTGGTCTAATCTAATGTCACCAATAAAATCTAAGCTAATGTCACATCCTAATCTAATGTCACATCCACTAATCTAATGTCACCAATAAAATCTAAGCAGCTGTATCACAAAACTGGGTTATATTCAGTGGACATGCATTAATAATCTGTACAACCTAAGGGGCGCCTGGGTGGCTCAGTCAGTTAAGCGTCAACTTCAGCTCAGGTCATCATCTCATGGGTTGTGAGTTTAAGCTCCGTGTCGGGATCTGTGCGGACAGTCTCAGGGCCTGGATCCTGCTTGGGATTCTGTGTCTCCCTGTCTCCCTCTCTCTGCCCCTCCCCACCTCAGGCTCTGTCTCTCTCAAAAAAGTAAATAAGTATTAAAAAATTAAAAAATAATAATCCATATAATTTAACATTACACCAGAAAAGGAATTGAATAGAAAAATTTCCCTTGATTTTTGGTGGTCACCAAATTTCATGGCACAGGTTACCAATAAAACTGTAAAAACAGATTTTAAATATTTTCAATAATACGTTAAAAAAATTAATGAGCCAGTAAGTTTTCATATTGGGCTGAAGACTTAAAACATGAAGCTGGCCCCAATCTGTCAAAAATGACAAATAAATATTTACAATGACTAAATATGTTATTTAAATGCAATGATACTGGAGGACTACTCACTTCTGGCGAAAAAACAAAAACAAAACAAAACAAAAAAACCCTTTGGGGTTAATTTCTCAATGCAAACAAGTCTTCATAAATACTGTGATAATATAAACTTGGAAACATACCTGGAATCAGGACAATGATGAAAAAATAACACACAGGCAATCTTATTTCTGATCTGTCTTCATAAAGCCAAATGCCCAACACTGTCCTTCAATATAAAACTAAATTAAGAAAAGGAGAATGACTTTACCCAACTTGCTGACATTCTTCCACAGAATTATCTTTCACTAGGGCAAATCTCAAGCCCCATTAACTTGCTTCTCTGGAGTGTGATTAGCACAGCATCAAATTTCTAAACTGACAGGACCACCCAAAATGCTGAATACGCTTTTCAAACAGAAACAAACTATTTTTTTTTCCAATTGTTAGTTCCATGTGCCACATTATTCTTGAAACTTACATGGTTACCAATAAGAAAAGAATAAGGGAAACTTTGAACATATCTTCTCATTAAAGAATAAAGTGCAGGGCACCTGGGTGGCTCAGTCAGTTGGACAGCCACCTTCGGCTCAGGTCATGATCTCATGGTCTGTGGGTTCGAGCCCTGCGTCAGGCTCTGCTGGCAGCTCGGAGCCTAGAGCCTTCTTCTGATTCTGTGTCTCCCTCTCTCTCTGCCCCTCCCCTGCTTGCTGTCTCTCTCTCTCTCTCTCTCAAATAATAAACATTAAAAAAAAAAAGGATGAAGTGCAAAATATCTCCATACCTCTGGTATTTTAATAGGAAAAAGCATCAAATACATATAATAAAGGGACTGAAGTAACAAAAAAGCTAATACAAAAAAAGTCCTCTTTAAATCTACACTTGAAGACTACATAAGACCAATTTAATTTTCCTTTCTTCCGTGAAATCTGTAAATGAACCAAGTTGTCATAGAACTTGACATTCTGTTTGTTTCTCTTTCCCAAGATCAGAAATTCCAAAATTAGAAAGAAAAAATGGAAAAAAATAACACTGCATGGCAAATGGACACTAAGTTCATAAAGAACCTTTTTAAAAAATGAGATATTATGAAAGAAAATACCATGAAAATAATAATCTTATGAAAATTGTTTTTTAGGCACAGTGAATTAAAAAAAAATTTAACGTTTATATTTGAGAGACAGAGAGAGGCAGCATGAGCAGCAGAGGGGCAGAGAGAGAGAGGGAGACCCAGAATATGAAGCAGGTTCCAGGCTCTGAGCTGTCAGCACAGAGCCCGACGCCGGGCTCAAACTCACAAGCCACCGTGAGATCATGACCTGAGCGGAAGTTGAACGCTCAACCGACAGCCACCCAGGCACCCCTAGGCACAGTGAATTTGAGCCTTGGTCTTCATGAAGACACTACAGCTTATATAGGAAACTATAAATATATAAGACTCTAGGGAAAAAAGTCAAAATACATATTACTTAACATTCTGTAAGCCTAAGAAAAATCTTGAGGGGAGGGGAAAGGATAGCCAACTGAACCATCACTTAAGGCACAGGACTGTGGGGGCACCTGGCTGGCTCAGTCAATAGAGCATGTTACTCTTGATCTCAGGGTTGTGAGTTCAAGCCCCACGTTGGGTGTAGAGATTACTTAAAATATTTTAAAAAAGAAAAGAATACAGAACTATGAAAAATTTCTGGGTCAGAAGGGTGTTCCAGACGAAATCACAGTTTGTGAAAACATACAACTTGTAAAAGCTCCTTTGTGGGTGCATAATAAAGTCCCATGTGTTTGTTCTCTTTCCAGTATTATTCATTGACCAATTCCAAAGAAAAAGAGCCATTTGATACAGTGAACTGCCCGCTGGCTGTTGCTATGTAAATGGTCTACTGCTTCTCACTGGCTGTATCAAGGGTCACCTGCTTTGATTCTCCTTTGTTTTGAAGTTCTTCCAAATCTAACCTCTCAGCCAGAGACTTGGATTAAGTGATCAACAGTGGCATCACCTGAAGTTTTTAGGTATCTTCTCTGTGCACTATTATCTTTCTCCATTAGTGTGGGGGGAGTCCTGAATACTTATTCAATTTCACTGGCACCATCCATTACTGGATCAATTGCCACTGTTGCACTGCTCTTATCAAGCTCAAGCTGGGAATCATCAGATGTTTTGGTCTGTTTGGTACTAGGTCCTGCTTCCTGATTACCGTGTGCAGAAGCATTGCTACAGTGAGAACTGTCCAGTGTCTTCTGCTCCACTGCTATCTTCAATCTGTTGTTTCTTGCCTCTCTGTAGTCTGTTCCTGGCCTGTATCTTCCATCCTTCCTCAGTGTTGTGACTGAGTGCCTGCTGATTATTGCTTGTTGATCCCGGCTAATACTCCCTCTTGATGAACTTCACACTCATCACAACTTGGATAACTTTTGCTGATAAGTGCATCAAAGTTTGAGTCTGGTCTTAGTGATTTTTTAGAAACTAGCCTTTTCCTACAGGTAGGACGTTCTTTATTGCCACTTCCGAGGGCTGTGGTAATGCAGTCTGCACAAAACCTATGTAAACACTCCTTTGCTCTTCATGGTGTTCTTCAACATAGCCAAACAAATTGGGCACATTAGTTCTTTGTGTAGACTTGGAAGTGAAACCACAATGTCCAAGTCATCCGTTATTGCCTCCTGAGGTGTTGGTTGTAATTCCTATAAGCTGAGTTCCCATTTTGCTTACTGGTTGAATTCCGTTTGTCTGCACAGCCTGAGAGGTCTCGGCTCCTGCCTCAGCCCTGGACTCGCTGGCTGTGGCCAGACCCAGACTCATGTACGAGCCGTACAATACCAGAACGTATTTCTTAATGAAAAATGGCCTGAAATGAAAGTCAGTGGTAGATCTGGTGACTGAAATCTAGGAAAAGCTAAGAGGCATCTCATCATTTTTTAGCCAGAAGACTATTTTATAATTGACTTTCGAATCCTGAATATATAGGGATCATTAAGAGCCTGAAGGATGACTTAAAATTTTCAACTGAACTACACTAACATGATATTCATGAACCTGGGGGTGGGGGTGCGTGTGAAGGCCTCAGGACTGGACCCTGTGAATGCCAAGAATCTACTCTAGGTTTGAATCCCAAATTTGCCTTGTCACAGAGGCAGTATTCTAAAAATCTTGCTGTTAACTATCACCTTGCTTCAGTGGCAGGGTAATCCTTGAGCTACTCATTTGTGCTTTAGTCTCACTGCCATAGGAGACTCAAACAAAGGTGAGATATTTTTACATTCTTTGCTTCTCTATTCAAGTAGCCTCTGTGTTCTGAGTTTGGGCTCCCCATCCTTAGAGAGTTCCTGATGGCTTTTATGTTGCAAAGCTGGGGAAAGAGAGAGTGCAGGTAGGGTTGCCAGATAACATATGGGATGCTCAGTTAAATTTGTATTTCAGATAAACTAGTAATAATTCTTTAGTCTAAGTACACCCCCCCCCCCAATTATTTGTTGTTTATCTGACATACAAATTTAGCTGCACATTCTATATTTATGTTTGCTCAATTTGACAACCCAAGTGGAGAATAAAATTTATAGCTCCAGGAGCCCTTACCCAGGAGCCATAAGGCTTTTGTCTGGGGGAGTACAAATCAGTTCAAGAGACTGCATTGAGGGTACAGGAAGTAGAATGGTAAACTCAAGATTTGGAGTATTGGGGATGGCCTCTAGGGTTGGATTCATTTAGGGTCTGGGACCTGTGCTTTACTGCCACGTGATTCCAGAGAGAGTCCAGCCTGCCCAGAGAGCCTGCAGTGGGCATGGGTGTTGTGGAAGCTAAAGAGTTTAGTGGCTGGGGAGCCACACTGCCCAAACCCCTGCCAAATAATCCAACATTGTTGTATGACTCAAGAGAGGGAGCAACAGGGGCAAATAGGATTTATCTGATACATTTAAAGTTCTTAGGTCAGTGCTTGGCACAAAGTAAGTGCTTTAGTGAACATTTAGGACAAATGGAGTAATATGATGTTTCTTGAATTTCCATAGCATACACCAAAATAATACTCACTGCACTTCTATCAGAGAAGTTTGTTTAGGTCCCTCCTTTTCTGAATGTCCATGGATTTTGCTCTCGTAGGGCATATCTACTTTGGCACCAGGCATAGCAGTCACAGAATCCCTATAGCATCAATTTCACTGGACAAATACAGAAAAATACATACTATTTGAGCACCATAAGAATATCACAGCACCATCTAAAAATGTTCTCAGCCTGTTTTTAAGCATTCTTCAGTACAATATTTTAGCACAGCTATTTGGAGAGTCTCTTGGAGGTTTGTGAAAAAGGAATGTGACCAGTGTTTTTCAGTTTACTCAGCCTAATTACTAAATGATTAATAATAAAATCACTTCTATACCTTGAGGTATATGTGTGATTTTGAACATGGTGGATCCTTAAGGTAGCATGTGAAGAGTGGAGACTGAATGCTCCTCATCTGCTGTGAGCAAATCTGCCAGACAGATGAGCTCCAGAAGGTCATTCAGCCTCTCTGAGCTACAGTTTCTCATTTGGGCTCAGAATTAAATATCACTAAGGTTCTTTCCAATGCAAAGAGAATGCTATTTGCTATTCAAAGACCTAGATTTAGTCCTGGCTTTGCCAGTTATTAGCTGTGTGACCTTGGGCAAATTATAAAACCTCTTTCAACCTCTGACTTCTCACTTGTAAAATGGAGATAATAATACTTCCCAGGTTGTTCCAAGGGCCAAATAAACCAATATATGGGATAATACTTTCTAATAAGTCACAAAGTAATAAATTAATGCAGAGGCATCAATCTCTACTTTTAAGTGTAGCTGATCATAAAGCAAAACAAAATAAAGTAGCTTTTATTTGTGGTTTTGGGTTTCTTTAAAAGTCACAAAACCAGAAAAATTATAAATTTTTTTTTTTAACGTTTATTTATTTTTGAGACAGAGAGAGACAGAGCATGAACGGGGGAGGGTCAGAGAGAGGGAGACACAGAATCCGAAGCAGGCTCCAGGCTCTGAGCTGTCAGCACAGAGCCCGACGTGGGGCTCGAACTCACGGACCGCGAGATCATGACCTGAGCCAAAGTCAGACGCTTAACCGACCAAGCCACCCAGGCGCCCCAGCCAGAAAAATTATAAACGTACTTACTGGACCTTTATAGCAACAGGCATTTAGTTTAAAATATTAATGATTTATAGTACACAAAATGGTGCACTCTGGGAATTCTTGGCCATGGTGAAGGAACAGGGCTATCAGCTCTGATATAGAGGAGCAATGAGCCAACACTAAGGAACAGCTGGGCAATTGGTTTCCAGCAAGGCACAAAACACAACCTATCAGATGGCCATGAAACATTTTGCTTCTTGGGACCTAAAAAAATCATACTTCTCACTGGGGACAATCCCTAAAGAATCAAATTGTATACAACAATTTTGATGGGCTCTGTGGTGTGTGGGGAGTGGAAGGAGGGATAATTTTAGGTAAAAAGAAATCTGCTTAACTATTCCATGACCTGAATAATTTAGGCATACAATGCATTGAAATGAAGTTGGAAGTCCTAGCACAGTGGACTGACATTCTTGGTAATGCATTTTCTTCTACTGAGAGTCTCTAGACTGCTCCATGGGATCCCAGGATTCATTAGAAGTTGCAGCAGGGCCAAGGGAAAATTCCCACGGGTTATTAGAAATTGGATGTATGTATTCGGTTTGATTATATATCTGTTTGGGATATATGATAATTAGCTAATGTCAGTTAGTCAATTAGTGATGGGGTTATTAGTTACTGACTAATAGATGCAGACTTTAGTAGAAGCCTACTGTGTGCTAGGCTTTGTGTCAGGAGCTGGAAACACAAAGTTAAGTAGGACTGGTCTTCACATCAACTAGCTCACAGAGTGGTGGAGGAGAATGATATAAAAACAGATACTGGGGGCGCCTGGGTGGCGCAGTCGGTTAAGCGTCCGACTTCAGCCAGGTCACGATCTCACGGTCCGTGAGTTCGAGCCCCGCGTCGGGCTCTGGGCTGATGGCTCGGAGCCTGGAGCCTGTTTCCGATTCTGTGTCTCCCTCTCTCTCTGCCCCTCCCCCGTTCATGCTCTGTCTCTGTCTGTCCCATAAATAAATAAAAACGTTGAAAAAAATTAAAAAAAAAAACAGATACTGTATTTATAACTCAAGGTGTTAACTGTATACATCTGGAATCTGCCACTTCTGTTTATTCTTTCTGAATCCTGGTTTTCTCATCTGTGAAATGGGAGTAATAACACCGCCCTTACAGTATGTGCATAGTTGTATGCATAGAGCCTGGCTCCTGATGTATCCTTGTGTTCTCCCCACCCCTACATGGAGAGTGGCTTGGCAATGGGAAAGGTCATGGCTTCTTTTTGACTGACTGATTTCGTATGGCTTTTTCAGTTTACAAGGAAGAGCTGGGCAACCTGAAAACTGGGAGACTTCTTGTAAGGAATTCTAATAGCCTGTCAGCTACTCTGTTATTCTGGGGGTCTTTACCTCTCTCTCTCTCTCTCTCTCTCTCTCTCTTTCTCTCTCTCTCTCTCCCTCTCTGATTTCCCTCATCAGCCATCTCTGGGTTTTGATTTAATCCATTAGTCACCTTCCAAAGGAAGACCCATGATTGGAAGACTCAATTAGATAGGAGATGACTTACCATCCAATATAGAAGACCCACCATAGGTGCACACTCTGGTCCAGGGAAGTCTGTCCAATGTAGCTAGACATTTTCTTTCAAAGCCCAAAATGAACAAAGCCTGATATTTTTCTAAGATTTTATTTTAATTCCAGTTAGTTTTTTTTTTATTTATATATGAAATTTATTGTCAAATTGGTTTCCATACAACACCCAGTGCTCATCCCAAAAGGTGCCCTCCTCAATACCCATCACCCACCCTCTCCTCCCTCCCACCCCCCATCAACCCTCATAAAGAGCTCACCAAACTCCACACCCGAAAAGCAAATAACCCAGTGAAGAAATGGGCAGAAAACATGAATAGACACTTCTCTAAAGAAGACATCCGGATGGCCAACAGGCACATGAAAAGATGTTCAGCGTCGCTCCTTATCAGGGAAATACGAATCAAAACCAGTTAGTTTTATTTTAATTCCATACAGTGTTATATTAGTTGCAGGTGTACAATATAGTAATTCAATACTTCCATATGTTACCCTGTGCTCATCACAAGTGAGCTTCTTAACCCTCAAGTCTTACTTAACCCATCCCCCCAGTCTCCTTCCCTCTGGCAACCATCCGTTTGTTCTGTATAATTAAGAATCTGTTTCTTGCTTTGTCTCTCTCTTCTTTTTTCCCCTTTGCTTGTTTGTTTTGTTTCTTAAATTCCACATATGAATGAAATCCATGGTATTTGACTTTCTCTGACTGATTTCGCTTAGCATAATACTCTGTAGCTCCATCCATGCTGTTGAAAATGGCAAGATTTCATTCTTTTGTATGGCTGAGTACTATTCCATTGCATATACACCATTTCTTCTTTATCCATTCATTAGTTGATGGACATTTGAGCTGTTTCCATAATTTGGCTGCTGTAGATAATGCTGCTATAAACATAGGGGTGCATATATTCCTTCAAATTAGTATTCTTGTATTCTTTGGGTAAATACTTAGTGCAGTTGCTGAATCATAGGGTAGTTCTATTTTTAACTTTCTGAGGAAACTCCATACTGTTAGCCAGAGTGGCTGCACCAGTTTGCATTGCCACCAACAGTGCAAGAGGGTTCCCCTTTCTCCACATCCTCACCAACACCTATTGTTTCTTGATTTTTTATTTTAGCCATTCTAACAGGTGTGAGGTGATATTTCATTGTAGGTTTGATTTTCATTTCCCTGATGATGAGTGATGTTCAACATCTTTTCTTGTGTCTGTTGGCCATCTGTATGTTTTCATTAGAGAAATGTCTGTTTCTTTTCATGTCTTTTCATCTTTTGCCCATTTTTTATTTGGATTGTTCATTTTTTGGGTGTTGAGGTGTGTAAGTTCTTTATATATTTTGGATGCTAACCCTTTATCAGATATGTCATTTGCAAACATTTTCTCCCATTCTGTAGGTTGCCTTGTAGCTTTGTTGATTGTTTCTTCACTGTGCAGAAGCTTTTTATTTTGATGAAGTTCCAATAGTTTACTTTCGTTTTTATTTCCCTTGCCTCAGGAGACATATCTAGAAAAATGTTGCTATGGCCAATGTCTAAGAGGGTACTGCCTGTGTTCTCCTCTAGAATTTTAATGGTTTTCTGTCTCACATTTAGGTCTTTAATCCATTTTGAATTTATTTTTGTGTATGGTGTAAGAAAGTGGTCCAGTTTCATTCTTTTGCATGTTGTCATCCAGTTTCCCCAACATCATTTGTTGAGGAAACTATCTTTTTCCATTGGATATTCTTTCCTGCTTTGTTGAAGATTAATTGGCCATATAATTGTGGGGATATATTTGTATTTTCTGTTCTGTTCTATTGACCTATGTGTCAGTTTTTGTGCCAGTATTATACTGTTTTGATTACAACAGCTTTGTAATATAACTTGAGGTCTGAAATTGTGATGCCTCCAGCTTTGTTTGTTTGTTTGTTTTTTTCCCAAGGTTGTTTTGGCTATTTAGGGTCTTTTGTGGTTCCATACAGGTTTTAGGATTGTTTGTTCTAGTTCTATGAAAAATGCTGTTGGCATTTTGATAGAGATTGCATTAAATGTGTAGATTGCTTTGGGTAGTATAGACATTTTAACAATATTCTTCCAATCCACGAGCATGGAATGTCTTTCCCTTTCTTTGTGTCATTTTCAATTTCTTTCATCAGTGTTTTATAGTTTTCAGAGGACAAGTCTTTTCACCTCTTTCATTAGGGTTATTCCTAGGTATCTTACTATTTTGGGTGACCTCTCTTTCTGCTGCTTCATTATTGGATATAGCAATTTAACATATTTATGCCATATTATTTTTTTTAGTTTATATATCACTTATTTCTGCTCTAATATTTATTATTTCCTTCCTTCTGTTTGTTTTAGGTTTTGTTTGTTGTTCTCTTTCTAGCTCCTTTAGACCCAAGATTAGGTTGTTTGAGATTTTTCTTGCTTATTAAGGTAGACCTGTATTGCTATAAACATCCCTCTTAGACCCTCTTTTGCTGCATCCCAGAGATTTTGGACCATTGTGCTTATATTTCATTAAGGTTGCTATTTTTCAAAATAGCAATAAGGGCTAGTGTAAATGACTTGTAAGCTTCTGGCTGTAAGACACAGACTGAAGAACTGAAGAGTTTGTTGATTTGGGGACACACAATAACTACTCGAAATTGTTCACATAAAATGTGCTTTACATGGTCACTTATTTTATCCTTACAGCAACCCAAGGAAAGTGAGGATTATTACACTCAAGAGATAACAAAACTGGGGCTTGCAGAGCTTAATGAAGTTGTTTCAGTGCTAGAACCAGGTTGTGATGGAGTAAGTTCTGTTGGAATCCCAAGCCTCTGTGATGTCATGAGGGCTTTCTCTTCTGAGACCTACACAGGAAACCTTTTCTGAAGTCAGTACCAGCACTGGTTATATTTCTTATTGCTCACTGGTTTGTTTTTATCTTTTTTTTGATCTTTTTTTAATGTTTATTTTTTAGAGAGACAGAGGCAGAGAGAGAGAGATGGAGTCACAGAATCCAAAGCAGGCTCCAGGCTCTGAACTGTCAGCACAGAACCTGTAGCGTTGCTTGAACTCATGAGCCATGAGAGGGGAAAGGATGACCTGAGCCAAAGTTGGACACTGAACTGGCTGAGCCACCCAGGCACCCCACTTTATTTTTATCTTTAGGACATTCAGGAAACTGCTTATTTTGTTCCCTTATTTACAGTGGCTAATGGAAAGCTTTGAGTCAAAACTGTGGCCCTGAATATCAAGTGTCTAGGAATTCATGGCATGGATTTCATGTACTAGCTTTACTCCTAGTCTCCTTGTTATTTGCCTACCTTTATTTTCTCCTTTTCACATCATCTCACCCAGCCTTAGCCTGTTGACATGTTGTGTGTATCTTTGTGAACCATCTTAAATCCTTTCTGTTTCAAAATGGGCATAAGCAAATAAAAAATTCCTAGTAGGTATTTATTACATCATGATGACAGCTATGATCTCAACAGCTTCCACCTATACCACCTATTTCCATGGTCATTCCTAGAGTCATACCTTTGAGTGGACCTTCTCTTCACTCTAGCCTTGAACTTTAATATCTTATTTTCTGCCTATTCCTTCTTCCCTGACTCCTTCAACCCACTCGCTCTTCAACCTCCTTGACATCTTTAGTGCCTGGACCATTAGTCCCCTCCTGGTTTCACTCCCTTTCCTAACTAAACCTCACCTCCTCTCTGAGACCCCACTTCTCTCTTCTTTGGTCCTCCTGAGCCCCAGCTCAACTGTGGGGCCCAAATGTGGATCACATCACCCACATGCCTTCCTTGGGCAGCCTGACTGTGGCTGAAAAAAGCCACAGATGAGCATCAGCCTACCTTCTAGCCTTTGTGCTTCTTTGGCCTTTTCAGAGACCTCTCCCTGGGACCCTGATCAGATATCTCTCTGACCTATCTTACATGGCCTATCTTGAAAGGCCTCCACTCCTCTTGAGTCCTTCTGCAGTGAGCATTTTTCAATGAACTCATCCTATCCCTGTGGCCACAATGATTGGTTCAAGGATGAGCATGAGACCATGCTCATGTAAGTTTGAGCCAGCTGATTAGCACCCTTAATTTCATCTGTACCCTTAATGCCTCCTTATGTGTTATGTAACATAGGATTAGGATGTAGATATCTCTTTTGGGGTAACGTTATTCTGTCTACCACAGTGACTATGACTTTCAGGAGAAGGTGATGTCAAAGCTGACAAGAGTCAGATGAGCAGAAGCTAGCCCAGTTGAGGGTAGGTGGTTTAAGAAGAGTGTTCCAAGCAGAGGGGATAAAATACTCCAGAGGTTCCTTGAAGAGAGATTACAGGTTATCTGGGTGGTAGAGAAGAGATTCTGTCAACAATAGACAAAATAGAGAGGGGAAGTCAGTGATGCTACTTTACAAGGTAGGACAGAGCAGGGACTGTTAAGGAGTTTGGACTTCATGCAGAAGGCAAGGGGAGTGTTATTTAAATGAGGGAGTGACATGATCAGATTCATGGAGTAGAGCCATTATTCAGGCAGCTGTGCAGAGGAGGCACTAATAGGAACAGATGACTCTGGATGGGAGTGATGGAGACCCCAAAAAGGGGAGGGGGCAGTGGAGATGGAGAGAATGAGTGGATTGTATGTCTAAGAAAATGGAATCATGAGGGTTGGTGAATGGAGCTAAGGGTAATGCTTGGGTCTGTGTTTGGGCATCAGGTGCTTCTGTTTGTGTTTTTTAATGAGACAAAAGTGCAAAAATAGGTCATGTTTTGGGGGAGCTGTAATAAGATGCTTTTTGGACGTGTTAAATTTGAGATGCTTGTGGCCATCCATCCTAGAGTCAATTCTAATGGATAAATACATTAAGTTAGAGTCTCAGAAGAGAAGTATAGAATGGAGATGCACAATTTTGCTGTGATCATCAAATAGATGAAAGCCTAGTGAAAGGATGATTTCACTCAGGGAGAGAAAATATAAGAGATCATAGGGTAAGGAGCACAAACATTGGAGGGGCTGGAAAGGCAAGGTAGGCCTCTGGCAACCAGAGAGGCCAGCATACTTTCCCTTCCTTCCTTCTTCTTCCCTTTCTTTCCTTTACTCCTTTATTGGCTTCTTTCTTTTCCCCTTCCTTGCTTCCTTCCCCTTCTACCTTTCCTTTCCTGCATTCTAATTCAGTTTAGGCTTGACAAGCCCAAATAAGGTGGTAATGGTGGCCTGTATGAGGACAGCATGAGTGTGGGGTGACAGGGGCAGCCCAGTGGGGTCAAGTGACTAGCTCCATGAAGGGATTCACCTCCTAGAGACATGTATATATTAGGGACACTGGGAGCCAGGTTTCTCACTGTTGAAGATAGATACAGATATGGAAAGGGGGAACTAGAATGAGCCCTGTGGTGTTGGCTTGGAATTGGAACTATTGGCGCAAATTCATGCTTTATGATGTAGAGAGAGATCTAAGTGTAGGTTACAAAAATGTGTGTTGGGGCACAGTGGTATACATACAGTTATTCCCCGTGCCATCCTGAGAGGTCCTGGGACCGGTGTCACCTACGAGCAGTGAGCGTGCCTAGTGCCCCAATCTTAGCTTCCAAATACTACTCCCCACTAAAAGTAAACCAGAGATCCTTGCGAAATGACTAGTTTCAGGCAAGGTTTGGGCAGAGAATGTATAAGATGGACCTGGAAACTTTTATTGCGAAGAAAATGTTCAAGTCATGATGGGAACATGTCAAAAGACACAGAAGGAACTCACACTTGCCAAATCTGGGACAATTTGACCATCAAAATAAATAATGATAATTCGTTAAAAGCCAATTAAAAATATAGACAGTCATGATTTAAATAGTGAATAAATAATTCCCTTTCATGTAGTAGAATGTACATTACCAAACTCAGAGAAAAACAAACTCCAGAGGGGCTGGAGATAAGAGAGAGTCAAAGAAGTATAGTGGAAACCAAAAGAAAGAAATGTATTGGGAAGGCAGGAGGGGTCAACGGCATTGACTATTTCTGACTGCACAAGAAAGGTAAATTCTAGAAAGGGTCTGGTGGAGTGAGGCCTGTGAAAGTCACTGGCAAGAACTGATGGAGTGGGTTGCAGGGGGAATGGGAAGTGAGAAATCAGAGACAGCAATACAGACAAGTCAATGAAGAAATCTGGCTGTGAAGTGGAGGAAAGAGGGGGATAGCAACAGGGGAACACACTGAGTTTAGGGAAGGCTTTTCAAAATGGAAGAAACATGAGTTATTTATTTATTTATCCATTTATTTATAATTTTTTTAAATGTTTATTTATTTTTGAGAGAGAGAGAGGGAGGGAGACACAGAATCTGAAGCAGGCTCCAGGCTCTGAGCTGTCAGCAAAGAACCCAATGCAGGTCTCAAACACACAAACCGTGGGATCATGACCTGAGCTTGAAGTCAGATGCCTAACCGACTGAGCCACCCAGGTGCCCCAGAAACATGAGTAATTTATATGCTAATGGGAAGGAACTGAAAAGGAGAGATGGACTAAAGATACAGGACAGTGGGAAAAAAATTGATAAGTGAGGTTCTAGAGAAGGCAAGAGGGAATTCACTGGATGGGGGATTAGCATTTTCTTTCTAGCCTGAGTGAAAATGATGAAGTAAAGGATAGCACATAGATTTAGGGGCAAAAAGTTGAGGAGGTTTCTGTCAATGATTTCCAAGTTTTTGTGAAATAGGAGATGGAGTCATTGTCTGCAAGTGAGGGACAGACTCCTGGGGTTACGGACATGAAGAGCACAGAGAAGCATCTGAGGAACATGGGGGAAGAAACTGACTCAAGACATGCAGACAGCTTCTTGGAAGCATCAAGGGTCCAGGGGAGGGTGGCAGTCTTGAAGTTACAGTGGCTCCAACCTGTGTGGTTGTGACAGTCTTTCTTCTGTCCCTCTCAGACTGAGTCTGCAAATGTGGAAGATCCAGTTTCCCTTCTCTTCCTTCCACCCTCCCCTTCTTCTTTCTTCTCTTCTTTCCTTGGCAGGTGGAAATGTATCATGTACCAGTTATCAATTGAGAACTGTTCCAAATTCACCCTTCAAGGCCTGCTCTGTGAACATGGAAGTGGGTCCTTTAAATGTTTCCTTTGCCAGCTGACACAGTATGAAACACTGTCAGTAGAGGAGGCTAGAGAAACACTGCAAGAGGAAGAGGAAGGGGCTTCCCGCCCCGCCCCGCCCTGGTTCTGGTGCACTTATTCCACAGACACAGAGCTTCCCAGCACCAGGCTCCTGTAGTGTTTCATGGTTAGTAGCACCTGATGGCCAGCAGCTTTCCCCAGCACTCCACTTGAGTGGCATACAGTAGAGTGCCTCCAGTGAGATATCTCTTAATTAACAGTTTAATCTAGGACTCTGGAGGATAGATTTCTAACAAGTTCTGGAGGGCAGATTTCTAGCAGCTCCACCAGGGCTGCACCACAACAACTTTCTTCCATTCAATACCCCACAACTGTCTCTCCTCCAGAAAGTATCAGCCTGGATATCAGCCCTGAGGGCAGGGGATCCCTTCCTTGGGCACTCTATCTCAACCTAAGGATAGTAGCTACATCTTATATCTTCTATTCTTGTATTCTTTAACGATCTTTTTACTTTTTACTGGCCAATCTCTCATTACTCTGATCCTCTGTTTTAATAATTATTTATATTAAACTTTACCTGTTCAACTTCTGTGTGGTTTATGTCTCCTGATTAGACCCTGACAGACACAGAATTGGTATCAGCAGTACCAGGATATAGACCCACAAAGATGGGGTTTGGTGATGAGTTTGGTCATGCCTTTGTCCTTGAGTGCAGTGCTGAGCTCCTTGTCAGTGGAAAATGAGATGTGGGTAATTTATGACATCAGTGACATCACAATTAATCAAGCTATCACTTATGCTTACTGTGATGAAATGTCAACTGAAGCACATGCCTTGGGGGTTAAGTGGATGCTGCACTTGACCTTCATGACATAATGAGGACTATGAAGACTATGGTGCGGGGTGGATTTTTGAGAGTGCACTTGAGCACTTACAGAAAGAAAACCAACAAGCTTAAGTCTTTAATACTCAGCTTAAGTCATGGTCTGCGAACAGAAGAGTTGCCATAACAGCCTTCAAAGAATCTCTTATTTCTCCTATCCATGGGGCTAATTTTGAAAATTGAATACAAATTTAAGTGTGAGTTCCTGAATTACAAGAACTTACAGTCTCACCAAGTGAAAGGAAAAGTTTCCCATGTGAAACTAGGGCATTATGTAAAGTTGGGGCATCATTTGGTAAAGAATGGGATACTAAAACTTGGATTAGGAACATATAGTTGGACTCAGATGAAACTGAAAATCTTTTGTGGAAGCTGAGAAGCCAAAAGTGAATTGTATCAGTTATTATTAATTTATTGCCTCTCAGCTTTAGTGCTTTCTTCATTGTCTGCTCTGCAGAAATAAAGATGGGCCCTTTAAATATGTTTTCTTGGCCAGCTGTTATGATGTCCAGCATTGTCAGTAGAGGGTAACAGAGAAGACATTGCAGGAAGTTTTCCTTCTTGCTTCTGACCTGTTCCTGTTGGCAGACTTCTATGACATAGGCAGTTTCTCCAATATCCAGCTCCTGCCTCATGGTTGGCTTCCTTATCCTGGATGCTGGTTCCACTCAGTCACATAGGCTAGGAACCTAAAAGTCATATGAAACTTGTCTGTTTCCCTTGCTGTCCTATATATTGGCCATCAGGTCTGGTTGATTCTGTCTGCTAAATATTTCTCATCCTCTCTTCCCTCTGTCTCTGTCCTCACTCCCCAGTCAATTCCTATTCCCACTGCTTCAGTTGAAGGATTCAGATATCTCTTAACCTTGAGCCTCTTCCTGTATTTTCTTGTTTTTCTTTATTTTATTTTATTTTTAAGGTTATTTATTTATTTTTGAGAGAAAGAGAAAGTGCAAGTTGGCGGAGAGAGAGAGAATCTCACGCAAGCTCTGCATAGTCAGGAGAGATCTCATGAAACGTGAGATCGTGACCTGAGCCGAAACCAAGAGTTGGAGGCTCAACCAACTGAGCCACCCAGCCTCCCCGTTTATTCTTTTTGTTTAATGTTTATTTATTTTTGAGAGAGAGAGAGAGCATGCATGTGAGTGAGCATGAGTGGGGGAGGGGCAGAGAGAGGGGGAGACAGAGGATCTGACAGCACAGAGCTGGATGAGGGGCTCCAAAGCACAAACCGTGAGATCATGACCTGAGCTAAAGTTGGATGCTTAACTGACTGAGCCACCTAGGTGACCCCTCTGCCTGTGTTTTCACCTCAAATTAATTCATTCTCCACACTTCAGAGTGATTTTACTGAAATAAAACCTGATCTTGTCATCCCCTGGCTTAAATTCTTCAAATGGGCTCATATTTTTTACAGCAGTGGTCTCTATACTTTGTTCCTGCATCCCCATCAGTAAAATGTTTTTGATCATGCAACCGCAACATATAAATATAAAATATATACAAAAAGAAGAATGTAAATGGCCAAGGTAAAAATAAATATAAATAGAAGTTCTAGCATTTTCTTTCTATCCCTCAGTAGTCATTTTTGGAATCTCCTGGGGGAGCATTTGCCTACTCCAGACACCACTAATTAATTGACAAAAGAATTGCTTAGCTTGACATACAAAGCCCTCATGATGACTCTTATTTGACATTAAAACTGGGCTTAAAACTTGCGCCACCTTCTTTACGTTTCCAGTTGAAGTTGGAGACTTCTGTCCAAGATCCCATAGTCCTTTTTTCATATTTTTTTCCATACCAGTTTTCATCAGTGGCAGCTTCAGAATCTCCACCTCAGAAAACTTAGAGGCAGAAATTGGGTGGGGGTGGTTGGGTTTGGAGGGGGTTGCAGCTACCTGACTTGTCTTGAAGTTATGACACACCCCTTTCACTTAGATTATAGTGACTTAGGTTTATTCGACCTGACTTTAGTGAGAGCTGTTAAATAAAGGTGATGAGGGTATCGAAACTTCTCAGCACCCACCTCCTGGCAAATCTGGGAGATTGGTGCAGAACTGTCAGGGTCTGTTAACAAAGAGCTCATCAGGAGGAAAGAGCACAAAGGCACAAATGTCTGGTTCAAAAGTGATGGGCCAAGGTCAAGGAAAAGTAAGTCTGAGAGGTCTGCTCAGTATGTTCCTTTAATCATCCATTTTCCCCCAGCACACAGTCATATTAAACTTGCTAGACAGGCAGATGGGATCAGACCTTGCAAAGTCTTACAGGCCATGGCGAGCCATTTGGGATGTGTAATGGAATGCCTCTGGAACCAGGGAATTCATGTTTTACATATACCACTCTGTGGAAACTAGATTGTTGGAGGGACAGGTGGAAGTAGGGTTAGCTTTGTGTGGATACTGTGGCAGCAATGGGGTCTCAGGTGGGCCATGACCCTGGCAACCATTGCTACACTGGGCCCCACAATGCCAGAAGACATAATTAAGAACGTGCATCAGAGGAAGATCCAATGGAGTAGCCAAGAACACGTGTGATACATGCCCAGAGCAACTCAGGATTTTATAGCAGATGGAGTTCCCAGAAAACAGGTGGGTAGGAGCAAAACCAATGGCATTCTCCTAGGGCCATGGTGGTAGCCTCAGTTTTCATCTCCAGCCTAGAGTTAGCATGGCCTGGGAGCATGGATTATGCTTTTGTTGCCATTTGTCTGTCATTAAGAATTTACTTTTTGATTTGTGTATATATATCACACAAACATTCATTGTGGAAGAGATATTTGAATACCTAGAAATTTATAGGCTCCCTTGGGCTTTTGAAACCATCTTAGAACAAACACTAAAGAACAAAATAACATCACTAATGAAAGTGGACAGAGAGGACCATGAGTCAATAGTACTTTGCACTTCAACCACTTGCCAGCAGAGCATCTCAAAGGGCTGGGTATATCTGAATATCATATCTTTCCACACAGAACAGAAGGTCTGTAATTACTACTTCTCTTAAGACCTAAGTATGACCCTTTTCAGGGTGAAATCAGCAGGTATTTCCCAAATCATAAAGATAATGAATAATAGCTTTGGTCAGGAAATGGGTTATTGCATTTGGCTTGTCACAACAAGTTCCTGATCTGGGCAGATGGAAATGTGTGTATGTGAACATTCATGTGCACACAGTGGGGGTGGGGAGTTGAGTTTGATAAAACCACCAGGAGGCAGGCCAGTGGGAGGGACATTGGCTTTGGCATCAGGCCAAGTTCTGAGACTGCCTTTACTAGCTGTGTGACTCTAGAAAATTAACAAATACCCATGGACCTCAGTTTCCTCTTCTGGAAAATGAATTTATAATTCCTACCTTGATGAGTTATATGTGGCTTAGATTATCCAATATGTGCAAAATATCTAGTGTGTAATAGGTGCTGAACAAATATTATTGCTTGTAACTCTTAATATCTGCTTTCATTAAAAAATTTTTAGAATGACTATTGTTTTTATAAAAATAATTTGTAATTATATAAAATTCAAGTCATATACAAAAGTTCAAAGGAGAAAGTAACAAATCATGAAATCTCTTACCACCAACCACCCCACCCGCCAAATCTGTCTTTAGCATTAGGTGATAATCATTTCATACCTCTTTCTGTGAAAATATGTAGTTTAATAGATAGATAGACAAATAGATAAAAACAATTTTACATATTTTACGTGTATTTTAAATATATGTCTTAACTTTAATTTTGCTTGATATAGCAGAAGCTAATGAAACTAAAGATAGGGGATTTTCTGAACTTCAGATAAATGCTTATGCACAAGTGATATTTGTTTCTTCAAGAATCATTTAAGGTTATAAAAAAGATAATGAAAATATGATTATTCTTTTTAATCTTCAGCTTCCATTTTAGCTCATATGTGCTTTATTTCCTGAGTTGGTGTTTGAGAGTTTGTGCTTAATGATTTTATACTTGGATGACATCTTTATGAGTGGAATATTCTAGATTCACTGTCTGTTTCTTCTTCTCTTCCTTTGAGCTATGACTCTAGATTTCCCTTCAAGTTATGACTTTAGTATCACCTGGCACTGGCTGTGGCTATGGATAGCTCTGAGCCTACCTGAAGATTCTTCTCATGTGTAGGTCATGCTTTCCTGCCCAATAGCTTAGCCAGGATTGGCTCTGGGCCAGTCATTCTATATTAATTTTTCCAGGTATATGGTGTGCCCTTTGACTGCTGATTACATTCTTTTATATCTCTGCACACTTTTCCTGTTTCATGTTTTATGTTCTCTACCTCGGGGCCACCAGTTAACTACCTGGATTGTCTCTTTGTAATTTTCATAATCAATAATTTGGGAGGAGTGCTTTAATTTGTTTCTTTTATCCTCTAAATTCACTATGGTTATCTCAGGATTAATTTTTATTTTTGATCATATTGAGTCTCTTCCTTGTTTCTAATTGATTAGATTTTAATAGTGGTATTTTGGTCTCTCTTACTTCCTTGCTTAGGTCTATAATCTTCCTTTTTCTCTCATTCTGTGGTATTGTTTTCTTATCCTTGTGCTCTTATTTCCTAATTAATCTGTAGTGCAAAGCACTTTTAGGGGCATTTTCTTCTAAAATGAGGCTATGTTTTCTTCCAAATAGGGTCCTAAATGTTGTAGCATCTCTAGGATTAGTCATCTTGTCTGACTACATCCTTTGGATAGGTGATTTCTTCTATCCTTGATTTTGGATGCTATGTATATGTTAATAACTGGCATATTTATACCTTAAGAGTACACCCATCTCTTGAACTTAAATTAAATTTCAATTGATTCCTTGCTATTTCCACTTGCATATCTAGTATGCATCCTGAAAGCCAAATGTCTTATAGAGAACTCTTGGTTTTCATCTCCTGCCTCCCAGTCACTTGTTCCTCCCTCAGTGTTCTCCATAGGAGTAAGTGGCACCAATACTCATCCTGTTGTTCAAACCAAAGGCCTGAGTCATCCTTCTTATGCTCCACATCCAATCCACTACCAAGTCCTGTTATTTGTACCTCCCAAATGTGGCCTAGTATTCTGCATGTCTTTCATCTCCAATCCATTGTCATTTTTTCCTGAATAGTGCATTGATGCCTAGCTGTTCTCCCTTCCTCCACTGTTGTCCCCATATAATTTATTTTCCACTCAGGAACCAGGATGTAGTGGTTTATTTAAATCATGTCTGAAAATTCTTTGACATTCTGTCATCAAGAGGTGGAATCCATTTCTTTTTCCCTTGAACATGGACTTAGTCACATGCCTATGACTTCCAAGTCCAGGTCATAAAAGATGATATGACTTCCACCTGGCTCTCTCTCTTGGCATTGTTTCTCTAGCAACTCATTTTCCATTCCTTAAGAAAGCCCAGGCCAGGGGCGCCTGGGTGGCTCGGTCGGTTGGGCCTCCGACTTCGGCTCAGGTCATGATCTCACGGTCCGTGAGTTTGAGCCCCGCGTCGGGCTCTGTGCTGACCGCTCAGAGCCTGGAGCCTGTTTCAGATTCTGTGTCTCCCTCTCTCTCTGCCCCTCCCCTGTTCATGCTCTCTCTCTGTCTCAAAAATAAATAAACGTTAAAAAAAAAAAAAGAAAGCCCAGGCCACATGGGCAAGTTACATGTAGGTGTTCTATCAGAGCCCCAGCTAAGGTCCCAGCTGATAGCTCATGTTAACCACCAGGTATTTGAGCCAAGAAACCTTCAGATGACTCCAGTCACAGTCAATATTTAAAGACAACTACACAAGAGACCTTGAGCAAAACCACCTAGTTGAGTCTAATCAGCCTCCAGAATTGTGAGACTAATCATGAATGTTGTTGTTACTTTACACCACTAAGCTGAGGATGGTTTGTTATACAGCAATAGATAACTGATATACAGAGTGACTTTCAAATATAAATGATATTATGTCAGTCCTACACTTGACAGCATTTAATGGTTTAGAATTCAGTTAAATAAAATAAAATAAAATAAAATAAAATAAAATAGTAAAATAAAAACAAGACCAAATCCTAGATCTGGTTGGGCCTGTCCTCTTCTAACCCTTGCCTCTTGTTCATTGTGCTCCAGCAAAAGGGTTTCTTTTCTGCTCCTATAAATACCAAGTATTTTTCTTCCATAGGACCCTGGCACATGCTCTTCCCTGCATGAAATGGACTTCCATGCTATGGTTAGATCTTTCTTGTCTCTCAGGCCTCAGCTCAAGCATCAGCTCTACAGAGGATTTCTCTCTCATCTTGTCTAAAGAAGGAACTCATTCTCCTTCCCATAATATCACCCTGCTTAGTTCCCTCAGAGCATATATCACATTAAAAAATTAGCTTGTTATTTATTTTTTAAATTGTATGTCCTCCTCCCCAAATTAGGACCTAAGCACCATATGGCAGGAGTCTCATCTTGTTCATTCTCAGAATGTAGTTGGCACATACTAGGCATACAATAAATGTCTTGAGAATGAATGATTATCAATGGAGGGAGATATTGGGATTTGCCACCTTTATATGGAGATCCTACCTACCATTGAAACATTTCATCTGATGGCATTTCCTATTATTGAATCTGAACTAATTTAAAGGGAATAACCTTTCACTGGTTATCATCAATCACTCTTTTCTCATTCATTCATTCATTCATTCATTCATTCATTTATCAAGTACAAGATTCCTTCTCCCAGAAGGTGAGGGTAAGCAAACAATAAGCATTAAATATATAATGTAAGGTTAGGATATGATAAGTCTATGAAGAAAAAGCAGGGCAAGGGGATAGAGAATGAGGGGGTACTGCTTAGAGGAAGGGTTAAGAAAGGCCTCTCTGCAAGATGAATTGAGCAAAGACTTGAATGAAGTGAGAAATGGAGTCACATGAAGATCTGAGAGTCTTCCAACACAGAGATCAGCAAGTACAGGGTCCCTGAGAAAGGAATGTGCCTGGTGTGTTTGAGAAACCACGGAGAGACCAGTGTGGCCAGAACAGGAGAGAGAGGCAGAAGATGATGTCAGAGGATCATGGGGGTCTGTCAGAAAGAGTTTCTGAGCCCCTAGTAAGGTCTTTGGTTTTTATTCTAAGAATTTTGGAGGTTGTTGGATGGTTGAGTAACTTGTCTTTGTTTTAAAGAACATTCTAGCTGCTTGTTGAGAAATTGAACATGGAGGGACAAGAGAGGGAGCAGGACAATGAGGAGGAGCTACGTCAACTTCCTTTGATCACTCCAGGCCAAGTTTTGAGCAGGGACTCTGAGAAAACATGACCCAGCCCCAGATTCCTTCACCTTCACATTCTGTGCCTGGGAAGGCCCAGTGGGGTCAGGCTGTGGAGGCTTCTTGGGAAATCACTGGCTTCTCAAACCAATATCTTCATTCACTCCTTTGATGTTGGAGACAATGCCTGTCTCTCCTACTACATCTGCTCCATCCAATTGCAAAAAAGAGTGGAGTGTCTTTAGCTCAGGAGTGTGTGTTGCTCAAGAGTTCACACAAAGAGAAATCATTGTTACAGGCTCCCAGTTGAAGTGTATTAGTTATGACTCAATGTAGCCCTTGGGCAGCAGTGGATTTCTAAATAATGAATGTTCCTTCAACACCTCTTTCCCCAAGTTTGTCAATGAAACCCACACTTTGAGAGGGACAAGAAATGGAAAAGAGAGGACAAGAAACCAACCATACCGGTCTGTATAAACACCAAGTTCCTTAAAATTGTTTCTGCTTTCTCTAATAACATTTAATTGAGCTTTTTTTTTTCTTTTTCAGTTCCTTTGACCTATGTATGTTTTTTTTAATTTCCAAAATTTTTAATTTTTTTAAATGTTTATTTATTTGTGTGTGTGAGAGAGAGACAGACAGACAGACAGAGCATGAATGGGGGAAGAGCAGAGAGAGAGAGACAGAATTTGAAGCAGGCTCCAGGCTCTGAGCTGTCAGCACAGAGCCAATGCAGGGCTCGAACCCACGAACTGTGAGATCATGACCTGAGCCAAAGTAGGGCGCTTAATGGACTAAGCCACCCAAGCACTCCTCCAAATGGGGGGTTTTCCCTCTCAGTAAATTTGAACATTGTCTATTCTGTCATTGAATGAAGCATGCATTTTATATTTGGGAAACTATTTTTAAATTATTGGATTATAGAAAGGAATGGACAAGAGTGAGGCAAGGTAGAGGACGGTGTCACTAGGGCTGTGTCCCTCTGTTCCTTGCCACCTTCTTGGTCCCCTGTCCCCCACCCCAAGGACCATTCTCCCAGCATGCTTGTTAAATGGCATATTGTGCATAATGAGGGATTACCAAATGGGATATCCAAAAGGCATAATTCTTGTCTTCATGGAATTCATTTTATTTAATTTGTTTACCCATAAAGTTCATCAAATGTGTACATTATCTGGGGGCTTCTGAATATCTACACCAACTGTTAAATACGATGTTAGCAGAGTCTTAAAACAAGCTTCATTTTGTAACTGTGAAGACAGGCAGCCAGGGCAAGTGAGTTGTCCATAATCTGGCAGCAATCTGGAGAACACACAGCCCTCTGCAGTCACTTGGTCAGAGTGTGTTGACTGGCTGAGTGGTGGCACTGCCCCTCTTTCATCTGCCAGCTCAGTGACTGAAGCCGCATGCCAAACCTGGCCATCTAACCCAGGGACCTGGGAGCCCTCTTTTGATTCTCCTTTCATGCTCCCCACCTGATATGCTTGCTCTCCCAGTCCTATTTGATTGTACCTCTGGACCACCTCTTCTGTGTGCCTCCCTCTCCTTCATCCCACAACCACTCTTTCAATCTTGCTATCATCATTTCTGTCCCAGAGTACTCCTAGGTAGTGTCTTTTAAACTCCTTCTTTTAATCAAAGAGAGCTGTTATCAAAACAGCTAAATTTAGACACTTAGTATCATCACGCACTGCCTTTTAAGTGATCCAGGTAGCATTTCTGAATGTTTAAAGTGTTTAAGCAGGGGCGCCTGGGTGGCGCAGTCAGTTAAGCGTCTGACTTCAGCCAGGTCACGATCTCGCGGTCCGTGAGTTCGAGCCCCGTGTCAGGCTCTGGGCTGATGGCTCAGAGCCTGGAGCCTGTTTCCGATTCTGTGTCTCCCTCTCTCTCTGCTCCTCCCCCGTTCATGCTCTGTCTCTCTCTGTCCCAAAAATAAATAAACGTTGAAAAAAAAAATTTAAAATGTTTAAGCAATCTAATTACCGTATAACCCCAAGAAGACACAATTTGACTCCTAAATCCACTGAGTGGTATGCACTAAATATGTACAGCTTTTTGTATGTCAATCATGCCTCAATAAAGTGGGGCTAAAAAAAGACACAACTTTAGAGAAAACAAACTATATAGGCACCCTTTTTCATTAACTTTAATCGTTATTAACTTACTTCAACCGTGATCTCATTAGGCCATAATGAAAATGATCATTTGTAACTCATCGGATCTGCTTAGACCCAAGCGCCTATTGCTAATGTATTTTGCTATATCTAGAAGTGGAAAATCATTTTCTCTTTCCACTTTGCTTAAGTTGCTTCACAGCATATTTAGTTAAGCTTCATTCTGGTTCACCAGAACAAAGGCATCCCTGGCTGCCCTGGTGTGAATGCTCGCATTGTCTGACTTTATTGTGTCCTATTTCCGTGGGGAAAATTCCAGAGGTGGTGGGGGAGCAGACTTTACCAGCTCACAGCTTTCCTCCCTAACTAAATACTTGAAGAACAGGCATGGATTTAAGAATATGAGAGATAAGCCAAAGTAGGGCTGGAATCCTTTCTTGTGCCAATTATAGAATTGGAAGGGAGAGCAGAGAAGCAAAAGCATGGACCTGCCCCCCAACTTTCTTGAAGATTTCCCCAGTTCTCACCAAGTCCTTCTTTCTCTCCTTCCTCCCCTGTTTCCCTCTCATTTCCTTTTTTAGGTGTTCTGGGAACCAAAGGGAAAAGATACTAATCTTATTTCCATAAGCATTTTTTTTTTATGGAGGGGAGTCCAATAAACATTATTTCTGATAAAAAAAAAAAACCTGCTCAGCTCTCAAAATGTTGCTTTCTTCACTCTCCATTTTTTCCCCTTTTTTTTCCCTTTCTTATCTCTCAGCATCCAATTTCATGGAACACCTCTGGATACAAATTTCCTCCTTTGACTCTTGGGTCTTGTCAATGTGCTATCTTATATTTCCATGTTGTTTATTTTGCATTTGGAATTAAAAGCTGTTTCATTTGGGCTGAGAGAAAGCATAAAGAAAAGCAGACGAATTATTTCTGTCTCCACTAGAGTTAACATCAACTATCTTTTCAGGTTTCTCCCCTATCCCACCTGTTCCATGAGAGTTGGCCAGTTGTAAAGTTTTATACTGACTAGGAACAGTCAATGTTCTCCTCAGGTTTGAGTGTTTTTCATTTACTTCAAGAATAAAGTCACTTTCACCTCTACTTGATGAGCCTGGTCTCTATTCACCCAACTAGGAAAAGTACATGTGTTTTTTCTGTCCCCTCAGGCCTCCGAGGAAAGAGTTTGGAGCAGGGCCAAGCTATCCCAGCCTTTGCCCTCAATTGCACACAGAGTGGAGAGTCTCTTAGCTCAGGAGTCTGTGCTGCTCAAGAGTTTGCATAAACACAATGTTGAGAAATACCTCTTGTGGAGTCGGTGCAAAAGGCAAAGGACAAACTTGTTGCCCCCTGAGATGGAGACATTACCAAGCTGGCTTTAGTTGTTTCATATTGGACCCCCTGTGAGAATAGCTGACCTAAGTGTCACTCTGCTCTAATTACTTGGTGAGTTACTTAAGTCTCTCTGGAACCCAATTTCTTCAAAATTAGGGATGACACCACATGTTCCTTAAGATCCTTGCATCTTGGCTATTCTATGAGTTAATTAGTGAGTTTTGTTTTCCAATAAGCACACACCCAAAATAGTGCTGTGGTTCTCAAGGTAGGCCTTATGTGAGTTCCTATAATCTTGTAATCACCCAAAATAAGGGAGGAGTATTCAAGGGAAAAGATCCTTCCTTCCCTCCCTCCCTCCCTCCTTCCTTCCTTTCTTCCTTTCTTCCTCCCTCCCTCCCTCCCTCCCTCCTAGCTTTATTGTTTTCTGATAGTTTATAATTACTTTCTACAATCTTTTCTCTTTTGAGACTAGAGTTGACATTTACAAATAGCCATTTGAGCTAGCTCTTTGAAGAAGTGAGTGGTCAAGCATGATGCCACAACCTTGGCTACAACAGTTTCCCGGAGAGCAGTCTGTGAAGTCTGAAATGCTGTCTGCCAGTCATGAAGCCACAGTTCACACTTCTTGCCAAATTCAAAATTCCATATGAAAAATATCCTTAATGTCAAAGGAGTAAAGCACTAGGGCCTTCTCTTCCTTTTAATCTGTTTATTGTCTTAGTTCTGAAATTTTTAGCTGCTGACTTTGATGTCTGTTTTGGTGATATTCGATACTCCCACTACTTTTTTCTTTAAAACTTACTGACTTGTCCAGCTTCTTAGGAAGATCTTTTGTGTTTTATATGTCAACATATATAAACTAATAACTGGAGAAACATTCTACGTGTTCCAGGTTACTTTAAAATTAGACCAAATCTTTATTTACAATTTACTTTTTAGCTTTCATCAAAGCAGTTAACCATTAAAGAGAATAGAATCTTCTGACCTTTCCACCATTTTCATGGGTTATAGCGTGCCTCTTGGGCATGGATGAATGTTATAGGCAGGTGGTTTCTAGCCCAGTATAACCAGGATTACCATTTCTAACTACACCATTGAACAGATGTAGAGTGAAAAGCTACTTGACAGGGAGCTATATTAGGAATTCAGGCAACATGCAGATGGCTGGATTTATTGGGCCCCTTTCATTTCAATCAGAAAATTCTATACTTCTGTGGTTCTGACCCTTTTCCCACCTTCCATATACCCCTGTTTTCGCAGGAAGCTTCTGACGTGCCTCCCAATAAGCTTGCCTCCTGGCATTCACTCCCTTGTATAATGCCTTCCTCTTAAGTATAGGCTGGACCTGGTGACTTCTAAGGAACAGAATACACAAAGGTGATGCGATGTCACTTCTAGGACTAAGTTACAAAAGATTGGGACTTCCATCTCATTAGCACATTCTTTCTTGCTGGCACCCTCTCTTGCTCTTTCTGCTTGCTCACTCAAAGCGAGCTGCCATATGGAGAGGAACTGAGGGTAGCCTGTGGACGACAGCTTCAGAGAATGGAGGCCCTCAGTCCAACAACCAGTGAGGAAGTGAATCCAACAATCAGAACAATGTCAGGGAGCTTTGAGGCAGATCCTTCTGCAGTCATGCCTTCAGATAAGACTGCAGCCCTGGCTGACAACTTGATGAAACCTTGTAAGAACCCAGAGAGACAGGACACAGCTAGGCTGTAGGTTCCTGGAAGCCTGGACTCCTGTCTGACAGAAACTCTGAGATGACAGGTATTGTCATTTAGGCCCCTAAAGATTTTACAGTTGGGGGTCATCTGTTGTGCAGCAGTAAATAACCAACACTTCATCCAGGACTATCAAGAACCCTCAGTCTCTCTCTTGCTCTCTCTTTTTCTTTCTTTTTAATGTGTATTTATTTTTGAGAGACAGAGAGAACAAGCAGGGTAGGGGCAGAAAGAGAAGGGACAGAGGATCTGAAGTGGGCTCTGCTGACAGCGGAGAGCCCAACGTGGGGCTCAGACTTATGAACCATGAGATCATGATCTGAACCGAGGTTGGATGCTCAACCAACTGAGCCACCCAGGTACCCCAAGAACCCTCGCTGTCTTAACCTTGCTTCATCTATCAGGACTCCTTTCAGTGTGTCAAGTGTTTCATTTACAGATTTAATTTTACTGAAATTTGCTATCAAAGGGGTTGGACTCAGTCATCTCAAAAGATCCCCTCACCTATAAAGTTCAGAGTCAACTTCTTTGCTCCAAAAAAATAATCACTCACTTTTCATCCTCACGAAATAAGACGGGTTAATTGGCCACAGTTGCTGGCACAAGACTAACTGTCTGGCTGTAAGAGGGCTGCTGGTGCAAGCAGGTTCAGGAGCAGGGTGAGCTGTCATGGCCCCTGCAAGCTCCTCTCACTTCCACCCTCTGGAGAAGCTCTGGTCCTCACTGCCAGCCACCACCTCCCCACTGGGAGGGCTCTGACTCAAAAGCTTACTGTTTGTTCTTATTGTGGTTCCTGTCTTGTAGCATTATAAATATTTCTGTGATTTCTTTTTTGTTTCTTTTGAAAGAACACTTGAACTTATAGTAAAAAAAAAAAAAAAAAGGTGCCTGAATTCTCCCTTCCCTTCTTCCTTTGAGGGCACTGAGACAGAGACAGTTTAAGTGGCAGCCAAGCCCTGGACTCCTTCCTTCAAATGGTAGGGTATTGTTAACCCTGAAGTACCTCACTGGGAAATGAACTTTAAGCCTCCCTTAGAATGGTGACAATGATACGGGCACACCCTGGATGGCCTGACATCTCATGCTGCCGCCTAAACCCTGCAGAGATGTGTGAAAGTGATGCTGCTGGCTTGAAATTCTTCCCTATTTCCTTTTCTCTTATTTTTCTTCTTTTCTGTCCCCTTCTCCCTCTCTTCATACCACCTTCCTATATCACCTGCTATAGGCAAAGGCATTAAAAGAGGGTTTTTTGTGGGGGGAGGCGAGCCTGGGTGGCTCATTCGATTGAGCATCCGACTTTGGCTCAGGTCATGATCTCCCAGTTGGTGGGTTCGAGCCCCATGTAGGGCTCTGTGCTGACAGCTTGCTCAAAGCCTGGAACCAGCTTAGGATTCTGTGTCTCCTCTCTCTCCCCTCCTCCGCTTGTGCTCTGTCTCTCAAAAATAAATAAATGTAAAGATTTTTTTTTTAACTTAAAAAAGAGGGTTTTGGTTTTGTTTTTTATTTTTTCTTGTTTTGTTTTTTACAAAAACCATACTGATATACCTCAATTAAAAACATAAACAAACAGGGGGGCCTGGATGACTCATTTGGTTGAACATCCGACTCTTGATCTCAGCTCGAGTCTTGATCTCGGGGTGATGAATTCAAGCCCCATGTTGGGCTCTGTGCTGGGTGTGAAGCCTTCTTAAAAAAAAAAATATATATATATATATATACACATATATATATATATATATATAGAGAGAGAGAGAGAGAGAGACAACATATATAGAGAGAGAGACAAACAACAAATTCCAGAATTCTTTCTCTCTCAGCCCCAGGCATTCTAACAAGCTTTCATGATCCCCATTTTGAGGTTACAGTCTGTGGCCAGGGCCTGGTTGACAGGTTCCCTAGGGTACAGTGGAGGTTGTTGTGGAATAACAGATTTCCTGGGGCTACACGGGCCTGGAGATAAATGGAAGATCACATCGACAGTCATGAATATGCTAAATGTCTCTCTGGGTCTTACTCTCACCTGCTGTGGTAGGATCGTCCTTCCACCATTAAGGCCAGTCTCCTAAGAATGTTTTACAGGTGAGAACTGGCAACTTTGCTACCCCAGGGCATCCAATGCATTCTTCCCCAGCCCCCACTTCCCAGCCTTGGTCTTCTTGGTTGATATCCACAGCCCCTTGACAGGCCTTACCCGTGCTGGGCCAGTGGCACCCTTGTAGACATTGGTATCCTTGTGGAGAGTACTGTGCTCTGAAGTCTCTAGAGTTAAAAAATGTTTAAAAGTGCCGGTATTGGTCAAAGTCTTACGGGCAAGCATCATATCAATTCAGGCTAATTAAAAAAAAAACAAAACAAAAAGGAACGAGGAGTGCCTGGGTGGCTCAGTTGGTCAAGTGCCTGACTTAGGCTCAGGTCATGATCTCATGGTTCATGGGTTCAAGCCCTGAACTGGGCTCTGTGCTGACAGTGCAGACCCTGCTTGGGATTCTCTCTCTCCACCCCCTCCTTGCTCAAAACAAATAAAGACAGAAACTTAAAAAAAAAAAAAAAGAAAGAAAGAAAGAAAAGGAACTTCTTGTTAAAATGATATTGGATAGTTTTCAAAATTCCTGGATAACCAGAGAAAACATGATGAGGAGGTCTATAGACAGAAAAAAACGTCCAGATCCTATCTGGGGGCTATTTCAGTGAGGAGATCCCTCTCCAAGATGCCCTGGCTGTACACCCAGACTGTCCCCACTGACACCAGAACTCTGTCACTGTCACCTCCAGAAGAAATGAGATGGAGATGCTGCCACTGTATCTACTTCCTGACACAAGGCCAGTGGGTCTCCCCCATACATTACCTCCAGCAAAGCTGAGAAAAGCAAGTGTCTAGTATTTTCAGCTCTTTCAGTGGGAGGTGGGCTCTGTCTCCTTAGGTGGAGATTGCCAAGTGTAAGAGCAGTTTAGATCCTGGGTACCCCTGGGTGAGAACAGATGTCCACCGCAGTGGGGCTTACATCCACTTGACACTTGAGCCCCCCAGCCTCCTCTGAGCCGCACTGACATTTGTGTACCAAAGTGCACGGTGTGGACCCCAGTGCCCATAGAATCACTTGTGAGAACTGCTTCTTCAGCCTGAGCTGTGAAGTCTGACTCCTGGTGATCTCTTTATGCCCCTCCTCATCTCCTCTAAAACACCTGCTGAAATCTGTTCCTTGAAGGGCTATGTCGCCCATCCAGGGTAACACTCCCCCCACCACAGCCTAAGTCAAGGAAATCATGAAAACTCCTTCCTAAATACATGGAACATTTTGCCTATTTTCTAAACAAGCAAGTGGTTGAGGGGGTCCTGGTAGGTGTGACAGAGTATCCTGGCAGGCAGAGCTGGGATTTAAATGTGTTCCGTGTCTGGGCCTAAGTGGTTCCCTTCCTCCCAAATATCTATCTGCATCTACTGACTTGTATGGGGAGACTCTGGGGGAAAATCAACTTCAGCCTTGTTTACAATTTACAACTACACTTGTCGGGACCAGTGGAAGGAGACTATGGAAACTACCATATTCCTCATGGCACCTGGTGTGATAGCCACATGTTTAATTTTTTTTTTTTTTCTTAACGTTTTTATTTATTTTTGGGACAGAGAGAGACAGAGCATGAACGGGGGAGGGGCAGAGAGAGAGGGAGACACAGAATCGGAAACAGGCTCCAGGCTCTGAGCCATCAGCCCAGAGCCCGACGCGGGGCTCGAACTCACGGACCGTGAGATCGTGACCTGGCTGAAGTCGGACGCTTAACCGACTGCGCCACCCAGGCGCCCCTGATAGCCACATGTTTAAACAGGGCCAGGGTGAGGAGGAAAGAGGAGGTGTATGCAGGAAACAGCCCTGGGTCTGATGTCAGAACCCATCCTAGGAGTGTGTTTTGCTCCAGGGAGAACAACCATGTCTGTCACTTGAGAAAAGGTTTTACTACAATCGGCCAGTTTAGGGCCCAGACAACAGTGTTCCAGCCTCCACAACTCAGCATAGTACTGAGGGAGGGAGTTGTTTTGTTTACTTGTTTGATTCTGTTACTTGCTTTTCAATGGACGTTTGTGGTGGGGGGAATCAGCAGGTATTTGCCCCTCAGGCATGGGGTGACAGAAAGAGGCATGGGGGGGGGGCAGGTCACTCAGAGGTGACTCCTTTGTGGAAATGTTGGGCTGCCTGCTAGAGTTTGGGATTGGTGGCAATAATGCTGCTGAGGCAGTGGCAGCAATGGATTGCAGCCAGTTGGTGTGGGGTCTATGCACTGGAATATCTGAGAATGTGTGGGGACCGGTTGCTGCAGGGTCTTGGCTCAGCCAGCATGACACTAGCAATGGTGGAAGATTTACACAGACAGTGAGGGTGTTTCAGGGAAATAGAGGCCAGAGGCAGTGGTGTATTTGGTCTCACAGAGGCAGTTCTGAGGACCCGTGGGGGCAATGACTGCCCAGTGCCCATTCAGTAAGCAATAGAAAGAGTGATGATGATAATGGTGATAATAATAGGTAGTATTTATGGAGCATGGTGGCTACTATTCTAAGTGCTTTCCATGTATTTCTTCTCTTAGTCCTCACTACAACCCTAGTGAGTAGATATTATTATCATCGTCCTTCTACAAGTCAAGCTTGGACAGGTTATATGGCAGATTGCATTTTCCAAAGATGGCTGCCACAATATGTCCTAACCCACGTGTTATTTTGCAATGTGACTTTGATCCTCCTACCATTGAAAGATGGGGTCTATTCTCCTCCACGTGAATCTTGATCAAGCTTCTGGATCTCTTGTAACCTATGGAATGCAGCAGAAATGAGGCAATGTGACCTCAAAGCCTAGGTCACAAAGGAGATGCACTTTCCACCTTCTTTACAGAAATACTTATGCTGCGGGTGCCTGAGTGGCTCAGTCAGTGAAGCATCTGACTTCAGCTCAGGTCATGATCTCATGGTTCATGGGTTTGAGTCCCATAAAGGGTTTGCTGCCCACTTCAGATCTTCTGTCCCCCTCTCTCTCTTCCCCTTCCTTGTTCATGCTCTCTCTTTCAAAAATGAATAAACAATGTGGCAATAATGTTTATTCATTTTTGAGAGAGAGAGAGAGAGAGAGAGAGAGAGAGAAAGCATGAGCGGGGGAGGGCAGAGAAAGTGGAGACAGAATCCAACGCAGGCTCCAGGCTCTGAGCTGTCGGCACAGAGCCTGATGCATGGCTCGAACCCACAAACCATGAGATCATGACCTGAGCCGAAATCGGACGCTTAACTGACTGAGCCACCCAGGTGCCCCAAACATTTTTTTAAGAAAGAAATACTTATCCTCAAACCCTGAGCTACCACGGAAGCAGTCTGACTGCTGTGAGGCCACCATGCTGTGAGGAAGCTCAAACTTACCCACAAGGAGTGACCACATAGAGAGGTCCCGAAACTACGTGAAGAGGGAGAGATATCCAGCAAACCCCAGCTCCTCCACCCCCTGCTATTCCAGTTCCAACCACTGTCTGATTGTAACCACATGAAAGACACTGAGCCAACTCAAACCCTGCTGAAACTCCCAACCACAGAAACCATGAGAAATAATAAAATGATTGCTGCTGTTTTAAACCACTAAGTTTTGGGATAATTTGTAATGCAGCAATAGATAAATAACAACTTGCCCACAGCATGTAAGTGGTGAGGCTGAAATTTGAGCCATCGGTCTGGTGAACAAAAAACACACATACACATGAAGGCACTTTTTTGAGATCTCCGGATATATACCTGGAGAGGAGAACTGATTCTTGGATGATCATCTAGTATTCGAATTTCACAAGATCCATTTATAATTTTATTGTGAAGTTGTTTGTACCTACAAGTAGAGGAGGTCTGAAATGTTCAAATTACATAGGAAAGTCAGATTTAAAAAATATCTATGTCTGTTTCCTCTCTAGCATGTGAATGACAAGAGTCAAAAATGCTTCTCAAAGACTCACCCTAGAGGGGAGGGGCTGGTTAAAAAATGCTGATTCCCAAGTGCCACCTGAATCTCTGAATCTGAATCTCTTAAAGGTAGGACTAGGAATCTGAATTTTTACCACCTCTCCAGGTGATTCTTAAGTATGTTAGCATTTGAAAACAGCTGCTCAACAATATCATTTAACCTGGAGACTATTCAAGGTGAGGCTTACTAAAATGCCCTCCTCAGGAAAATCATACACTCCCCAACCCTTCAATCAATGTTACTGCCTGAATTTGCCTGATCATAAGGATCACCTGGAGGGAGGTTTCACAAAAATGCACATTTCTAGGCATCTTCTCTGATGGGAATCAGATATGAAGCAAAGGCCAGGAATCTGCATTTTGCATTAGTTGTTAAATGTTCTTCTAAGTAACTACACAATTTGATGTGTTTCATGTAGTTATTGGAATACAGATCAGTTAAATTTGGGATAGCATTTACCCAAATGATAATCTTAGTCTTCAAATAGCAGTTTATTTTAAGCCATTGCTTTTGGAAAAACTTTCACTGAATGCTGCATTTTTCTTTTATACATAGAGACAAAAATTAAGATAACAAGAGTTAACATTCATTGAGCACCTGGTGTGGGTCAGTCACCATGTATTTAACCTTCCTCAAACCCTCTGAGGCAGGTATTACTGCCACCCCCATTTTATAGATGAAGATACTGAGGCAAAGGGTGATTAAAGCTTCAATTCCAACCTATGCTCTTAACCTACACAATCCTGCTCCTCTACTCTTATTCCAGACCAATTCCTTTGATGCTCAAAATGTGCCTTTATTCAACACTTTTGTGAAATGTATTTCTTATATAAAAGAGGTTTACCTTGTGTTGTATCCAACTCATGGCCAAAAAGTTGCTAGAAGTCTCCTTATTCCTAAACACCGAAGCATCTTCTAAAAAATATTTTCTATACCAGCAAGAAAAGATCACCAACACAATTATTAAATAAAGATTTTTGTTAATTATTTTTTGATAATTTATTCTTGGGCTTCCTGTGAATTGTTGAGTTCAGAGTATCATGGGAAGTCTGTAGTCAGGAAACAAAATTATAAACATTCATAAGAGTTGTGTTTGAAGACAGCTGCTTTTAACACATGGTTCCACTAAGAATTCGATACCTTGGCAGGGTTAATTTATTATGTATTTTGCTTTAAACAGAAAGCATGCACATTGATTAGATCAAAAGTATTCTTGCTCTCATATAGCAAGGAGAGTGTATACAAGAAAAGAAAGTGTGGTGTGCAGGGACAGCCAGGTACTGCTGGCATGTGGCTTCACTGCTGGCTGTGATATGGACTGTGAGCAAATTAACTCGCCTCTTTAGGGGTGGCATTTTAGCTTCCTCAGAGATCTCAGAAATCCTTAGGGAGGGAACCCTATAAAACCAAGGCTTGCTGCACTCGCACAGATTGAATATTCTTGGTGATAGAATGCGGGAGAATGCAGAGACATTTAGGTTAGCCAAGCAGGATGAAAAATGGTCTGGAAATGGCCATGAAAAGGAGAAAGATGCCCCAACCCATCTCCTGCTGGGTCTATGGGGAAAACATTGATTAGGTCACAGCAGGTTTCCAGTGAGAGACTAGGTTTGGTGCATAAGAGAACTGGAGAGCTAGAAGGAAAAGAATGTGTTTCAGTTACTCTTTCTGCATAATGTATAACCCCAAAGATTTAGAGGCTTAAAACACAATCCTTTTTTTTTTTTTTTTTTTTTTTAATGGTTCTGGTATAGTTGACTGGATTCGGCTAGGTGGTTTTCACTTGGGTTCCTCATGTTGTTAGTATGGTTGGGACTGGAGTTATCTCAAAGCCATCTTCAGTCCCATGTTGGGTGACTAATATTGGCTGTCAGCTGAGACCTGGGGCTGTTGGCTGGGAGATCTAAGTGCAGCCTCCCTGTGTGGCCTGGACTTCCTCCCAGCGTGGTGACTGGGCTCAAAGAGCAAACATTCCAAGAAGACCATGAAGAAGTATCACCTTTTATGATCTAGACTTGGAAATACAGAGGGTCACTTCTGCCATAGTTACAGACCCTCTTGGCTTCAAAGGAACACAGACTCAACCTTGACAGGAGCAGGGTCAAAATCACAGAGAAAAGTGTGTTGCATGGGGGAATCTCATTGCAACCATCTTGGAAAATACAATCTGCCACAGAGGGTGTGTACAAAGAGCAGAATATCAGAGCTCAAGAATTCAGAAATCTGGACATTTGAAAGGATTGCAAAGGCCACTCCTATAGGCAATTTAGGTGGAATGGAAGCAAAGGTCATCAGAGTTGAGGGAGATCTGGGACGATGAGTCAGGGTAATTGCATGGCCATTGGATGGACACTGACATCCTCAGGAAAGCTAAGGGCTTGAGAGAGTGTGATAAAAGCAGAGAGGGCAAACAAAATCTTCTGAGTTTTGCCTTTGGGTCTGGGATGGTAAAGAAAGTAATCTCTGTGGGGAGGACTTCTCTTTTATGTGGGGAAACATATTTGCTGTGGGCCTATTTTTTTGTGCAAAGACACTAATGGTTAACATTTTTACAGTACTCATTCATTCATTCAAAATGTACTTCCTAAGTACCTACTCTGGTCAGGTCTGTTTTAGATGCTGACATAGTTGCTGATATAGTGGTGAACAAAATAGACAAAGATCTCTACCCTTGTGAGGCTTATATTTTAGTGATAGAGACAAACATAAAAGTGGTTTTTTTTTTTTAACGCTTAGTTCTTTATCTTGAGAGAGAAATAGAGAGCAAGCAGGGGAGGGGCAGAAAGAGAGAGAGAGAGAGGGAGAGTGAGGATCTCCAGCAGGCTCCACACCATCAGTATGGAGCCCGACGTGGGACTTGACCCCACAAACCATGAGATCATGACCCGAGCCAAAACCAAAAGTCGGTTGCCTAACTGACTGAACCACTCAGGGGCCCCTAAAATAGTTTCTTTTCTTTTCTTTTCTTTTCTTTTCTTTTTTTTTTTTTTTTTTTGAAGAATAATGCACATGATATTATATAGTGATAAATACTAAAGGAAAAAGTCCAAATTCTCTGTGCATCTTAGATAATAGCACAGGAGTTAAGAGCATGGATCTGGGAACCAGACTGCTGGAGTTTGAATCCCAGTTCTGCAACTTATTAGCTGTGTGATTTTTGGCAGGTTACTTAGCTTTTCTGAACCTCAGTTTCCTTATCTGTACACCACTGAAAACAGTAGTTTTTGCATCAACAGTTGTTGTCAGGATTAAATGAGCTAATACAGGAAAAGAACTTAGAACAGGATGACAGGGACAGGAGGCCCAGAAGGGGAAGTCACAGGCTTCAGAGTTCCTCCTGAAGCTCAGGGACCAAGCTTATCCTATCAGTCAGGGTACCTGTGCTGGGGTTCATAGATCTGGGGAGGAACAGATCTCAATGAAGACATGTCACAGGGGCCTCAGGCTGCCCCAGGGTAGTATGTGGGATGGCAGCGTGCAGATGAAATCTCAGCAGACTTCAGGATTTAACCCTGGGTTCAGCTTACTTCAGACCACAGGGAAATATCTGTTTTCACCTGGATGCAGAAACAAGACCTTGGAACTTAGTTATACTGATAGAGTAGAATGGAAGGGGAGAGGTAGTGAATAATCCATTCATTGCATCCTAGTAACAAACAGAGCATCCAAGTGAAATTGAGAGGTGGTTTCCCACAGGGGAGCTACATAGGTGGAAAGCGGGAGACACCTGAATCAGACAGACCTAGGTTTTAATTGAAGCCCTCCCCCCACCTTTTTAAAAAAAAATTCCAGTTAGTTAACATACAGTGTAATGTTAGTTTCAGGTGTACAATATAGCGATTCAACACTCCTGATACGAAGTTCTACCTCTTAAGTAATAGGGCGAGTTACTTAATCCTCTCAGACTTACTTTTCTCCTGAAAACTGGGGATAATGATACCTACCTTATACAGATCGTATGAAGTTTAAATATCAAGAGGCTGACAGTGTCTAGCTGTTAGATGTGTGCTCAGTGGATGGCTTCATCGCCTAGTGAGACAGTGGGTCATCCATGTACATAGGATGTTTACTGGTCCACTCCTCATCATTTAAAAATGAGCATTTCCTCTGTACTGGCAGTTATGAGATGATATCAGACTCTACTATCCCTTGAATGAGAAAATGACACATCCATCCCCTCTCAGTAGGACACTTACTTTCAGTGGTGTTTTCCTGAAGGGTCCTGGGAGGCTTGGGCTTTCACAGATCCTGCTATAGAAAGATTGCTGGTCAGCTACTTCCAGTACTGTCCTGCTATATCCTTGCTGTGACCTTTTCCCAAACAGAAAACATACAGTCTAGCGTTCTAACTCAGCAAAGCAAGTTTGGGGTCATGAACAAGCTTATGAAAACCTTTTTGGATTTCTGGTGCTGGCATGGTAGATTGAGCCAACACAGAAAATGCAGAAATATTGGATAAAACATGCCGGGAAAAAAAGCTTAACCACATAGCCATACTTGGCAGGAAGAAAGGAACATCTTCAGGTGTTGATGAAAGATAGGCCTTCAAACCAGCCCGGGGATGGAACTGCAGTGGCCCAAGGGGATGTGGCCATGGATGCAGAGGCCCCAGAAACCAAGGTGACGAGCTAGAGCAGAGATCCCTGCCAAGCCTCCATGAAAGGGAATGGGGAGGGGTGCCTGGGGAACTCAGTCGGTTAAGCCTCTGACTCTTGATTTCAGCTCAGGTCATGATCTTGCGGTTCGTGAGTTTGAGCCTCGAGTCAGGCTCTGTACTGACAGCTCAGAGCCTGGAGCCTGCTTTGGATTCTGTGTCTCCCTCTCTCTCTGCCCCTCCCCTGCTCGTTCTCTCTCTCTCTCTCTCTCTCTCTCTCTCTCTCTCTCAAAAATAAACAAACATTAAAAAAATTTAAAAAAATAGAAGGAATCATACAATACATAGCCTTTTGTGTCTGGGTCTGTCTTCTTTCATTTAGCATGTTTTCAAGGTTCGTCCATGTGGAAGCATGTATCAGTACTTCATTCCTTTTTTTTTAATTAATTTATTTATTTTGAGAGAGAGAGAGTGAGAGAGACATGCACGCACAAGTTGGGGAGGGGGAGAGAGAGAGAGAGAAAGAGAGAGAATCCCAAGCAGGCTCCTTGCTGTCAGCACAGACCCCAATGTGGAGCTCAGTCCCACAAACGGCAAGATCATGACCTGAGCCGAAATCAAGAGTTGGACACTCAACCGACTGAGCCACCCAGGCACCCCTATTTCATTCCTCTTTATGGCTGAATAGTAATATTCCACTGTATGTACATACTACATTTTGTTTATCCATTTATCAGTTGATGGACATTTTTGGCCATTAGGAATAATACTCCTATGAACACTTATGGATAAGTTTTTCTGTGCACACATGTTTTCAATTCTCTTGGATATGTGCCTAGGAATGGAATTGCTGGGTCACATGGTGATTCTATGTTTAACATTTTGAGACACGTTTTCCAAGTGGCTACACCATTTTACATTCCCCACCAGCAATGTATGACGTTTCCATCTGTGTATAAATTTTGAAGTTTACGTTCTTGAATTGGAAATCAATCTCCCAGAGTTTTGCCCACCAGCCAGTGAAGACCCTGGCTGTCTGCTGGTACTGCAGAAAGGCTGGTGAACAGCTCTACCTGCCTGGGAGCAGAGGACTTTCCTCTGTACAACAACAGGGGCTCTTCTCTGTGAGCCCTCAACAGGAACACCTAGCTTTCCACACAACATGAGCTCTGTGAGGCAACGGCTGTTGCTCATCTTCTCTATGGCTCCAACACTTGCAATTCTTCCTGGCACGTTGTAGGTACTCAATAAACATTTGTGAAATAAGTGAATGGATTAGCCTCCTACTTTGTCTGCCTAGTTCCCTCTTCCTGCATTTGAGAATATCACTTTTTCATTTTTTTTTTCCAACGTTTATTTATTTTGGGGAGAGAGAGAGACAGAGCATGAATGGGGGAGGGGCAGAGAGAGAGGGACACACAGAATCGGAAACAGGCTCCAGGCTCCGAGCCATCCGCCCGGAGCCCGACGCGGGGCTCGAACTCACGGACCGCGAGATCGTGACCTGGCTGAAGTCGGACGCTCAACCGACTGCGCCACCCAGGCGCCCCATCACTTTTTCATTCTTTGGGAGGACTGCTCCTTTACAGAATCTCCTGTGGGTGTGTGGGTTTGTCATAGCCAGCACTCTTTCTAGCTACAGGGCCCATGAGTGACCTAAGGCTGGTCAACCTGGAATTCTTCATCAGGATTTTTAAAATTGGATTTAAGGGATGGCAGGCAGTTCCCTTCTGGTAGGAGAAAACAAAGATGCAAGATGGAGGAACCAGTAGCCACTTTTCCTTCCGAATGCACACAGCTGGCCTGAGAGAACAAAATCAACACACAGAGGTGGGAAGATGGGCAGAGAGAGTCCTGATGGGGTTTGAGTCCCTGGCCTGGTGAACTGAGTTTGTGTTACCAGAATCCTCACTATTACAATAGAGGTGGGAAAGCCTTCCAGGAGAAAGAGATATCTAAGCTGTGAATAAGTAGGAGTTTGACATTTCCAAGGTGAGAGGTAGTGGAATGTATGTGAGGAATTCACAGTCTCTTCTATTGTTCAGCAACAAACACAATTAAAAAAAGACAAGATGGGGCCCCTGGGTGGTTCAGTTGGTTGAGCGTTTGACTCTTGGTTTCAGCTCAGGTCATGATCTCACAGTTTGTGGGTTCAAGCCCCACATTGGCTGTCTACTGTCAGCATGGAGCCTTTGGATCCTCTGTCCCCCTCTCTACCTGTCCCTGTTCATATGCATGTAATTTCTCTCTCTCTCTCTCTCTGTCAAAAATAAATAAACATTTAAAAAAAAAGACACAGTGTGGCAGAAGATATCTCCAATACACATATGGACTCATATCCACAATATATAAAGAACTTCTATAATCCAATAAGAAAAAGACAGGCAACAGATTTTTTTTTTTTTAAGTGGGAAAAAGACCTGGGTAGGCACTTCACAAAAGAGAACATTTATGTACTCAATAAGCATATGAAATGTGCCCCAATTCATTAGTCGTCAGCAAAGGCTATTTTAAAGCCATAATAAAGGGCACTCGGTGGCTCAGTTGGTTGAGTGTCCAATTCTTGATTTCAGCTCAGGTCATGATCTCACCGTTTTGTGGGGTTGGGCCCCACATTGGGCTCCTCGCTGACAGCACAGAGCCTGCTTGGGATTCTATCTCTCCCTCTCTCTCTGCTCCTCCCCCACTTGCATTCTCTCTCTCACACACACTCTCTCTCTCAAAATAAATAAACTTTAAAAAAACCCACAATGAGATCCCTCCAGAGAACCACCAAAATGTGTAAAACTAACAGCATTGGCACTTCCAAGGGTTGGTGAGAACGTAGAGTATAAAGAAATCTCAGACATTGCTAGTGGGAGTTTTAATTGGTATAACCACTTTGGAAAAACGTTTGGTAGCTTGGTGGCCCTGGTGACACACCGTTCAGATCTCCCTTCAAGAGAGCCTGCTGCAAGGAGGCTAGTTGGCCAATAGCTCCAGCTGCCACACTGTTAGACCCACCCCAGTGTTCATGCTGAGGCCATGCTTTTTCCAGGCTGCTCCCGGCCCGTGACTGTGCATGGCAGAGGTCCTAGTTCCAGGCCATCCTACACTGCGCACAGCTCCTATGATGGACAGTTTGTACACTGGGCTCCCTGTCAGCCTGGCTGAGACTGTGGAGTTTTCACAGCGGTCAGATCTGCACTGTGGTCTGGAGGTTCCCCATGTCTACTCTTCCTCCCTCTCTCCTTTAGCCTTCACGGGCAAGGCCCCCTGGAAATGTCTTGCATATCTAATTCTACGCTGGCATCTTCTTTATGGAAGACCTGAATTGACAGAGGCAGTAATTACTAATTCTGTCTGACTCTAATCCCACTCATGGGGTTATTACCACTAGAAATGAGTGTTTATGTCCACCAAAAGACGTTTATAGAATGTTCATGGCAACTTCATTCATAACAGCTAAAACAGGATAAATGTCTATCAACAGTGGGGAGAGAATGGACAAATAAAACTGTGGTTATTCATATAATGGACTATAACACAACAATGAAAAATAATAATAGCTATGCGCAATTATTAATAATAAACCTCATAGACATGATGATGAGTGAAAGAAGCCAGGTAATCAACAGATCTCATCAAGTCAGGAAAGGGATACAGAAGGAGAGAGGTTGCAGCAGAATGAGTTCACTCAGATTTATGGAAACCACTAGAGAGAGTAGTGATTTTTTGAGGACTGTGGTAGACAGCCTGTAAGATAAACTCCCAGTGATTCCCTCTCCTGGTTTCCATGTTTTTGTGTAATCCCCTCCCTTTCATTGCAGACTGGACCTAGGGACTAGCTTTTTTTTTTTTTTTTTTTTTACCTCCTAGCTTTATTATGATATAGTTGAAATATAACATTGTGTAAGTTTAAAGTGTACATGATTTGATCATTTTGTGATCAAATTGATTGTGAGATGTCCACCGCAATGAGGTTAGTTAATGCATCCATCACCTCACATAATTTGTGAGTATTATGTGGTGAGAACATTTAAGATTTACTCTCTTAGCAACTTTCAGGTATATAATACAGTATTATTAGCCACATTCACCATGTGGCACCTTCGATCCCCAGAACTTATTCATTTTATAATTGGAAGTTTGTACCCTTTGATCAACATCTCCCCGTTTCCCCTAACCTCTAGCCAATCTATCTGTTTCTGAGTTTGGCCTTTTAAGATTCTACATACATGGGAGATCATATAATATTTGTCTTTCTCTGTCTGACTTATTTCATTTACCACAATGTCCGCAAGATTCATCAGTGTTGTCTCAAATGATAGAATTTCCTTCTTTTTTATGGCCAGATAATATTTCATGGTATATATAATACCACATTTTCTTTATCCATTCATCCCTGATGGACACTTGGGTTGTGGACTAGCTTCTAATTAATAAAGTAAAAGTGATGGGCTGTCTCTTCTGAGATTATATTACAACAAAGACTGTGACTTCCATCTCCCTCTCTCATCCCTTGTCTTAGGGGAAGATAGCAGCTTTTTATGGAGGGGTACATGTAGCCAGGAACTAATAAAGAACCAGAGGCCTGTAAATGGCATTTGAGTGAGCCTGAAAGAGAATTCTCCAACTTTGAGATGCCTGCAGCCCTGACTCACAAGTTGAATGTGAGAGACCTTGAGCCAGAGGACCTAGCAAAGTAGTACCCACATCCCTGACCCACAGAAATTGTGAGAAAATAAGGGATTTTTGTTTTAAGCTGCTAACGTTGGGGTAGTCTGGTAAACCAACAAGGACATTGCTTGTTACTCAAAATCACTATATAAAGCTCCTGAAATCTCTGAGAACTGAAACCAGGGAAAAGCTGGCCATCCCCAAGAACGGTGTGTTTCTTTCTTCTTAGAGACCGTGAGAATCACACACACATGTTCTCCTTTTAGTTGTGATAACCAGGAAGCTCAGAGCCAAATTTATGGTTCAATCTTAATAATTATGCAAGACTCTATGGCCTGCTTACCTGTGTTCTTACTCCTGGTCTGTCTTTTTATTCTGATTTGTCTTTTTCTTTTTCCTGTTTTTTTAGTTCGTTTTTATATTTTTCTATATTACATTAATTATGTTAACCCATCTCAGGTTCAACTTACAGAGAAGCAAGGCATTCATAAATAACTTTGTTGTTTTTTTCATAAATAATTTAAAAAATATTTAAGTTTGCACCTGTTGAACACGGAGGTTTTTGGAGGTTGTGGGGAATATCAGGTAATGGAAGCATGGCTCTGGAACTCCAGGCATTGGCCAGCGTTAATCTGGATTGGGTCCAAAAATATCAAATGATGACAAAAAAGGAAAAAGGGATGGCAATGATCGCCACCCCCCAGGGGGAGGGGCCAAGGGCTTACTCAGTCACACGTGAAATTTATCATTCGCTGCACCCAGTCCCCTAAAGCCCTCAGGCACCTTACCGCCCTCATGACCCCTCCCGTCCCTTCACGACCCCTCCCCTCCCCTCCCGGAGCCCCGCCCCTCTTTCCTCTGGCCACGCCCCTCCACTCTGCCCCGCCCGCCGCGCGCGCCGCGCCGCCTCTGTCTCCGCCTGCCGGCCCGGCCTCCGACGGTTGCGCGCTCCGCCCCCTCCCGCCGCGCCCGCGCGCGCCTTCCCCGCCCCGCCGGGCTCTCTCCTTTCGGGGCGGTTGGGCCGCGCGCCTGTGGGGGCGGGGCCCAGAGGAGGCGT
>NW_024412447.1:15832586-15950386 GCF_014898765.1 Herpailurus yagouaroundi | reverse complement strand
CCTGGGGGGCGGCGGGGACCGGGCCGCGGAGGGACCGACGGCGCTGCGAGCCTGGCCGGGGCCGGGGGCGGCGGCCGGGGGCTCCGGCCCGGGGGACGGCCCGAGTTCAGGCTCCCGGGGTGGAGGCGGCGGGGCCGCGAGACCGGCGAGGAGGGATGAGGTGGCAGAGTGCAGCCGGGAGGCCGGAGCGGACCGGGAGCAGTTGGGCCGGCTGGGGCCGGGCTGGGAAGGAGCGAGAGGGGTTCGCGGAGGGTGGGTCCCGGCCGGCTTGACAGATTTCCTGGTTCTCGCCGGGGAAGGCGGGTCGAGCGTGTGGGACCCTGCCGTGGGAGCGGTGAGGTCAGTGTCCACCCCTCGTCCCGGCTCGCTGCAGCCGGAGGCTGTGCGGCCGGCGTGGGCTTGGGTTGCATTTCCCACTGTCTTCTCAGTGCTAGGACAGGTGTTTCTGTGGTCAGGCCTCTTTGTACTCTATAGCGCTAATGAGAATTTGCAGACTTCTTGAGACGGTGACATTTGCAGGCAAACACGAATTTGACCCTACTCTGGAAGAAGATACCGGCACTTAACATATCTGATTTCTTGGATTCGCCCTCGTATATTTCACTGTGCCTGAGAGGGGGAACTGGCCTGAGTTTGGGTCTAGTTTAAGCTTCATTTGAGTAAAAGGGAGTATGTCATGTGTAGTGGTAGTGTTTGGAGCATTTGGTGACTTTTAAATGTTGCTGATTAGTATAATGGGATACCCATAGAAGATTAAAAATACACGCCTTGCCTAAGTGGAGGGATTGTTTTTGGTTTTTTTTTTTTTACTGATAACTTTAGGTTTTTTAAAATGTTGTAGTGATTTATCTGTTATATTTTATTTTCTGCGTTAGATTTTCCAAGGCAAGTTACTTTGGAAAAAAAGAGGAATTTACATCTTAAAGTGGCGGCTTTTTTTTTTTTTTAAATTAGTGAGGAGGGTTCATTAAAAGTAGCAAAAGTGAAAATGATTTCAGAATTGATAGGTTACAATTTTTATAAAGACATACGATGCTTAGTATTTGCATTTCTTAACAGTAGTCATATTTGAACAGTTTCTTCCCCTCCTGTTGATCCGTAATTGCTAGGTAGATGGTAATGTATAGCTCACTAGTTTATTTTGACCTACATATTGGTGATTACATGAAGAAGCAAGCATGGGAGTTTGTCTTGTTACTATTTACAAACTGCAGGCTGCCAGTCTTTTCCAGTTAGACAGCTCTATCTCATTTGCCCTTAAAATCCTGTTGCGTTAGTGAGAAAATAGTCATCATTATTGCTACATTAAACACAGTGCGTTTAAAATGTAGATATTAGTTAACAGTTAAAATATATCAATGTGACAAAAGCTAACATTTTTGATTGGGTATTTTGAACCAAGTTAATAGACTTAATAGACTCAGCGTCTCTTTGAGAGCCACTGAGTGTATTTTATGCAAACATTTTTATGTTATTTTCACTTCCATTGGAAAGGACTTTTACACTTAAAAGTAGCTTGCACCCAGAGTTAGTTGAATAAATATATAGTGAAAAGACTATCCAGCAGTGTATTTTAAGTAATTTTTAAAAAGAAGAAATAAAAATAACTTTTGATATTAGATGAGTATGGAGTTTAGGCAGAATTATTACCAGTTTTAGATTTTGCAAACACTGTAGTCTATAATAAATTTAACTGGGCCTTTTAACGTGGGCATGGAAAGACTGCTTTATGTTACCCAAACTGTGTGGTTAAGTTCTTAAAATTGATTTTCCTTTGAGAAGGCATGTTTTGAACCATGTAATAAGTGCAGACTCTAAGTATTTTCAGTTATATGTCATTTAAGGTCCATGTTTTTGTGCTCTTTTTAAAATTTTTAATAAAGCACCATAAAGTAATATAAAAGTAAGACTAAAAATAACTGGATCTTAAAAACCGTAGTTTTAAATGTGAATTTAATACGTTGTGATTGCAACTAACTTTTAGTTACATAAAATAAGTTTGATGCTTGCTAAAGGAGGATAGGTAAGAAATAAAACGTGGCTAACAAAAGGAGTAAATAACTTATTTGCCTTATACACAATAAAATTATTTTCAAGAAATTTATCCAGTTTGATCAGCCTGTTTATAAACTGCTTACAAAACTATATATATATATATATATATATATATATATATATATGTATGTATATGTGTATACCGTGTGTGTGTGTGTGTGTGTGTGTGTGTTTAATGGAGGCACAGAAATTTGGAAATTAAAGTGGCTTGAGTCTGATTTATAGACCAATTTTTTTTTTGTATATAGTTAGAATAAACATTGTTAAAAATTTTTATTTTTTCAGAGAGTCTTTAAATAAAATCAGATTATTGGAGACCTCAAGTAATTCTTTTTCTTTGACTTAATTGTTGATTGCCACTTAGTAGAGGTATTAAAAATGTGACTATTTTAGGAAAAGGAAGTCTGAGCCCAAGTTAGAATGAGTAGAATTGCAGATAAAAGATAAGGAAAGTTACCTGATGAATCCTAAAGTAAGCCCCCCCCCCCCAGTGTTAACTCATGTGACTTTGGATTGCTAAATCCCACTTTATTCTCATTTTTCAGTCCTTCAGTGTCTTAATCCAAACAGAATAGAGATTAAAGAGAGAATTTTAGGTGGGGATGTATGTGTGTTTGTAAAGTCCTCTAGTATTTAGGAAGGCATCATTGTCTTAAGGGAATAGTTTCCAGACTTTGGATTTCGAAAGAAATTATTGGGACACCTGGATAGTTCAGTTGGTTGAGCATCTGACTCTTGTTTTCATCTTGGGTCATGATCCCAGGGTCATGGGATCCAGCCCTGCGTTGGGCTCTGTGCTGAGCATGGAGCACAGCCTTAAGCCTGTGCTTAAAATTCATTCTCTCTCTGTCTCTCTCCCTCTCCCTCCCTCCCCCTCTCCCTCCCACTCTCCCTCTTCCCCTCATCCCTGAGTGTGCTCTCTTTCTCAAATAAAAATTAAGCAAGAAAAAAAAAAAAAAGAAGAAGAAGAAGGCACCTGGTGGCCCAGTTTGTCAGGCGTCCGACTCTTGGTTTTGGCTCTGGTCATGATCTCAAGGTTTCATGGATTCAAGCCCCACGTGGGGCTCTGCACTGGCAGCAAGGAGCCTGCTTGGGAGTCTTTCTCTCTGCCTTTCTCTGCTACCCAGCCCCCCCTCCCCCACCCACCCACGCTGTCTCTCTCTCTCTCTCACAAAATAAATAAATAAACCTAAAAAAATTGTTTTTAAAGAAGAAATTATCCACCACCACCCCAAATTGGGTGCAGTGGAGTTACCAATTTTTGTTTTGTTTTGTTTTGTTTGTTTTGTTTTGTATTGTCAGGTGTAGCCAATAAAAACAGTAACATATCACTAGCTACATTCACTATCATTTTATTTTAAAAAAGGATATTTTAACTCAAATAATTTGAGAGGACAGAATTTCAGAATAAAAGACCTCTAAATTGAATCATTTAGGGGCACCTGGGTGGCTCTGTTGGTTGAGTATCCACTCTTGCTTTCAACTCAGGTCATGATCCCAGGGTCATGGGATCAAACCCTGCATCAGGCCCTGCTGAGCCTGCTTCAGATTCTCTCTCTCCCTCTGCCCCCTCCCATACCATCTCTCTGTAAAGTAAAATGAAATAAAATTGAATCATTTAGCTTTATTAAAAAGTTTCCTTTCTTATTATTTTTCCTCATTTTTATATAAATCAGTAAAAAGTCTGTTGCAAACCTGCACCAGCCTTCCAGCCAACATTAAGTAGCCCCTGTTTTGTGCAGAGCTCAGATCCAACGATTCTTGGTGGGCTCCTAGTTCTGCTGCTTGTTAGACTGTGACCTCAAGCTGGTCATTACCTTCAGGGAGCCTCCATTGCTACATATGGTAAATGGGGCTGTTAAAACCTGCTTTGCCAGAGAATGGTGGGATTAACAATGATAGGTGGGATTAACAGTGAATACCTGGATAGTACCTGGAATAAATTATATACTCAATTATGGCTGTTGCCATTGACTGGAGATGTTACTTTTTTTGCAGTATCTGATAATAAATGCCTTTAAGTAATGTAAGTTGTTTGTTTAAGGTATCGTCATTTGTGTATTTAAAAAAAATTTTTTTAATGTTTATTTTTGAGAGACAGAGACAGCATGAGCGGGAGAGGGCAGAGAGAGAGAGGGAGACCCAGAATATGAAGTAGGCTCAGCACAGAGCCCGAAGCAGGGCTCGAACTCACGAGCCGTGAGATCATGACCTGACCTGAAGTCGGACGACCGAGCCACCCAGGTGCCCCAGTCATTTGTGTATTTTTTAAATGTAAATTATTATACTTTATTGTTCCCTCCATGCCATAGTATAAAGACTTAAAGTCCATTTAAAACAATTTCAGAAGCATGGCAAGAGAAACAATATGATATGCAGAATATTCTTTATAGGTATTTTCTGCAAGTTACATTAGACCCCCTTCTAAGAAAGGTTTTTTTTGTTAAGAATACTACAAGTTATCTTTAAAGATTAATAGGCTTGGCAATTCTACATTTTTAAAAGCTGTAAAATAGTATTTGAAAGCCATCAACTCCTCAAAAAGTTGCCTTCTTTTGCAAAAGGTTGGTTTAGTACCTCTCTCATGACAGAAAAAAAAAGTAGTAGTGCCATCTACTTACTACTCCTTTGTTGAAATCTTCCTTTTTTTTTTTTTTTTAAAGTAGGCTCTACTGCTCAACGTGGGGTTTGAACTTATGAGCCTGAGATCAAGACTCACATGCTCAGCCAGGCACCCTGAGATCTTACATTTTTAGAATAGAACCTTGAAGTTTTTGGTGCTCCTCGCTTTGTCCGCCTAGACTCAGAGGTTAAACGATTTGCCCAGGGTAACACAGTTACAGCAGATTGGGACTAGAAGCCTGGCTTCCAGAGTACTTGTTTAGAGACCCCGCCTACATTTTTTTTCAGTTAAATTCTTGTATAGATAATGCATTTGCTGCTTCAGATTCAAAGATACTAAAGCATATATGGTGAATAATCTCCTTCATAACCCCGTCACCCAAACATGCAGTTGTCCTCCATCAGCAACTGTGAAACTTTCCAGAGCTTTTTGTGCACATACAAGCATAAATATGACCGTATTATTCTTCCCATTTTTATTTTATTTATTTATTTTAAAGAGAGAGAGCACAAGTGGGGTGGGGATGCAGAGAGAGAGGGAGACAGAATCCGAAGAAGGCTCCAGGCTCTGAGGTGTCAGCACAGAGCCTGATGTGAGGCTCAAGCTCATGCTCTGTGAGATCATGACCTGAGCCAAAGTCGGACGCTTAACCAACTGAGCCACCCAGGTGCCACCCCCATTTTTAAACATAAATTATCATATTATATATTCTGATGTGTACCTTACTTTTTGTTAGCATTCTTTCCATCACATATTTTAAGTGCTTATATTCACATTTGTTATGTTGTTATTAATTGCTGATATGTAAAAGAAAACTTGTTCTAGTAGTTTGTTTTGACTGATATGAACCTAATAAATAAAATATAAGTTCTTATGTTACTATTGTTTCTTGGTATGGAAATTTCAGAAGCAGTACAAACTTAGAGTACAAGAGGAAAGGAGGCCTATCCACAAAGGGTGACCAGACGGCCATGCATTAGAGATAACTGTGAAAACTTAAGATAATACTTACTGTGTGCTAAGCAGTGTTCTAAATGCTTTACTTGTATTATTTAGTTCTCATAACAGTCCTATGAGGTGCTTTTATCACTGTTTTACAGATGAGAAAACAGGCGCACAAAATACAAATGAAACTTGGTTTAGATAATACGATGGCAGAGGCCTGATTCTAACCCAGGCAATCTGTCTCAATATTAGATTGAGTGATCTAATGTTGACACAGTGATGCCCATATCAGCCAAATTTTTTAAACTATGCCAACCTTGGTGCCATTTTTTTTTAAACATCTGTATGCCAAAATGCCTAGTGTTTGTATTATAGCTTTTACTTTTTTAGAGCAATTTTTTTAGAAAAGTAAGGACATTTCTATGAAGGTATGGTATAAGAAGTTGTTTCTGGAGTGGTTGCCTTCTAATCCTCAACTTGTGAAGATAAGGAGTTTGTCACACTTAGTGAACAGGTATGCAGTGGGGTGAGCTATCAGGAAGACTTAACATAATTGCCAAGGAAAGGAAGATAAAGGGCATCTAGGCACCAGAGGCGGGGAGGGGAGAAAGTTGGTTTGAATTCATACTAGGGTGGGGTAGCCCTTTCTGAGAGAGATGTTGAGTCATGGACCTACTGTACATGGAGTCAGGAGAATTGGGCCTGGGGTGTGATGCTGGCTAAATCACCATACAGAAGTAGGAATTTAACAGGGATTCATTTCCTTGACAATTTGGAAGACTCTAGGGAACAGTATTGGGAAAGGCAGAAAATGGTGGCCCTTTGGGGGGACTAGCAAGTGGCCATATTTGGATGTAACATAGACCCACCTGGGTTGGGAAAGGACTGGAATCTAGAGCTTGTCCTGAAAAATGCAAAACCAGTCATTCTTATAAACCATGTGTTCTTGTAAACTTGGACAAAACTTAAAAGCACTGAGCCTTGGGTTTCTCTTCTATATAGTATTTGTATTCAGTCGCACTAGATTGGTATTAGATTATCTGTTTTCAAAATTCATTCCCCAAACTCCTAGTTGTGTGGTGGTACAACAGGGATTTCATAAGCATTTGATTCACATTTTAACATGTTAAACTTTAAAACATTATAAACATTTATATATACTCAATTGCATAACATGCTAAGTTTTTTAACACAGTAGAGACCACTGATTTATACTGCCAGGTTATCTCACAGGATAGTTATGCTAGGTGAGAAAAAGTACCAATCTTAAATAGTTGCATACTGTATGATTGCATTTATATAGCATTATTGAAATAACAAAATTACAGCAATGGAGAACAGATTAGTAATTGCCAGGGAGTTCAGAATGGGGGAAGGGATGGCTTGGTTAAGGCAGGTAGCTTGAGGGGAGCCTTGTGGGGAAGGAACAGTTCTGTATTTCAGTTGTGGTTACATGAAGCTACAAATGTGATAAAATTGCACAGAAACACACACATACACAAACATGCAGGTAGTGAAATCTCAGTAAACTCTAGATTGTACCCAGATTAGTTTCCTGGGGGTACCTGGGTGGGTCAGTAGGTTGAATGTCCAACTTTGGCTCAGGTCATGATCTTGAGGTTTGTGGGTACGGGTTCTGTGTTGGGCTCTCTGCTGTCAGCGTGGAGCCCACTTTGGATCCTCTGATCCTTCCCTTTCTGCCTGTTGCCTGCTCTTTCCTCTTTCTCTCTTTCAAAAAAAAAAAAAAAAAAACCAAGATTAGTTTCCTCATTGTGATATTGTACTATAGTTATGCAAGATATTAACCAAGATATAAAGTTTGGAAAAGTGACCTGGGGACCATTCTGTGCATTTTTTGCAAATCCCTGTGATTTATAGTTATTTTGAGATAAAAAGTAAAAAAGAAGAGGGGGAAAGTAACATGTTTAGAATATTTGAGAGAAAATAAGCAAAAGGACAAAATTAAAATTATCCTAGGGCAGTTGGGTGGCTCAGTCGGTTAAGTGTCTTACTCTTGATTTTGGCTCAGGTCATGATCTCACGGTTTGGGGGATCAGCCCTGTGTTGGGCTCCATGCTGCGGATACAGAGCCTGCTTGGGATTTTCTCTCTCTCCCTCCCTCCCTCTCTCTCTGCCTCTCCCCTGCTCATGCACTCTCTCTCTCTCTTAAGATAAAAAAAAAAAAAATTAAAATTATCCATAATACCACCATTCAGGATAACAATCCTTATAATAGAGTTTCTTGCTTTCTTTGTGTATATACTTGAATTCTAAAAAATACTATTGATTAGAAGAATTACAGCTATATATTGGTATTTTAAAAATTCAGGCCGGTGCTTGTTTGCTCATGTAAAATTATATCAGCAAATTCACTATTATGGAACTCTTACTGCCTTATACTATTACATGTGACTGCTTTATGCATAATATGTCATGTCATTATTATTACATATTTTAAGATTTATTATTAGAGATTTAACTTAGGAATGTTCTTCTACTTAGACTTCTGGACAGGTATAATAAAATCCTTAGATAGCATTAATGCACTATTAAAAAAATGACAAAAAAAGTCTTTATCATTTGCAACTGCTAATCTCTTTGGATCGGGCTTTTCTTGATACTGTGCAATCAAAACATAACACGTCTGACTGCCCCAATCATCCATAATTTAGTTTGTGTTAATCAGAACACCTTCATTGTAAATGTTATAAACTTGAGCTTTTAAAATATACTGATAAGGGGGTGCCTGGCTGGCTCAGTCAGTAGAGCATCAGACTCTTGATCTCAGGGTTGTGGGTTCAAGCCCCACGTTGGGCGTGGAGCCTATTTAAAATAAATAAAAACACTTAAAAAGCTGTAAATACTTAAATAAAATACAGTGATAGAATGAAATACTACTTTAATCTGTTTCTCATTATAGATCCACATAAAATTTCATTTGGAAAAATTCTTTTACTAAGAATTTTTAAAACTATTAGATTATAAACTATAAAGTTGCTTTAATTATGAGCATCTATAACTTAGGGGAATTTCAAGGATGCTATTTTCACTGTTGTGTGGTTATTGACCATTTTAAAAATAGTCATTGATGGGGCGCCTGGGTGGCGCAGTCGGTTGAGCATCCGACTTCAGCCAGGTCACGATCTCGTGGTCCGTGAGTTCGAGCCCCGCGTCAGGCTCTGGGCTGATGGCTCAGAGCCTGGAGCCTGTTTCCGATTCTGTGTCTCCCTCTCTCTCTGCTCCTCCCCCATTCATGCTCTGTCTCTCTCTGTCCCAAAAATAAATAAACGTTGAAAAAAAAAATTTTAAAAATAGTCATTGAGGAGCGTCTGGGTGGCTCAGTTGGTTAAGCGTCCGACTTTGGCTCAGGTCATGATCTCAAACTTCAGAGTTCGAGCCCCTGCATTGGGCTTTGCACTGACAGCTCAGAGCCTGGAGCCTGCATCAGATTCTGTATATCTCTCTCTGTCTCTCTGTCCCTCTCTCTCTCTCTCTCTCTCTGTCTCTGTCTCTGTGTATGTGTCCCTCCTCTGCTTGTGCACGCTCTCTCTCTAAAAAATAAAAAAAAATAAATAATCATTGTATTTGAGAAGTAAGATAGTGGAAGATCCATGACAAAATATGAATTTAGGTGGAGTATACTCAACTACACTGTGTTTTATAAGTTTGATTTATTTCTGCTTGTGCATTGTGTTAAAAATTAATATCACAGACTTCTATAGAGCAAGAGTACCTGGATTGAAATCTTGGCTGCATAACTTGATCTCTCTTTTGTCTCAGTTTCCTCTTCATAAAATGAGGGTGACAGTAGTGTCTAACTCAGGATTATTGTGAATATGAAGTGTACCAATGCACCAGTTTCTGTAAACAGTATAGCACCTGGCACAAAAGTAAATGTTCATAAAATGTAGCTATTGTTTTAAAACATGTTTTTTTTTTTTCTTTCATTAATCTTGTTCAGCAAAATCTGTAGCATTCCAAGGTGGTTGTTTTTTTTTTAACTTTCATATATTTTGTTTGAAATTTTTTTCATATTTAGCTCCTTTAGTTTGAATGGAATATACTTTTGTGTGTGGTGTGAGGTAGGGATCTAACTTTTTTCTAAATTGATAGACTTTTGCCTAACTCCCAATTTATTGACTTGACCATATTTGAAGTACCACAAGAATTTCCTTGTATTCTATAGGGCCTCTTTCTGGATTCTCAGTGACATGTTGTCTGTGTTTCCACACATTTCCATTACTATAGTCCACATCTGCCCTGTGGTTTTAAATAGTAATTTGATATCTGATAGGGCAAATATGCTTATTTTAAAAAATGTTTTGGCTATTCCATCTCAGGTGAATTTTAGAATTTATTTTGATGAGTTCTAAAAAACATCCCAATGAGATTTTGATTAGAATTGTACTTAATTTTTAGATGAATTTGGGAGTCAACCTTTACTCAAAACTTCCCATCAAGTAACATATTGTGTCTATTTCTGGAGTTACTAATCTGTTATCATTTTAACCTAGATGCCCATTGTGGTCTTGTTTTGTATGTGATTTATGTGGTGCTGTAAATTGAGAAATTTTATGATGGTATTCCTGGTCATGGATCCCAGGAACAATTTTCTCTAGTCTGCAACCACTATTTTCAAGTCTATAGGCACCCCAAGGAAGAAATTTATGTTAAATATTTGTACTTACAAATGAAAAACTAAAATACTTTGCATTTATTCTTAACTAGGACTTGGGTACCAAACTCCCAAGACAAAAGAATGTAATGAGCCCAGCTGGGTTCATGTGGAAAAATTTTTTTTTTTAATCCAGTTAGTCTTAAATTGTTTCAAACTAAAACAGGCTGTGATATGGACCCCTTTCATCTCCCCAACTCTCAAACATGGCTAGATTTTTCCTTTGTGATGTGAGCAAAGCCTGCTCTAACTCATTCCTATCAGTGCCCAGGGCTGTGTAACCAAAGCACACATTTGCTTTGGCTGACTGCTGATCTGGCCTTGGCCACACGCCTCAGGCCTTTTCTGCCCAAGTAGTAGGTTTGGCCCTGGCTGTCACTTAGAGAAGAGAAACCCTCTTGAGGGCTTCTCATACCACTCTAGTCATGTAGAAGAAGCAGAAAAGTGAGCCTGTACTCGTGTGCTGAACTTTTAATGGTGATTCTACCCAGTATCACACAGACCCAATCAGTGCTCTCAAATCTGTCCTCTTCCTTCGTGAGAATCAGGGAGAAAGAACAGTGAGAAGGGCCTTGATTGCTCACTTCTAAAGATAACATAGAAACTTTCAGCCATTCTCAGAAGCATTGGTTTTTCTCTTGGGTTGTTGTCTCAAATCAACCAGAAAGAGGTGGAATAAAAACTGGCTTGCTGAGTATTGCACATAAGCCATATTCTCTCTTAAGTATGCATCCACCTGCAGTGGGTGACTTATTACTCCTGAGACGTTCTCTTCCCTTGCTTAATGGTTCATGACATGTTCTTGATTTTCCTCCTACCACTTGGTTCCTTCTCAGCTTTCTTTACTGGCTTATCCTCCTGCAATTACCCATTATGTTGGTTTACCAGGAATCAGCCCTACCCTCTTGTTAGTCTTCTTTCTCTAAACAGTCATGTCCGTGTTCATGGCATCACTCACAGATGAACCTAAAATTTATATCTCTAGCCTGGAAATTTATGTCTGTAGCCTCAAAATTTATATCTCTCTTTTGAACTCTAGATCTGCATATCTAAATTTTTTTTTTTTTCAACGTTTATTTATTTTTGGGACAGAGAGAGACAGAGCATGAATGGGGGAGGAGCAGAGAGAGAGGGAGACACAGAATCGGAAACAGGCTCCAGGCTCTGAGCCATCAGCCCAGAGCCTGATGCGGGGCTCGAACTCGCGGAGCGCGAGATCGTGACCTGGCTGAAGTCGGACGCTTAACCGACTGCGCCACCCAGGCGCCCCTCTAGATCTGCATATCTAATTGCCTGCTGGACATCTCTAGTTAGGTATCTCCAAAGTGCTATAAGTTTAATGTGTCCAAGATTTAATTAATATTCTTACCCTGAAAATGCTTTTTCTGATCCCAGTGAAAGGCATCACTGCCCCAGCAGTTGTGCAAGTCAGAAACCTGGGAGTTGTCCTTGGTTGTTTCTCCACCCTCCCCTCCCCCACCAAATCCAATCAATCACCAGGTCCCATTGATTTTTTTTTTAACCTTTTTTGTTCTGATTTGTAACACACATATGGAAGAGACATTGAGCTGTGCATCTTTTTTGACGTAGTAATGACAAAGCATAACCCTTGTAACCAACATCCAGGTCATCAAATAGACTATTGTCTTCAGAAAGCCCTCCCTTAACCCCCTCCTTATCAAATATACTCTTCCTCCTTCTCAAGAGTAACTAACTTCTGTCCTGACTTTTATGATACTCACTTTCTTACTTTTCTACCTGAGGTTGCATCTAAACTTGGTTTAGTTTTTCCTGCTTTTTGAACTTTGTAAACGGTTCCATTTAAATGGAACCATTTAGTTTGTATTCTTTATTCTGGCTGCTTTCACTCAACAGTATTTTGTGAAATTCATCCATGTTTTACGGAGCTAGAGTTTATGTGTCATTGCTGACTATTCTGTTATACAGATACATCACAATTAACTTATTCACTCTTTTTTTGGATGGACATTTAAGTTGTTTTCACTTTGCAGCAATTATGAATAATGCTGCTATGAACATTTTTGTGTGTCTTCAATTTTAGTTGGTAATGCCAGACTGTTTTCCAAAGTGATTCCAATAATTTAGATTCCTACCAACAGTGTATGAGATTTCCTGTTGTTCTACCTGTTTGTCGGGTGTTGGAATTGTCAGTCTATTAAATTTTATTAGCCATTCTGGTATATATGTAATGGATTTTTGTGGGTTATTGAGGTGTATTTCAGTAAAATGCAAAAGTCCTAAATGTACAACTTGAAAATTTTTTTATATGTGCATGTGCCACTACTCAGAAGAACATTCCTATCACCTCAGAAAGTACTCTTATGCAACTTTTCAGTCAGAAGCTGTTATTCTGACAATACTGTTTTTTTTAAAAATTGTTTTATGTTTATTTCTGAGACAGAGAGAGACAGAGCATGAGTGGGGGAGGGGCAGAGAGAAAGGGGGACACAGAATCGGAAACAGGCTCCAGGCTCCGAGCCATCAGCCCAGAGCCTGACGCGGGGCTCGAACTCACGGACCGCGAGATCGTGACCTGGCTGAAGTCGGACGCTTAACCGACTGCGCCACCCAGGCGCCCCCAGAAATTATTAGTTTTAACATAGTTAACCTTCTCCTTTATAATCAGCTTTTTGTATCTTGGTATTGAAGATATTCTCTATAAAGATATTTTCTCTTACATTTTGTCTTTCACATTTAGGTCAACAATCTATGGAATTTTTTTTTTAATTATCTCTAGACAAAAACTGTCTCCTTTTAAGCCAGATGTGACTCTTCACTAAGTTTTTGTTTTGGAAAATAGTGATTTTTCATAAAGAATTTATTTCTGTTAATATGTAATGGATTTCTTGTTATTTTTTTTTTAATTAAAACATTTTTTTTTCTTAACATTTATTTATTATTGAGAGACAGAGAGAGAACACAACCAGGGGAGGGGCAGAGAGAGAGGGAGACACAGAATCCGAAGCAGGCTGCAGGCTCCGAGCTGTCAGCACAGAGCCCGACATGGGGCTCGAACTCACAAACTGCGAGATCATGACCTGAGCCAAAGTCGGAAGCTTAACCAAGAGAGCCACCCAGGCACCCCTCTTGTTATCTTTAAGTGAACAAATATTTCAGTTTTCTATTTTAATTTCAAGTGTGATAAATATAATAGATAAAAGCACATGAACTGAAGCTCTTTAGAATCTCAGGTTTGAGAGTTACTGTGTAGCTTTATAAATCTTGATAAATAGTAAATAATAAATCTTGGTTATTTTTGGCTCCTTGCATTTGTATATACATTTTAGAATCGGGTTGTAAGATTCTACAAGAATACTTGTTAGGATTTTGATTGGAATTGGCATTGAATAAGTTTAGGGATAATTGAAATATTTACACAGTTGCATCTTCCAGTTCATGAACATTGTCTCTCAGTGTGTTTTGGTCTTCTTTAATTTTTTTCTCAGTAATGTTTTGTAGATTTCTAAACAGCAGTTTTGCACATCTTCCTAACAGAATTTTTAAAGTGAAAAAAGTCTATATCAGAATACATTAAAAAAAAAAAACAAAACATTTAACGAGAAGACTAAGGGTATCTCTGAAAAATGTGAAACTTCACTGAAGGACATAAAAGAATTGAATAAATGCTGAAACATAACTTTTTCTTAGATAGGATAACTGTCACATTGGAAAGATATCATTATCCCTGTAGACTGTCTGCTAAATACACTTTTGCGTCTTGTCATTTCTAAAATTGAGATATGCCTTGGGGTGCCTGGGCTTAACCTGGGTTGATTAAGCGTCCAACTTTGGCTCAGGTCATGGTCTCGTGGCTTGCGAGTTCAAGCCCTGTGTAGGGCTCTGTGCTGACAGCTCAGAGCCTGGAGCCTGCTTTGGATTCTGTCTCCCTCTCTCTCTCTGCCCCCGCCCCACTCATGCTCTGTCTCTGTCTCTCTCTCTTAAAAATAAGCAAACATTAAAAAATTTTTTTAATTGAGATATGCCTTAAAATTGAGGATACCTTCTAGTCACTTCTGGCCATGTGGTAGTGGTAAAGAAGTTTTATTTATGAACATCTTAACCTGTTTATTTTACTTATTTTCCTTTCATTATAAGCACAATTCATATGCATATGCTAAAAGAGCTATTTTAATAAGCCTAAAAGAAAAATCCTCAGTCACAAGGCAGCATTATGTCAGGGTGGCAATGTCCTTTTTTTAGGGCTACATAAAATTGTACATCTTACATTGAAGGTATTTTGGAGTTGATCAAACATAATTTGTAAATTCAGTGTAATCCCAGTTAATATTTCCACAGGCTTTTGGGGCGCCTGGGTGGCGCAGTCGGTTAAGCGTCCGACTTCAGCCAGGTCATGATCTCGCGGTCCGTGAGTTCGAGCCCCGCGTCGGGCTCTGGGCTGATGGCTCAGAGCCTGGAGCCTGTTTCCATGTCTGTGTCTCCCTCTCTCTCTGCCCCTCGCCCGTTCATGCTCTGTCTCTCTCTGTCCCAAAAATAAATAAACGTTGAAAAAAATTAAAAAAAAAATATTTCCACAGGCTTTTAAAAACATGATTCTAAAGTTTATATGAAAGAACACAAATGGAATTTTTTATAAAATATGAAAATCAATAATTCACGAAGGAGAATTAGTAATGTGAAAGTCAGGGTTCAAGCTGAAGTGATTAAGCATGCCGGAGCAGGTAGGTTATCCCCAGAACTGAGCTGAGAGTAGTGCTGTGACCTCATTTATAGAAATGTCACAGGTAATGAAGGTGAAAACAGTGAATTCTTCGATAAGTAAGTAATATTGTGTTAGCCATTTGAGAAAAAAGAAAGCTAGCTTGCCATCTCACTTAAAAAAAAGAAAAGCTTTTATTGAGATACAATTCACAGATAGGAAAGTACACATATTTTGGGAATGCAAGCTGGTGCAGCCACTCTCAAAAACAATATGGAGGTTCCTCAAAAAACTAAAAATAGAACTACCCTACGACCCAGCAATTGCACACTAGGCATTTATCCAAGGGATACAGGTGTGCTGTTTCGAAGGGACACATGCACTCCCATGTTTATAGCAGCACTATCAACAACAGCCAAAGTATGGAAAGAGCCCAAATGTCCATGGATGGATGAATGGATAAAGAAGATGTGGTATATATATACACATACATACACACACACACACACACACACACACACACACACACACACACACACAATGGAGTATTACTCAGCAACCAAAAAGAATGCAATCTTGCCATTTGCAACTACGTGGATGGAACTGGAGGGTATTATGCTAAGTGAAATTAGTCAGAGAAAGACAAAAATCGTATGACTTCACTCATATGAGGACTTTAAGAGACAAAACAGATGAACATGAGGGAAGGGAAACAAAAATAATATAAAAATGGGGGGGGACAAAACAAAAGAGACTCAAATATGGAGAACAAACTGAGGGTTACTGGAGGGGTTGTGGGAGGGGGGATGGGCTAAATGGGGAAGGGGCACTAAGGAATCTACTCCTGAAATCATTGTTGCACTATATACTAATTTGGATGTAAATTTAAAAAATTTAAAAAAAATTTTAAAAGGAAAGTACACATATTTTAAAGGGCCAATATTTTTTATGTATCTGTACACGTGTAACAAGATCTGTCACCTAGATCAGGAAATAGACTCTCTAGCACCCCCAAAGTTTCCCTTATATTTGCCTCCTAGTCAGTACCAACCCCCTTGGTGGTAATCGCTTTTTGGGCCTCTGGCCATCAATTAGTTTTGCCTGTTTTTGATCTTCAAATAAATCAATATATTAAGTCTTCTTTTGTGTCTCATTTCTTTCGCTTAACACTATATGAGATTTATTTATGTTGCATGTAGCAGTTCTTTTTTATTGTGTAGTATTGTGTTAATATGCCACACTATCATTGATAGAAATTTTTGTTTACTTTTTTTTTTTTTTTTTTTTTGCTAAAATGAATAAAACTGCTTAGAACACTCTTGTATGTGTTTGTTGGGTGTTAAGTACTCATTTGTTCTTGGAATTGAGTGGAAGTGGTGGGTCATAGGCTACATATATGTTTAATTTTAGTGTATATTGCCAAACTGTTTTCCACAGTGAGTATACCAGGTTACATTCCCACCAGCAACATATGAGAGTTCCAGTTGCTCTAAGTTTTATAAAATCTCAGAAACCATAAAGAGAAAAAGTTGATTAATTTGCATAAAGGCAGACAAAACCTGTGCATGGCAAAAACTAGCATAAATGAAGTTGGAATGCCAAAGATAAACTGGGAAAAAATATTTGCTGTGCATCATTTTCAAGGAGCTAATTTCCTTTAAAGAAAAGGAAAAGACAGGAATCCTTTTATTTTTATTATTATTATTATTTTTTTTTATTTTTGGGACAGAGAGAGACAGAGCATGAACGGGGGAGGGGCAGAGAGAGAGGGAGACACAGAATCGGAAACAGGCTCCAGGCTCTGAGCCATCAGCCCAGAGCCCGACACGGGGCTCGAACTCACGAACCACGAGATCGTGACCTGGCTGAAGTCGGACGCTCAACCGACTGCGCCACCCAGGCGCCCCGACAGGAATCCTTTTAAATAAATACAGGAAGGACCAACATCTCAACAGATGAGTGGGCACAGTACATTCAAAGACAGTTGAAAATGGGGCACCTGGGTGGCTCAGTCAGTTAAGCATCCAACTCTTGATTTCGGCTCAGACCATGATCTCATGGTTCTTGAGTTCGAGCCCTGCATTGGGCTCTGCGCTGACAGTGTGGAACCTGCTTGGAATTCTCTCCTTCTCTTCTCTCTCTCTCAAAACAAACGAACAAACAAACAAACTTAAAAAAAGACAGTTGAAAATAAACACAAATAGTTCTTAAACAGGAAATTTCAGCCATAATAAGAGCAAATTGAAACTATATTGGAAACGTTTTTAATGTATTAGATTGGCAAAGATCAAAAATTTTGATTAACTTGGCTGAGATGTAGAGAAGTATCAAGTTCCATATAGTAATGGTAGGATTCTAAACTCTGAAGAGCAGTTTGATAATATCCATTAAAATTAAAAATGTATGTACTTCAAGAGTAGTAAGGATAAATAAATTATGATGTGTTTATACAATAGAATATTACAGAGAACAAGAATGAATGAGTTACAATTTACACACAAAAATAGATGGTTCTTACAACCATAATGGTGAGTGAAAGAGCCAGACAAAAATACAAGTTCCAAAACACAAAATTAAAGCTATGTTGTTAGAAGTCAGAGTAGTGTTACCTCACTGAAAAGGAACACAAGACAAGCTTTTGGAGGCTTGTAGTGTTCTATATCTTAATGTGGGTCCTGGTTACACAGTTGTGCTTACATTGGGAAAATTCATCAAGCTTTTGTGTACTTTTCTGAATGTATGCTATAATTCAATAACAAATTCTAAATAGATAATAGCATGTATATACACAGTCATAATGCACATACCCCCCCCTTTTTTTAGCAGTTCTTTTCTGTGCTTGTAAACACGAATACATACATATACACTCCTGTATGTGGCAGTTAAGTAGTATGAAGACATTCATTGCCATGCTTATCATAACAAAAGTTGGGACAAAATCTAGTTACCAGTCAGTGGGGAACTGGTGAAATAATTAATGGTAATGTAATAGAGTGAATGAATAGCAGCTCTTAAAAAGTGAAAGGGAGTTCTTTGTGAACTAATTTAGAAACATCTCTTAAGATGTTTTTAAAAGACCAAGCAAGGTGCATGAATGATATATGTAGTATGCTAATACAGTTGACCCTTGAAAAACATGGGGGTTAGGGGCACTGACCACCTGTGTAGTACAATTTGCATTTTTTAAAATTGAAGTATAGTTGACACGCAGTGTTACATTTCAGGTATTCAAAATAATCCACAATTCTATACATGCAGTTACACTCTGTCACCATACAACATTGTTGTAATATTATGGACTGCATTCCTTTTGCTATACTTTTCATCCCTGTTTGTGACTTTTTTTATTACTGAAAGTTTGTACCTCTTAATTTCCTTCACCTGTTTTGTCTGTCCCCTCAACCCCCCTTCCCTCTGGCAAAATTCTCTTGAGAATTTTTCTGTTTTTGTTTGTTCATTTGTTTTGTTGTTTAGATTTTTCCACATATAAATGAAATCTTGTGGTATTTGTCTCTGATTTCACTTAGCATGATACCCTCTAGGTCCATCCATGTTGTCACTAATAGCAAGATTTCGTTCTGTTTTATGGCTGAGTCATACATCAGTGTGCATATATACCACATCTTTTTTATCCATCCATCCATCCATCCATCCATCGGCACTTAAATTGCCTTCAGCTCTTAGCTATTATAAATAATACTGCAGTAAATAAGAGTGCCTATATCTTGAAACTAGTGTTTTCATTTGGGTAAATGGGCAGTGGAATTAGTGGATCATACAGAATTTATAATTTTTTGAGGAAAACTGTTTTCCATAGCAGCTGCACCAACTTACGTTCCCACCAACTGGGTGAGGGTTCCCTTTTCTCCGCATCCTTGCCAGCACTTGTTATTTCTTGTGTTTTTAATACTAGCCATTCTGACTAGTATGAAGTCATTGTAGTTTTGACTTGCGTTTCCAGTGTGTAACTTTTCACTCCCCCAAAACTTAGCTGCTAGTAGCCTACTGTTAATTGGAAGGCTTGCTGTGAACATAACAAAAACAGTGAATTAACACATATTTTGTATATTATACAAATATATAAGCTAGAGAAAAAATGTTTAAGAGGAAGAGAAAATACATCAGTACTGTACTGTATTCATCAAAAAAATTTTTTATTATGACTAAATCTGCAAAGTTCAAACCTGTGTTTAAGGACCAACTGTATTTTGTGTGGGTATATTTTTTAAGTCATTTACATAAAAAGTATATAAATAGAATATTTCTGGAAGTATAGAAAAATATATTAATGCTGGCTCTCTGGGGAGAAGTTGGTGGCTGGGGAACAAAATGGGAGATACTTTCCCTGAATACTTGTATACTTTTAAATTTTAAAAAGTTTCATAATGGCAAAGTGCACATAATATAAAATGTACTGTATTAAGCATTTCAGGTGTACAATTCAGTACTCTTAATTTAATTTTATTCACATCATTGTATAACCAGTATCCAGGACTTAAAAAAATTTTTTTTAATTTATTTTGAGAAAGAGAGAGAGAATCCCAAGCAGGCTCCACACTGTCAGCAGAGCCCGAAGTGGGGCTCAAACTCACAAACCATGAGATCATGACCTGAGCCAAAGCCAAAAGGCTGATGCTTAACCAACTGAGCCACCCAGGTGCCCCCAGAACTTTTCAAACCCATTAAACAGCTCCTCGTTTCCTCCTCCCCTTTACCTCTGGCAATCACCCATTCTATGTTGTGTTTCTATGAATTTGACTACTCTAGATACCCCATAAAAGTGGAGTCATAAAATATTCGTATGTATTTTTGTGACTGGCTTATTTCACTTAACATAATGTCCTCAAGGCTCAGACATCGTATTTTGTGATCTTTGAATTCTGTACCTTGTTCATTTATTACTGATTTCTATTATTTTTTTAATGTTTATTTTTAAGAGAGAGGGAGGTGGGGTGGGCAGAGGATCTGAAGAGGGTTCCACATTGATAGCAGAAAGCCTGATGCAGGGCTCAAACTTGTGAACCATGAGATTGTGACCTGAGCCGAAGTCCAATGCTCAGCCGACTGAAGCGCCAGGCTCCCCTATTACCTATTTTTAAAGGAGCATTAGAATAAAAAGGTAAGACTTTATCATTCAGAGCTGGTTAATTATATGTAAAAGTTGGTAGTGTGTATTATTCACATCAACCATCATTTAATGCCAGTTTTGTCAGCAAAACAGATTTATACCATAGTGCCATTTAAAGTTTTATTTTACTACATATTTCTCCTTGTTTTCATGTATAGGTATCACCAGAATAGAGGGTCATTAAGTCCCTAGCCTCTTGACTCTTAGTCTGCTCAGTACAGTAGTTTTTCCTGGGCTTATTGTCCAACTTTGGCCCTTTCCTCAAAGTCTACCTCTTTACCCCTGGCACAACCTGGTTCTATGCCAAGGGCATTGCTTCCTCTTTGCAGATTTCTCCTGTATCTCTGACCTGGAAAAAAAAGGGTGGGGCGGGGGGGGGGTCTCATTCTAGAGCTTTCTGCAGTAATATTGTTTCCCATGAATTGAGACTCATTCTATTAGGATTGTTGACTGAGTGTGGGGACAGAGGAACAAGTTGAAATGACTGAAGTTTATGAGAGGACTTCGTACTATTAAACAGAACAGAGAAGGACAAGCAGGCTGTAGGTGGAAGATATGTGACTAGTCTTTGAATATGTATTGGTTTGAGATGCTGGCCTATATTGGTTTGAGATGCCGAAGCTGTGAGCTGGAAGTGGGGATTTAGAAAATAAGTTTTCATTATAAATTTAGTGTATGCCAATGTGTGTGTGTTTATGTGTGCCTGTGTAGAAAATGCAGAAAAGTATATAGAAGAAAAAATTATCCATAGAATAGATTATCATTCTTAACATTTTAACTGAATTAACTTCTGGGTGTGTGTGTTTATTTGTTTTGGTTACGTGTTATGAAAGTATATATATGAACTCTCACATTTTAAAATGGAGTTGAGATTTTACATTTTGTGTTCTGCTTTTTTTCTTTGTATTCTGTTCATGAATGAAAAAGTCCAGAGCCAGTTACATGTGATGCTTCTCTTGTGTTAAAAGTCAGCAGCAAAAGAAAGAGGTCATAAATGCAATTGTAGGGCTTGTTGAAATCATACATGGTGAGAATCCTGCACAGATGGAGAAGATAATGTGGCAAGGACAGAACTTTGGAAATTTGCCTATATTTGGGGATTCAAGAATAAGAAATCATAGAGAAGCAGGAGAATTAAGAGTTTAGTGTCAAACTAAGAGTGGAACAAATTCCAAGAAAAAAAGGAGTAGTTAGCATTGTTAGGTACTAAAAAAGAGAGTTCTGGATGAATACTTTAGATAAGAAATTGTGAAATCACTAGTTGATCACAAAATTGATTCTGTCCAGCAACGATGGAATGTCAGGGACTGAATTTACCTTGCTATTTTAAACAACTGGAAAGTCAGCATATGAAATAACAATTTAGAGACATTGGATAAGAGGCAACACGGCTGTGATCACTGAAAGAAGAGAAATGAATTTACCGAGCTCTGTGGTTGCCCCAGTTTCTTGTTGGGAGGTGTTTTTCAGGCTGCAGAGCGGAGAGGGGAACCCAAATAGAGCCCAATGGTTTCCTTGAGTTGAGAAGACAGAGATGGGAGTTTGATGGGGCAAAGGCAGCTCTCACTTGTGGGGCACAATGTAAGAGAGGAGAAGTTGCCCAGAGAACCCCAGAGATATGCAGGTGTGTACCCTTGAGTCTGGTTGAGCACTGATCTTCACATGCATAAGAAGAAACTACCTGAAGCCAAAAAAAGAACTCCACTGAAAAAGAGTGGGCTGAAACTCACACAAGGTTGGGAATAGTGTATGTTCTCACTAGCCACAGTATATGTAGGGCATCAAAAAGATATTGCCTTGGTTATAGGGCTAAATTAGCCCTAAAATAAAGGCTGCTCTGGACCTGCCCTACCAAAGCATAAAAGCAAGCCTTGGAGGATCCAGATGATTCCAAGAAACTTAATTGTGTTCTGGAACAAAAACAAGCACTTTTTAAGGGAATATAGCAGAATCTAGTACCCCAAACATAAAATTCACAGTGTCCCTGCCATCCAATTAAAAAATTACCAGGCAAGCAAAGAACCAGAAAAATAGGACCTATAATTAGAAAATAATCAGAAAAATAAAAAAATGGAAATAAACCCAGAGATGATGGAATAAAAAAGTTCATTAAAGCAGCTCTTTTAATAGCTCTATTTTTTTTTAATGTTTATTTTTTGAGAGAGAGGGTGTGAGCAGGGGAGGGGCAGAGAGAGAGGGAGACAGAGAATCTGAAGCAGGATCTAGGCTCTGAGCTGTCAGCACAGAGCCTGATGTGTGGCTCGAACCCACCAACTGCAAGATTATGACCTGAGCCAAAGTCAGAGGCTTAACCGACTGTGCCACCCAGGCACACCTAAAACAGCTCTTTTAAATATGCTTTATATGTTCAGGTAGGTAGAGGAAATGGTTAACATAATGGAGAGATATTAAAAAGACCTCAATATAACTTCCAGAGATGGAAATGGAGTGAAAAATATACTCAAGGGATTAGCAGCAAATGAGGCACCAGCAGATCAGTGAACGTGAAGATGTAACAGTAGAAACTGTTCAAAATGCGACAGAGGAAAAATGTGAGGAAAAATTAGCAGATCATCAATGTCTAGAACAGGAACAGTAGTCAGGAACAAGAACAGTCTAACATATGTGTATTGGAGCCCAGAAAAGAGGGAGGGAGGAGAACGAAAGACATTTTTAATAATGACCAGAAAATTTCCAAATTTGATGAAAATTGCAAACCCACAGATTCAAGAAGCACAACAAATCTCAAGGAGAATATGTATAAAGGAAACCACATCAAGATACATCATAATCAAATTGCTGACCACCAGTGATAGGGCAAAATCTCAAAAGCAGGCAGAGAAAAAAGACACATTATGTAAGGTAACAAGAATGTCAGCAGATTTCTTATCAGAAATTTAGCAAATCAAAAGACGGTGGAGAGACATCGTTAAAGTGCTTAAAAACAAACAGAACTGTTAGCCTAGTATTCCTTATCTTGGAAAATACTTTTCAGAAATAGTAGTGAAATAAAGACTTTTGAACAAACTCATGCTGAGAGTATTTGTTGCCAGCAGACCTGTACAACAAGAAATGTTAAAGGAAGTTATTCAGGCAAAAGATAAATTATTTAAGGTAGAAATATGGATCTTTACAAAGGATTGAAAAGTACCGGAAGTGGTAAATGTGGGGTAAATATAAAGATATTTATTATTAATTCCTTTAATGATCATTGAATTGAGTGACTAACAGGTATGGTGTTTACGTTCGGAGTGATGGAAGTGTTCTGGAATTAGTAGCTTTAAAAAGATACTTGGGAGGCACCTGGGCGGTTTAGTCGGTTAAGTGTCCAACTCGATTTTGGCTCATGGTTTGTGGGTTTGAGCCCTGCATGGGCTGTGCGCTGGTGGTGCGGAGCCTGCTTGGGATTCTCTCTCTGTCCCTCCCCTGCTTGTGCTCTCTCTCAAAATAAATATTTTGGGGGAAAAAAAGATACTTGGTTTTTAAAGCAAAAGTAATAACGTATTGTGGATTTTATAACATATAGAAGTAAAATGTATGACAACAGCAAAAAGATGGGAGGAAAATGGGAATATATGATTAGAAAGTTCTTAAATAATACATGAGGTGCTCTTTATCTGCTATGGGAAAGCAGCCTAAGTTAAAGGTAATATAAAGATACAATGTAGGGGCGCCTGGGTGGCGCAGTCGGTTAAGCGTCCAACTTCAGCCAGGTCACGATCCGTGAGTTCGAGCCCCGCGTCAGGCTCTGGGCTGATGGCTCAGAGCCTGGAGCCTGTTTCCGATTCTGTGTCTCCCTCTCTCTCTGCCCCTCCCCCGTTCATGCTCTGTCTCTCTCTGTCCCAAAAATAAATAAAAAACGTTGAAAAAAAATTAAAAAAAAAGATACAATGTAAAACCTAGAGTAACCACTAGGAAAATTAAATAGAATTATAGCTAATCAAGTAATTGTGGAGATGGAATCCTAAAAAAATTCTCCGTTAATCCAAAAGAAGGCAGGTGATGAGGGGAAAGAGAACAAAATACAGTTTGGACAAACAGGGAACAGCAAGATGCTAGACTTAAACATAGTCATATCAACCTGTCATTACATTAAATGTAAATGGTCTTGAAAAGCTTTGCAAAGTAAAAGAGATAAAAAAATTACCTCTATTAATATTTTAGTGCACTCCCAGTTGATTTTTGTTTATAAATATGTATGTGTACACATGCATATTCATCCAAATGTCTATACATAAATATGTGCTGTTTTTTTTTTTTTTTTTTTTTTTTAAGAAAAAAAATTGAGGCCATGCTCTTCATTTCCATTTGTTTGGATCACAAGCATTTTGACATATAATAAAATATTTGAAAAGAGCTTTTATTTTTTTTTTTCAACGTTTATTTATTTTTGGGACAGAGAGAGACAGAGCATGAACGGGGGAGGGGCAGAGAGAGAGGGAGACACAGAATCGGAAACAGGCTCCAGGCTCTGAGCCATCAGCCCAGAGCCCGACGCGGGGCTCGAACTCACGGACCGCGAGATCGTGACCTGGCTGAAGTCGGACGCTTAACCGACTGCGCCACCCAGGCGCCCCTGAAAAGAGCTTTTAATGTCTGTATAGTATTCCACTGAATATCCAAAATGTAATTTGCTTCATCCTAGATAATTTGCCATTTAGGTTGTTTTTCAATTTGCCATTTTAAATAATACTGTGTTGAACACCCTTGTACACATTTATGTGAATCTTTACATCATTGATTATTTTCTTAAGCTAGATTCCTGGAAGTGGGATTGTTAAATTAATCTTTAGAAAATTGTGCCTATTTACACTCCCCCTATAGTGTATAGGAGTGCCAATTTAACCTTTTCCTTGTTACATGCCTAGTATTAAACATTGCCAATCAGATTGTTTTCTAAACTGTAACTTGATGCTTATGGGATACTTCTTTATCTTTGAAGTTTGAAAATTCTGCCAATCTCTGCATTAAATTTAGCTAGAACACAAAATGTGTACGTTTATTTTTGCTTCAACTACCTTCTCTCCTTCGTTCTCTCACTTTTTTTTCCCTTTTTCCTTCCCTCCTTCCCTCTCTCCCTCCTTCCTTCTTCCTACTTTAATAGTTTAGTTTTCATTTCCTTGGTTATTACTTCAGCTTTATTTGTTCTAGAATATGAACTTTTCCATATCACTCTTGTTCACTATTGCCTCCTTGGTGCCTGGCAATAGTTTACTGTATGCTCAATAAATTTGTTAAAAGAATAAATACTGTTTTTTTTTTCTTTCTACAACTATTATTGGTAAGGTTGATCTGTATAATATTTCTAACATTTTTTTCTTTCATCTTACTAGTCTGTTTTGTCCTTTTTGTTGTTCTATTATTGTGGGATAATTTATCAATTTACTGTTTTATGTCACTTTTTGTTTGGTAGTAGTTTATCTGCTACTCACTACTTCTGTTGCTGTTTTAAATTTGGCAAGTCATGTTATTCATCTCTGAAAATCTTTTCATCTCTATTAATCCTTTCCCCATATGCAGAATTTTCTGAGATTCTTTAAAAATATTAAGCTCTGTGCATTTTATTACTTTCCTCTCAATTTATATCAACTATTTGAGACTCAGATTTTATGTCTGTTTTTCAGCTCTAGGGTATTTAAACTTCACTGTGTAGTACATTTTAAAATAGTTTAGGGCTGGGAAAGAAAAGAAAATGGAGTATTAGTATTAGTATTGTTATTTGTTCCCTTACTTCACTTTGACACAATTAAAATGTGGAATCACAGCCTTTTAGTAGTACAAAGTTAGGGCTCAGGAGTTTTTATTTGCAAAGATTGTTCTGTGGGAGGATTCTGGACAGCATCTACTTTTTTTGAGAGAGAGAGAGAGCAAGAGCAGGGGAGGGGCAGAGAGAGAAGGAGAAAGAGAGAATCCCAAGCAGTCTCCACACTGTCAGTGCAGAGCCTAATGGGGGGCTTGAACTCTCAAACTGTGAGACCATGACCTCAGCTGAAATCACAAGTCGGACGGTTAACCAACTGAACCACCCAGGCAGGCGCCCCGAGACAGCATCTACTTCTTCAACTACTTTTTGAGACCCCAGAAGGTAGAGAACTGGTCAAAGAAAAAGTAATGAAAGTTTGAATACAAAATACCTATTCTTTAGAGGACGGCAATTGGGAACTTGAAAGAATTGGTTATTCCTTTCTTTAATTATTTATACTTTAGAATTTTGACCTGGGAACCCAAAGATGAATGAGAGTTCCTTTTCTCCTGAAGTCCAATTTAATGCCAGACACAGACGATATAAACAAAGTAAGTAAAACAGTAGTGGTAGTGGTGTACCAGAAAGTGAAGGAGATCCATAATTTGTGGTTTACATTTTCTCCTGAGAGGTCAGCAGAGACTTTTGCAGAATGAAAGAGATTTGAGATTGCATTTTGGAGTGATACCATTTAACCTGTGATGAATAAAAAAGCTACAAAGGAATGCTTAAGTTTTTTTTTTTTTTCTAGTTGTAAGAATCCTTGTATAGGGATGGAAAACAAATCTTAATGTATTGACTCAAGATAGGTGATTTGAAGGGAATGGGACTGAACCTCAGTTTTGTGCATGTAGCTGCTAGAATTCTATTTCTTTTCACATTAATGTGAAATTAATCATTAAAACTTTAAGTTAAAATGGAGGTTTAAAATTTTTTCCCTTCATACTTGAAAACTATTTATGGTAGCAATAATTCCGATGGCCTCAGGTATCCTCTTCCCAACACTGACTTATGTCTTGAAAGAGTGGCTTAGGGGTACCTGGGTGGCTCAGTTGGTTAAGTGTCCAACTCTTGATTTTGCCTCAGGTCATGATCTCACAGTTCGTGAGTTTGAGCCCCGCATCAGGCTTTGTACTGGTAGTGCAGAGCTTGCTTGGGATTCTCTCTCTCTCCCTCTTTCTCTAACCCTCCCCTGCTTGTATTTTCTCTCTCTCCAAATAAATAAAACATTAAAAAAAAAAGAGTGGCTTAGATTTGCTTTCATATTCCTGAATAATCCACAGTACATCTCCCAGTGTCCAGTTTTAATTACTGGCAATATATGCCACTGTGAATACCACTATTATTTTTAAATCATGGGGGGAAGGTCTAATATTTTCATTGATATTAGCTAGCCTAATGATCTACAGATCTCTGGACCAGGTGTTTAATTATTTTTCAAGTTCAAATTTACTTACACTTCAGGGAGTCTAAGGTTACAATCAGAACATGTTGATATTTACAAATACAATTTTGTTAATCTCAGCTGGGGAGGTTTTGCTTTTAAGAGAATCCTCATCAGTTTCTTTTTTCCATTGGAGACAGTAGTTTCAGTGGCTGAAATGCTGGATTAAATATGAAAATATGCTATAGTCCAGGTTCTCTTACTTTACTGTGAAAAAAGAAAGCAATATGCCAGACCTGTGAACTCCTCTGATAAAGGGAGGACACAACTACTCTGCATATGAATACCAACAACCAGTTAAGACATTTTTCTGTATTTGGAAACTTGAAAGTTTCCAAATATTTAATAATTTAAGTTTACTTCAAGTGTTTTTAAAATTTCAGTTAATAGAGATTCTTTCAGGATTTATGTGGATTTACTCTTGACAGAAACTCAAGATACAAGTAGCTACTTAGGCTAGCCCAGTGTTTTTCAAACTAGTAGAAGATGAGTTTTTAAAATTTCCCATCTATTATGGACTGATAGTTTACAAAAAACATTTATCAAAAAATAAATGCAAACAACACATGCTAAATAAAAGGTCAAGTAGTTTATGCAACTGACAAAATTGCATTTTAATAGTATAATCAGTAAAATAATGTGAAGAATTATAAAAACTGTGCATGTATAGTCAGTTACTATGGTAAATTTCTCTATTACACTCTTAACTTTATGTTATTTGGTAATTGTATCTAAAGTTATGAAATAGAAGTGTGCCTGGTTGACTCAGTCAGTGGAGCATGCAACTCTTGTGAGTTTGAGCCCCATGTTGGGTGTAGAGATTACCTAAAAAAAAATTATAAAAATAAAGTTATGATAAATAGCAGTTGGGTATTTTATTTATTTTAAAGTTTATTTACTTATTTTGAGAAAAAGAGAGCACAAGCAGGGGAGGGGCAGAAGTAGAGGGAGAGAGAATCCCAAGAAGACTTTGCGCTGTCAGCACAAAGCCCAATGTGGGGCTTGATCTCATGACTGAGATCTTGACTTGAGCTGAAATCAAGAGTCAGACACTTAACTGACTGAGCCACCCAGACACCCCAGCAGTTGGGTATTTTAGACACCTAACATATACCTGGAACAAGCATTGTCTTATCAGTACTTAAAGTTTAAATGTGACAAATGAGCTTATGTCTTGCTTGTTATCTAGGTTGGATTGAAGTTGGCAATACTTTCAGATGATGACATAGGGTTAAACTGTTGCTATGCTTTTATTTAATAGTACTCTAAAGTAGGGATTTGTGGGGTGCCTGGGTGGCTCAGTTGGTTGAGCATCTGACTCTTCATTTCAGCTCAGGTCATGATCCCAGGGTTGTGGGATCAAGCCCCCCATATCAGGCTTCACGGTAAGTGTGGAGCCTGCGTAAGATTCTCACTGTCTCTCCCTCTGCCTCTCTCTCTGTCTCTCTCAAAAATAAAAATAAGGGGTGCCTGGGTGGCTCAGTCAATTGAGTGTCCAATTTTGGTTCAGGTTGTGATCTTGCGGTTCGTGCGTTCAGGCCCTGCATCAGGCTGTGTGCTAACAGCTTGGAGCCTGGAGCCTGTCCCAGATTCTATGTCTCCTTCTCTCTCTCTGCCCCTCTCTCACTCATGTTCTGTCTCTCTCTCTCAAAAATAAAATAAAATGTTAAATTTAAATAAAAATAAAAAATAAAATGTGTATTCTATTAAAAAATAAACAGAGAACATGTTAATTATGCTGGTGGAATTAGAAGAAGTGATCTTAAAAACAGTTTCATCAAGCTCAGAATATTCATTTAGAATTTAACCAAAAACAAGTGCAGTTGCATTTCTTCCTTGTAAGGAAGGCTTAAGATCATTAAAAGTACTGAAGATATTATACAACTTGGTTATCCAGTGCCATCTTTGAAAAGTGGAATGAAACTCGTTTTTTATCTCACAGAAAACACTGAGTTTGTAATTTCAACTTCCCCCCAGTAGCCATTGTTTTAACATTAACATTGTTTTAACATTAATCCATTAGTAATCCTTTATAAGATACATCTTTATTATTACATAATAAAATAATCTTTGATGCTTTACATTTTCATGATTTTTATTAGGACACTAAACCCGCTGTTGAGTTAAACTGACTTTTTGTGTAACAAGATTTTGTCAACAAAAGAACCAGTGTGTTGATTTACTTTCTGATGCTTCATCTGGAAAATTACTCCAGAATGTTTTCTTGTCATATCAGTTGTGCCATCAGAACATTGTTCTCTGTAAAACTCCAGATCACTTGTGTTGGCAGTGTAATTCTTCATAGTTTTATCCAGTTCAAAGCTCTGATTGTGTTTGCTGGCTGTTCCACTGAGAGCAAGAGTTCTTCCTTCATATTTAAACAACATATTAGCAATATCTGTGCACTTGTCCAGGTACAATGAAAAATACTTTGCAAGTATTGTTTTGTAAATTGGTTCTTCCAGATCATTAGTTTCTAAATGTGGTAAGCTGTGCTAGCTTCGAAAAATACAGATTTACCCAATATTTCCAAGCAAATATTTTTGATTTAGTTATTCTATTGTTTCTTAACAATCGTATTTACCATTTTAGTTTTAACAGTCCAAAGTGCTAGGATAGGAAGCCTGTAAAACAAACATTTATGGATGAAATACTGAATATCTGCTTCTGTTAGCAGAATAACATCTATTCAGAACCACTTCCTTCATTCTCATTTCTTTAACTGCCGCTGGTGCATTCAGAAAAGATGTGTCTTTTCCACTAAAAAGATGCTGAAAAATCCACTGAAGCTTGTTCAGTAAATTAGGTTACAGTAATCTAAATTTCACTTCTTTAATTTAGCTAATTATGTTAAATAATAAAATAAAAAGCAGGCTTGATTAAGATGAAAATGTTCATAAAATTAACTAGTTATGAAAATGAATAAGCCTGTGCATTTTCTCAGAATTTTATACACCTTCAGGTAGCTGGCAAGATTACCTTAAAATCTCACATGTAACTTGATTCTATGCTTGCCTAGCACATGTAATGCCATATACAACTCACCACATGAGTTTGTCCACACTTGGATCTGTCTGTATTCTGTTCAACAAGACAATCCACTAATGCACTTTGATGTCATGGTAATGTTACACTTCTGTAAAAGTTTCTAAGTGCTTACTTTCAGTTTCTGAACTGATCTCAACATGAATCAATAAGAGAGTTCATAGACCACCACTGGTTTGTGTTCCATGCTTTGAAAGTCAGTGGACTAGATGATTGTATTGCCCGCAGTAAAGCTGTAGGCTTTATATGCACTAGTACTTAAGTCTGTAGGAAATAACCGGTTTCACTGTATCTTTTAAAAGGATTTGATACTTATTATATGACACAACAGAGCACATTACACAGTATTGGAATATAATTACATAGTAAGACAATACTACAGTAAAAATGCCTTATTAGAAACAAGAAATATAACATATTTAGTCATTATTACATTTTAATTTTCAAGTATTTTACAGTGCATTCACGAAACAGTGTGCAGGCATTTACAGGGTTTTGTGGGGTTTTTTAATGTTTATTTATTTATTTTGAGAGAGAACACGAGCAGGAGAGCAGAGAGAGGAGAGAGAATCCCAAGCAAGCTCCACACTTAGTGCAGATCGTGACCTAAGCCAAAATCAAGAGTCTGACGCTTAACCAACTGAGCCACTCAGGCACCCCGGCATTTATAGTTTTAACTGAAATTTCAGATTATTTAAAGTGTTCTTAAATACTTATGAAGTGTGAACTTGCTGATATAAGTTATTAGTGATAGCGGAGCTGTAGAGCATTGTTTCTTCTTCAAGGAGCCATCAGAGACAACATACCGTGTGGTATAACTTGTGACTTTCCAAGATCACAGTGCTTACAGCTGATCCTTTCCAATGCACAAGTATCCCTGTGCTTCTGAACTGGCTCCACTGGGTACCCGATTTATGTAATGGAACAATGACAATAGCACAACATCTTACGAAAAATTTCAAACATACAGAAAAGTTTAAAGAGCTTTTTACAGTGCCTGTATATTCACCAATTAGATTCTACCACTAACATTTTACTATGCCTGCATTATACATTATACATGACTATACAAATATCCATCTCTCTATCCAACCATCACTGAAAAACCCTAAATACTTTAGCATGTATATCATTAACTAGAGTTCACTGTGTGTTTGTAGTTTGTTTTCTTTTGAGCTAAAATACACACGGTGCAACACACTGATAGTATATGTTCTCTGAGTTTTGACATAAATACATACACCTTTGTAAGCCAAAATTCTGTTAAGATATAGTGCAGTGGTACTCAATGAATGGCGATGTTGCCTCCCAGGGGACATTTGACCATGTGGAGATAGTTTTAGCTGTTCCAACCGGGCATGGGAAGGGTAGGGTAGTACTGACATCTAGTGGGTAGAGTCTGGTCACAGCTGTCAGTAGTGCCACTTTTAAGAAATGCTGATGTGAAACATAACTATAACCCCAGGAAGTTTTTTTTTTTTTTTTTTCCAACGTTTATTCATTTTTGGGACAGAGAGAGACAGAGCATGAACGGGGGAGGGGCAGAGAGAGAGGGAGACACAGAATCGGAAACAGGCTCCAGGCTCTGAGCCATCAGCCCAGAGCCCGACACGGGGCTCGAACTCACGGACCGCGAGATCGTGACCTGGCTGAAGTCGGGCGCTTAACCGACTGCGCCACCCAGGCGCCCCATCCCCAGGAAGTTTTATCCTGCTTCTTACTGTTAATTATAAACTACTATATTACTATATGTTATAATTATAAAAGAAATTTCTTGTAGGATTACGCATAAAAGACACAGATATAGACAGTGTTTTCAGCAATATTCCTATAGCAAACAAAGTAAAGCAGTTATCATATGACTGTTCCCTTTAGAAATTACCAGATGTAATGCCAGCTGAAACTCAATGCAAGCAGTTTTTACACAGGATGGACAATGTTGTCCAAAAGCATAGATTTCTTTTTTTTTTTAATTTATTTTTGAGAGAGAGAGAGAGAGAGAGAGAGAGAGAGAGAGAGATCACAAGCGGGGGAGGGGCAGAGAGAGAGGGAGACACAGAATCCGAAGCTGGCTCCAGGCTCTGAGCTGTCAGCACAGAGCCCGATGCAGGGCCCGAACCCACGAACTGTGAGATCACGACCTGAGCCGAAGTTGGACACTTAACCTGATTGAGCCCAGGCAACCCCAAAGGCATAGGTTTCTGATGGCCCAGGTTGATTTCCAATTAATACCCATCAAAATGAATGGTTGGGATAATCTTCAAGCACTCAACAAAGGTTACTTTTACCCCTAGGATTTGATAAGATATGTACAGCATCCATTTCAAGGTATATATAGAATGCATGTTAGAATGCAGGTAACATGGTGTCAAATAGGAAATCTACCAACTTTGGAGAACAAGTAAGAGGAAACTGAGGAAACTTGCCCTGATGTTGGCTATACATTTTTTCCCCTTGGAGGTGATATTTGAGAAGATTCTTCTTAAAAAAAAAACAAAAAAACAAAAAAAAACACAACAAGCAGCATAGTTGTGGTTTCACTCCAACTGAAGTTCAAGTCCCCAAAGTTCAACAAAACTGTTTGATCCTTGACAGCTCAGAGGGCCACGTCATTTGTTTATTAGTCATTGATTGATGAATTGAGTCATTTGTCAAAGGGTACTTGGTGATGTCATTCAGTGTCATGACTTTAAATACCACCCATGTGCTGACAACTCTCAAATTTTTATCTCTAGTTTAAACTGCAGACTCCTCTAATTGCCTATCTGACATCTCATCACTTGGCTAATAAAGGGCAGTTTAAACTTAATGTGTCCAAAACTGAATTCTCCCTCAATTCTGTCTCTCCAAAGCCTTCTCTTTACCAGCTCAGAAAATACCAACTTCTGTTTTCAACTGCTCAAGTTGAACCCTTGGTATCATCTTAGACCATTTTCCTTATCTCACACTGCACATGCAATTTGTGAGCAAGTCTTGCTTGGCTCTCTGTACCTTCAAAATTTATGCGAGGCCTAACCATTTCTCACCATGGTCTTTTTGGGGGATTATTGTAGTAGCCTCATAACTGGACTCCTGATTTCCACCTTTGTCCCTCAGACTGTTTTCAACATTGCAGCCAGAGTGATCCTTTTAAATTATAAACAGTGGCGGGGCACCTGGGCGGCTCAGTCCGTTAAGTGTCTGACTTCGGCTCATGAATTCAAGTCCCATACCGGGATCTGTGATCACAGCTCAGAGCCTGGAGCCTGCTTCGGATTCTGTGTCTCTCTCTCGCTGCCCCTCCCCTACTCACACTCTCTCTTTCTCTCTCTCAAAAATAAATAAACAGTAAAAAAAAAAAATTTAATATAAACAGTGGCCACACCCACAAATTTCATTGAGAGTAAAAGCTAAAGTCATAATAATGCCCTAAACATCCTGTATGATCTGCTGCTACCCTTGCCCTGATGTTTTTTGACTTTGTCTCCTATTGCTTTCTTCTTCCTTGTCTTTCCTGGTCTCCTGTTGCTCTCGCCTTCAATTTGTTCCATCCATGCTTTCTTGACTGTTCTTCAAACTTGCCAGGTGGGTATAGTTTGCTTTCTCACCTCACTGACTTTAAATTTTAAACGTAATTTTTTCAGCCCCACACTCCCCTTTCCCTGCCTTGTTTCTGTTTCTCCCCATCCGACATATATATTTTACTTGTTTGCTTGCCACTCCTTCCATGAGAATGTAAGGCATAGAATTTTGTCTGTTTTGTTTGTTGTATTCTGAGCCCCTAAAATAGTACCAGGCACATGGTGGGCACTCAGTATTTGTTAAATAAATGACTGTACACTGTGCTAGACTGTGGGTAGTCACAGTGAGGGATCCCTCTCATGGAGCATAGACTCATGGGAGACACTAATAGCACATAAATGAATGTGCAGAATCCAAGAAAAGCTCTCAAGGAAGGAGCTTGGTTGTATGAGAGTAAAAACCCTAGGAAGCTGACAGGAGGGGTGGGGAGGCTTTTCCCCCGTCAAGGGTCAAAAGCTGGGATCTGAAAAATGAACATTAAGTAGCTTCTGTAAATGGTGTGCTTTTTCTCATTCTTGAAATTGTTTTTCTCTTTTTTTTAATTAAAGATGGGTCTTTCTAGGCATTGATTCCTTTTGTTAATCTTTGATTTGTGCCATTATACTTATTTCTATTTCACTGACTATATTAGTTTCTTTTACTTTGGAGAGGTTTAATTTGCTTTTATTTTTCTAATTGGTTGAGATTCATATTTAGATCACTAATGCATGCATTTATGGTTAAAAATTCTCTCTATATGTACTGTTAACTAAATCCCACAAGTTTTGATAATAGTGGTTTTAGCAGATATTTTAATAGACCTTTCACATGGTTAATTTAATTACTGGTATATTTGGATTTAAAAATAATATCTCACGATTTCTTTTTCTCCCACTGATTTCTTTCTCCTCTTAGATTAATCAATTCTGGTGTTTGGTTTTGGAGTTTTTTGGGCTAGTCTATGTAATGAAGCCTCCATTAAAAATCAAGAAGGACTAGGTTCAGAGAGCTGCTGGGGCTGGCATCTGGCCTCTGAAGTTGAGGTTGGAGGCGGTCTTGTAGGATTTAGCCCTTAATCTGTGGAATCTGGAATCTCCACGTAGTGATGGAATGGAGTTGAATTCTCAGACAGCTTGCTTGCTTGTGTTCAAGAATTGCTTGGTTTTGTGGGGGATAAGAAGCCCCCTGCCCCACATTGGAATTGGGCATACCAACATTAAAGTGATGTTGCACCTGGGTGGCTCAGTCAGTTAAGCATCCGAATTCGGCTCAGGTATGATCTCGGGTTCGTGAGTTTGAACCCTGCATCGATCGAGCTCTGTGCTGACAGCTCAGAGCCTGGAGCCTGCTTCAGATTCTGTGTCTCCCTCTCTCTCTGCCCTCCCCTCCCTACCCCTCCCTTCCCCCCCCTCCCCGCTCATACTTGCTCACTCTCTCTCTCTCAAAAATAAGTATTAAAAAAAAAAAAGACCTACCCATTCTTTTTTTGGGGGGTGGGGAGAGGGCAGAGGGGGAGAGAGAGAGAGAAAGAGTCTTAGGCAGGCTCCACACCCAGCACAGAGCCAGATGTGGGGCTTGATCTCATGATCATGAGATCCTGACCCGAGCCAAAATCAAGAGTTGGCCCTCCAGGCACCCCTAAGACCTGCCCATTCTTTTAAGTCATGGTTAATCACTAGCTTAATTGCCAAATCTAGGAGGTACTTTTCACTTTGTATCTTACTAATCTTTTCCTTGGGATTTGATATTGAAGACTGTTTTCTTCCTTAAATTCTCTTTCATTCACTCCTCTTACTCTCTCCTGGTTCTCCTATTGCGCTAGCCAGTTTTCAGTCACCCTCATGGACTCCTTCGTTATATAATCTTTTTCTAAATACTCTCCCAGGGTACCTGGGTGGCTCAGTTGGTTAAGCATCTGACTTTGGCTCAGGTCACGATCTCACAGTTCATGGGTTCAAGTCCTGTGTTGGGCTCTGCTCTGACAGCTCAGCCTGGAGCCTGCTTCAGATTCTGTGACTGCCCCTCCTTCTGCTTATGCTCGCTCTCGCTCCCTCGCACTGTCTCTCTCTCAAAAATAAATAAACATTTGGGGCGACTGCGTGGCTCGGTTGAGTGTCTTACTTGGCTAAAGTAGTGATTTTGAGGTTTGTGAGTTCAAGCCGGGCGTCGGGCTCTGTGCTGACAGGTCAGAGCCTGGAGCCTGCTTGGATTCTGTGTCTCCCTCTCTCTGTCCCTCCCCTACTCACACTCTGTCTTCCTCTCTCTCTCTCAAAAATAAATAAACATTTAAAAAACTACTCTCCCTGAGCTATCTTTTTCATGGCTATTGTTTTTAGAACCACACTGCTAAATCCACAGTTTAAACCCATTTATAAATATTTAGATTTTTATTTTGGGCCTCTTATTAAACGCAACTATCTGTGTGGCTCAGAGATATGTGTAAACTCAACATGTTAAAAATAACTCAGGGGCGCCTGGGTGCCTCAGTCAGTTAAGCGACCAGCTCTTGATATTGGCTCAGGTTATTATCTCACGGTTCATGAGTTTGAGCCCTGTGTTGGGCTCTGCACTGACGGTGAGGAGCCTGCTTGGGATTCTCTCTCTCTCTTTCTCTCTCTGTCTCTCTCCTCTTTCTCTCAACATAAATAAATAAACATTAAAAAACAAAAACAAAAACCTAACTCAGTCATCCACTGTTCTTCCTCCTGTGTCGTCTCATGAGTGGCCTCACCATCTATCCAGTCATTACTCCCTCACAATTCTGTTGTCAAATCTGTCCATTTTTCTTTCTGAATTTCTTTTGAGTTCATCTTTTGTGCTCTTTGTCCTAGTTCAGACCTTCACATTTCATGGACACAGCAGTCTCCTAACTGGTCTTATCTTTCAGTTCTGACACCCACCCACCCCAATCAATCTCTGCTGTGTACCAATTACCTATTTTTTTTTTTAAATTTTTTTTTTTAAACGTTTATTATTTTTGGGACAGAGAGAGACAGAGCATGAACGGGAGAGGGGCAGAGAGAGAGGGAGACACAGAATCAGAAACAGGCTCCAGGCTCCGAGCCATCAGCCCAGAGCCTGACGCGGGGCTCGAACTCATGGAGCGCGAGATCGTGACCTGGCTGAAGTCGGACGCTTAACCGACTGCGCCACCCAGGCGCCCCAACCAATTACCTATTAACCCTCTTAAGCAGAATTAAGCTCTCTTCACTTAGATACATAGGTACTTTACAGTATTTCTGTTTCTGAATATGACTTTTCCCCATTCTTTAAAGACTAAGCTTCTTGGGGGTAGATACTCTGATTCATGTGTTCTCCGTCCATCTTCACAATTCCTACCTACTGCTTCAGATACCACCTGCTTGGCACATATGTATTTGATAAGATATGAGTAATTTCCAGGTAAACATAATAGCTTCTATGCATGTGTTTATCTCTGAACCCTCAGGAACCCCCAAGGAAATGAGAATAAAGGAATAAAAGAAATTGTATAAAACTACAAGGACAGAAAGAATAGGAAAGTAGACACAGCTGTAAGAACATCCCTACCTCTAGCAGTAGGAGACTGGTGGAATTTTTATTTTGTACAGAAATTTATTTTCTAGGTAAAATATGTACAGATACTGACATTCAGGGACCCTTACTGATACAATTGATAGCTCTTTGCCTAATTATCTACTTATGATAACATATAATGTTGACAAAACCACATCCAATAATAGAAATTCCATTCTGCGTTTCGAACTGAATTAATTTAAACTTACATACAGTGAAATTCCCTATTTTGCTTACACTTTGTTGAGTTTAAACAGATGCACACAGCCAGGTGCCCACCAGTCCCATCACATCAGAACAGTTCCCTATTGAGGTCCACACTTCTCCATCCCTAATCCCTGGCAGACATTTATCTATTCTCTGTCTTTATAGTTTTACCTTTTCCAGAATATCATTTAAGTGAATTTTACAGTACCCAGTCTTTGAGTCTCATTTTGTTAACTTATTATAATGTATTTGCAGTTTCATCCAGGTTGTTGCATATACAACATGGATATATGTTGCATATATCCTTTCATTTTATTATTGAGTGATATTGAGTGATTGGTTTGTTCAACCATTTATCTGTTGAAGGACAATTGTGTTGTTTCCAATTTTTGGCAATTATAAATAAAGTTACCATAAACATTTGCAAACAAATTTTTGAGTGAGCATAAGTATTCATTTCTCATGGATAAACAGGCAGGATTGCTGGGTCATAGGACACATGTATGTTTAACTTCATAAGAAACGAATCATTTCTTTTCCAAAACAGCTGTACCATTTTACATGACCGTCAACAAATGTATGAGTTCCAGTTGCTTCACATCCTCATCGGCACTTAGATGTGTATGCTTAGTTTTGTTATATTTTGTTTATTTGCCATTCTGGTAGCTATGTATGTAGTAGTGTGTCATTAGATTTTTAATTTGCATTTCTTTAATGACTGAAGATGCTGAACATCTTTCCATATGTTTGTGTGCCATCTCTATATATCTGGTGATGTTTTTATTTAAATTTTTTGCTTTTTCTTTTTTGATTGAGTTGTTTGTTTTCTCATGGTTGAGATTTTAGTGATCTTTATATATTCTGGATAAAAGTTCTTTACCTGATATGTAATTTTCAAGTATCTTCTCCCAGTCTCGAGTTTATTTTTTCATTTTCTTGACACTACCTTCAAGACCAACTGTTTTAAGTTTCGAAGTCCACTTTGGTAATTTTCTCTGTTGTGAATTATGCTTGAGGTATGAGATAATGGGTTAAAGCTCTTTCTTCCTCTCTTTCCTTTCCTTTCCTTTCCTTTCCTTTCCTTTCCTTTCCCTTTTCTTTTCTTTTCTTTTCTTTTCTTTTCTTTTCTTTTCATTCTTTTCCTTCCTTCCTTCCTTCCTTCCTTCCTTCCTTCCTTCCTTCCTTCACATATCCATGTTTAATAATCCCAGCACCATTTGTTGAAGATTTTTTTCTTCATTAAGTTGTTTTTGTACTTTAGTTAAAAACCTCAATTGTGAAAAAAACAAAAACATCAATCGTGTCTGTTTCTGAGCTCTGTATTCTGCTCTGCTGATCTGTATCTACCTGTTTGCCAGTACTATCTTGATTACTATAGCTTTAGAATATCTTGAAATTAATATGTATTCTCCAGGTATATTTTTTTCTTAAACAATTTTTTAAAATGTTTGTTTTTGAGAGAGAGAGAGAGAGAGAGAGAGAGAGAGAGAAGGTCAGCATGAGTGGGGGAGGGGCAGAGAGAGAGGGAGACAGAATCTGAAGCATGCTCCAGGCTCTGCACTGTCAGCACAGAGCCCGATGTGGGGCTCGAACCCACAAATCATGACATCATGCCCTGAGCCGAAGTTGGGCACTCAACCAACTGAGCCACCCAGGCGCCCCTACACTTTTTTTCAAAAATGCTTTGGCTCTTCTAGTTCCTTTACCTCTCTGTATAAATTTTTGTCACTATCTACAGAAAAAATCTCACTGGCATTTTGATTAGAATTGCATTGATTCTATAGATCAGTCTGAGGAGAATTAACATACTATCCATGAAGATCACCCAAATGAGAACAAGTAAGGTGTCAGCCACCATTACTTCCATTTGGTACAGACTCAAAAGGGAATCTAAAAGGAAAATATAAAAGCTTTTTAATGAAAAAGAAAGCTTCACGTTGTCCTTGTTGGAAGTTGTTGGTATGGGGAAGCTGGAAGCTTGCCTGACTAGCAGTGGGGCATCCTATGTGATTGGTTAAGGGAGCGTATTTGGTTTTCTCTGGTTGGTCCTAAATTAGAAGTGGAGGCAAAAATTAGAGAAGCTGACAATTATTGATCAAGTCCTGGATGTTTGGAATCAGTCAATAGCTCTAGAAGTTGTGGTTTGGCTTCCTCAACTAGTTGCTGCAGAGTTTGTAGGTCAGAGTTCTATTTTTGTATTTGGTCTATCATCTTTTTGTATATTTATCCTCTCACTTAGGATTCCATGTAGACAGTCATGTGGCCTGCAGGTAGAATTTTATTTCTAACTTTCTAATCTGTGTGACTTTTATTTTCTTCCATAATTGTACTGAAGGACTTCTGCACAATGTTGAAAAGGAGTGGTGAGAGCAGACTTTGCTTTTGTTCCTGATCTTAGAAAGAATTTATCCCTGTTGAATGTGATGTTAGCTGTAGGGATTTTTTTTTAATATATTTAAATAACCTTTATCAGGTCAAAGAAAATCCCTTCTCAGTTGCTGAACATTTTTTTAAACCATGAATGGATGTTGTAGTTTAGCAAATGCATTATCTGCATCTATTGAAATCCTCATGTGATTTTTCTTCTTTAGTCTGTTAATATGATGAAACACATTGACAGGTTTTTCAATGTTGAACCAGCCTTGCATTTTCAGAATTAATCCCATTTGGTCATGATACATTATCCCTTCTTTTTATTTTGTTTTATTTTTTTTATATATAATTTATTGTCAAGTTGGCTAACATACAGCGTATACAGTGTGCTCTTGGTTTTGGGGGTAGATTCCATGATTCATTATTATTATTTTTTTTAATAGGCTCCACATCCAACGTGGGGCTTGAACTCACAACCCTGAGGTCAAGAGTTGCATGCTCTACCAACTGAGCCAGCCAGGTGCTCCCATTATCCCTTCTGTGTATTGCTGGATTTGATTTATAATATTTTGTTGAGGATTTTTGTGTCTTTTCATGAGTGATTCAGGTCTATGGCAGTTTTGTTTCTTTTAATATTTCTTGTAATGTTTTTGTCTGGTTTTGATGTCAAGGTAATGCTTGCCTCAAATTAATGAAGTTGAGAAGTGTCCCATTCTCTTCTGTTTTCTGGAAGAGATTGTATCGAATTTAGTATTATTCCTTCCTTCTATATTATCTAGAATTTGCCAATGAAACCATTTAGACCTGGAGTTTTTGTTTCGAGGAAAGATTTTAAACTATTAGTAGAACCATTCAGATTCTGTTTTTTCTTGAGTGAGTTTTAGGATTTGTGAATTTCAAAGTATTGCTCTATTTGTAAATTGTCAAATTTATGGGCATAGAGTAGTATTCCCTTATCCTTTTAATGTCTATACCTGTCTGTAATGATATCCTCTCTTTCATATCTGATATTTTGTGTCTGTGTATATATCTCTCTCTTTCCTTGTCTCTCTCTTTTTCCTTTTATGAACTGTAGCTAGTGGTTTATCAGTTTTTTGTTTGTTTTTTAGTTTTTTTTCTATCAGAGAATCAGCTTTTGATTTCATTTAGTCTTCCTGGTTTTTTTTTAATTTTTTTTTTTTTAATGTTTACTTATTTTTGACAGAGAAAGAGAGCATGAGCTGGGGAGTGGGTAGAGAGAGAGGGAGACACAGAATCTGAAACAGGCTCCAGGCTTTGAGCTGTTAGCACAGAGCCCGACGCAGGGCTCGAACTCACAGACCGTGAGATCATGACCTGAGTCAGACGCTCAACCGACTGAGCCACCCAGGCGCCCCAGTCTTCCTGTTTTTCTGTCTTTAATTTCATTGATTTTTGCCCGAGTTTTTTTTCCTTCCTTCTTTTAATCCTACAAATTTCTCTCTAAGCACTACTTTAGCTGCATACCAGTGCTTTTGATATGTTATGTTTTCATTGGGTTCAAAATATTTTCTAATTTCCTTAAGACTTTTTGATCTGTGGATTTTTGTTTTTAGAAGTGTGTTAATTTCCAAATAATTGGTGACATTTTTCAGGTATATTTCTGTACTGATTTCTAGTTTAATTCCCACTATGGTCAGAGGATATACTTTCTATGGATTCAGTTATTTTAAATTTATTCGTTTGTTTACAATGTTTGTTTATGTTTTGTTTACAGTATGGTTTACCTTGGTGAATGTTCTATGTGCATTTGAAAAGAACATGTATTCTATTGTTGGGTGGAATGTTCTATAAAAGTCAAATCAGGTTGGTTGATTTTCTATTCAGGTCTTCTATATCCTTTCTGATTTCCTGTTTGTTCAATCACTTACTGAGAGATTTGTTGAAGTCTCTAAGTATAATTATGAATTTACTTATTTATTATTACAGTTCTATTACTGCTGTATTTTGGAGTTCTCTTATTAGATGCTTACACATTTAGGATTGTTTTGTCATCTTGGTTAAATTGACACTTTTAACATTGTATACTCTTTTTATACCCTGATAAGTTCCCTTGTTCTGAAGACTACTTTTTTTATGTTAATATAGCCACTCTAGGTTTTTTTTCCCCCCTTCATGGTAAAATATACATAACACAAACTTTACCATTTTTAACCTTTTTAATCCAGCTTTCTAGATTTTTCTAGATTCCTGTTTGTATGACATATCTTTTTTATCTTTTTAGTTTTAACCTGTGTTATATTTAAGTGATTTTCTTATTGGCAGCATATACTCAGTCCTTTTTTGTTCTTGAGTTCACTTTGACAATGCCTGTCTTTTGATTTGATGGGGGGATGATTTTTTTTTTATTGAGGTATAATTGACATATATAACATTATATTAGTTTCAGGTGTACAACATAATAATTGATGTGTTCAGACTGTTCAGTTTTTAAAAAAAAAAATTTTTTTTTTAACGTTTATTTATTTTTGGGAGAGAGAGAGACAGAGCATGAACTGGGGAGGGGCAGAGAGAGAGGGAGACACAGAATCGGAAGCAGGCTCCAGGCTTTGAGCCATCAGCCCAGAGCCTGACGCGGGGCTCGAACTCACGGACCGTGAAATCGTGACCTGAGCTGAAGTCGGACGCTTAACCGACTGAGCCACCCAGGTGCCCCCAGACTGTTTAGTTTTAATATTTGATATGTTTAGATTTAGGTCTACCTTTTTTTTTTCCCCCTCTTTGTACCCTCTCTTGTTTTGCTCATCCATTCCCGATTTCTTATCTTTTTTTGGATATCTGGATGTTTTTATATTTCATTTTAACTTCACAATAGGCTTTTTGTTTATATCTCTGAATTATTTTTTAGTTGAATTATTTTTTAGTGGTAGTTGTAGAGATTATGATATACATAATCTTTCATATTCTGTTTAGATTTAGTATTTAATAACCAAGGAGAATATGGAAATTTTACATCTATAAAGGGACCTTTATTGTCCCATTTGTTATAGTTGTCATGTGTGTTTCATCTACATATATTGAACCCCCCGCCCCAACAATGTTATAACATTTGTTTTCAATAGTCTTACATATTTTAAAGAACTCATAAGGAGACTAATAATCTATTATGTTTACCCAAATATATACCATTTCTGTTCTCCCCTCTTTAATTTCTGAAGTTCCCGTGTTTCCCTCTCGTATCCTTGTCCCTCAATGTAAAGAACTGCTTTTAGCATTTTTCTTAGTACAAGAGTGTGGTTAATAAATTCTTTTAGTTTCCTGCTTCTGAAATGTCTTCAATTATCCTCGATCCCTGGAAGATGCTCTTGTTGGATATAGAATTTTTGGTTGATAGTTCTTTTTGTTTCAGTACTTTAAAGATGCTTTGGTGTCATGGGCTTCTGGCTGCCTCAGTGGGTGGCACTTGTGACCCTTGATCTCGGGGTTGTCAGTTTGAGCCCCACGTTGGGTGTAGAGATTACTTAAAAATAAAATCTTAATTAAAAAAAGATGCCTTCAGTGTCTCCTGAATTATTGTTCCTTTAAGGTAATGTATTATTTTTCTCTGGATGCTTTCAGGAGTTTCTCCCCTCAATCTTTGGTTTTTAGCAGTTTATGATGTGTCTGGGTGTGATGTTCTTTGAATTTATCAACTTTTTCATGTTTACCCAGTTTGTCAAGTCTATAAATGTTTATGTTTGGCTAAATTTGTGGAGTTTTTACCAGTATTTCTCTGTGTGTGTGTGCACCTCAGTCTCTTCTAGATTTCCATGACATGACTGTTAGACCTTTTCTAGTGATTCCTTCTCTGCTGAGAACTTTTACCTTTCCAGTCATTTCTGGTTACTTTCACCTTGTGGAATATAGATGTACTTTTAAATCTTATACTGGTAATACCTGTGTTATTTTAGGCTTGACATCTATTAATTATTTTTTCTCCTTGAGAGTTAGTCACTTTTTTTTAATTCTTTGTACGTTATGTCATTTTGGCATGTTATTTTAAGTGTATTTTGAATATTATTTTGTTAGACTTTGGGTCCTGTTAAAGATCTTCTGAGATGTTGATGTTTGTTTTGGCAATTAACTCAATCAGATTAAGACTACAGGTTCTGTCTCTCCCACTATAGACGATGCTTTCCGTGTTCTCCTGGTTGAGTTTCCCTTCACATGCCACACTCAGTAGTCAGTTAGTCTGCACCTTGAGTGGTGGTTTATACAGTAGTTTAGTTCTCAAAGACTTTGCTATGCTTCTTTGGATCTGTTCCATGCTGCATCTCAAGGATGATTCTGGGACTTCTGTTAATTCCTCTTCAGAATTAAGGGTCCCTTATTTGGCTTGCTCTTTGCTGGGATTCTCTTCCTAATCTCTGACTCCCAGTGGCCCCTTTCACAATTCCTCCTGCTAAAAAGACAGGTTTCTCACAGAGAGCTTTAGCCCTTCTTACTGTTATACGGTTCCACGTGACTGACTTTACCCTTGGGGTAAAGCCATGAGAGAAAAGAGAAAAATTACAGGATTCCTCCCACATACTTAAGACCACAGGGGCCCCTTTTCTTATTTTTTCCAGACAGAGAGAGGCTTTTCTCTCAGAATTCAAGGTATCTCAAACCATGCCTGAGGTACAGTTCTCTTGCTTCCCTTTAGGCAAGACCAGGAGGGAAAAATTAAATGTGAAAACAAACTTGGTAGCTCCCACATTCTCCAACTCACATGGGTCCCTTTTACTCATCCTTTGGCCAGAAAGTGGGGCTTTTTTATTATCTCTTCCCATGGACAGTTCCACAACTTATACCACCCTCGGTTCAAAAGAAGAAGGTAAAGGAGGAAAAACCCTCAGAAAATTCCACCGTTCTGGTTTTTATTCAAGTTTTGACCTTTCTTCTCTATCCACTGGCTATTTTTACTTTTTAGGATCCTCAGGTAGTTGCTTCCTGTATTCTGTTCATTTTTTAGTTGTAATCAGTAGGGAAGAGAGAGAGAGGCTGGAATAGCCATATTGTATTCTGTCCAGGGCTAGAATTGACATTCATATTTTTAATGCCTTGGTCTTACAAGTGAATTGACACTTAAGGATCCTCATACATTTGAGAAAAGTCTCCCAATATGAGAGATGACACCAAGGAACTCAGAAGAAACTAAATGAAGCTGCCAAGAAGTAAACCTAAAATAAAAATGGATGGTTTTATCTCATTAGATCTAAGAAATAAGTGGTATCTTTAAACAAAGAAGATTCTATTTATGTAAACGAATAATCATAGGATAGGAGAGAACACTTAGAAATTAAACATATGGTAGCAGTAAGTTTAATAAGTGAATTTAATAGAAGACTTGGAAGAGTTACATCATGTTAATCTCCAAGAAAATGGAGTAAAAGGAAAAAGAGATGGAAAATAAAAGAAAGGGGTAAAAAAAAAAAAAAAAAACCCTAGAGGTTCAGTTTAAGGAGTCCAACATTTGGCTAAGTGGTACTATGTGCAAAATTTCTGGCATTGAAAAACATGAATTTGTACATTCAAAGGGCCTACCAAGGACCCTTCACAATGAACAACTTAAGACCTATATCAAGGCACATCCTTTGTGAAATTAAAAAAAATTTTTTTAATGTATATTTATTATTGAGAGAGAGAGAGAGACAGAGTATGAGCATGGGAAGGGGCAGAGACAGGAGAAGACACAGAATCCGAAGCAGGCTGCAGGCTCTGAGCTGTCAGCACAGAGCCCGATACGGGGCTTGAGCTCACCAACTGTGAGATCATGACCTGAGCTGAAGTCAGATGCTCAACTGACTGAGCCACCCAGGTGCCCCTGTGAAATTTTAGAACATCAGGATTAGGGGCACCTGGATGGCTCAGTTGGCTAAGCGTCCGACTTCGGCTCAGGTCATGATCTCACAGTTGGTGAGTTCGAGCCCCACATCAGGCGGTCTCTGTGCTGACAGCTCAGAGCCTGGAGCCTGCTTAGGATTCTGTGTCTCCTTCTCTCTCTGCACCTCCCCCATTCGTGCTCTGTCTCTCTCTATCAAAAATAAATAAACTTTAAAAAAATTTTTTAGATCAGTAGGATTAAAAAGAAGTTTCTTAAAAGTCTCATAAAGGAAGAAAAACAGGACATATTCAAGGGTCAGGACGGCAGCAGGTTTTTCAAGGACAATGGCTTTAAAACTCCTGAGGGAAAATTATTTTTAATTTATAATTATATACCCCCAAAACTACCAATCCACTCTGATGGTGGAAGAAAGATATTTTAAGACTCCACATCTCAGAAATGTTACCTCCAGTGTAATATTTTCTCAGGGAAGCTACTAAAAGATTGTTTCACCAAAACAAGTGATTAACCAAGGGCAAAAGGAAGACCTAAGAAGGTTTGAGGTAGGGAAGAGATTGGAAGTTAGGATGACAGTCAGTATGTGTGTGTATGTGTAGAGAGAAGGAGAGGGAGATGGAATAAAAAAGCAAACGGGGTAAAATAACAGTAGGTGAGTCTTTCTAAAGAATATATGGGTGTTCTTTGTTCTATTTTTATTTTTGTGACTTCTTATAAGTTTGAAAATATTTCCAAATAAGTTTTTAAAAACTTAAAAAATAAAAAACATGTTAGGGTGTCAAAAAAAAGGATAATATTGCTCAGAAGGATTTTGGAAAATTAATGATGGTGGCATAGAAAAAGAAAAAGTAAGAATGAATTATTAACTCCAGGAAAAGCAATTTGTACACAAAAAGAAATGTAATTATAGTTTTAATAGAATTTCTGATATAATATGTTACTGAAAAAAATGCATTTCCTATGGAATTGAACCTTAAAAATACCAGGACTAGGAATTAATTGCTTAAAAGTGACTTAACATCAAATAAAAGAAAATGGGAGTGGAGACTCCTGGAAATTTAGTTTAATACACTTGTGGGTAGTTTTCTATATGTAAATGATACTTTGATCAAAAGTACATTTAAAAAGTACATTTCCCAGGGCTTATGGGAAAACAAGGGATGGGGTGGACCATTCAAAACCTGTGTAAATGTAACCAGATGATGAAGAGAAAGCAACAATAATCCTAATTAAAATACTGACAGAGTTCAAAGAGTTGTTAAATTTTACATAAATAAATAATATGGTCACCGTAAGACTTCACCTTGAGGGTGGAGGGAAGAAATGTGAAGGAAGCTTGCTGGCTGAGAATATAAGGAAGCGCCGCAGCAGCTGAATTACGGAGACAACAGTAAAACAAAGGTTGTGGAGAACCACACACTAAGCAGTGTCATGAAAGCCAAAGGCCAGACCATGGTATGGACTGTATTTCTCTGTGGCTTGCTGCATCATTGAATAGATTATCTGAAAAGATCATTTGAATGTGTATACAAAGAAATTTCTGGGTAAATACCAAAGAAACCACTCAAATGAGTTGAAAGTGCTTGCCTCTGAGAAGGGTGACTCCAAGATCAGAGAACTAATATCATGAAAACAAATTTAAAAAATCTTACCAAATGAGAATACAAGTCTTCCATCAAGTTTCTCAGAAATTTTTATAGTAGTAATCACAAGTATTTTTTTCACATATGGTATTACCAGATACCATGCTAGGCCAGTACAAGGATTATCCCACTGTTGTGCGTTTTCCAGGATCCATTTTTCCTTTTTAGTGGTTTTTGACCCTTTTGGGTTCTTGAGATAATGTGAAAAAACAGACCTTTCATCCTGAAAAAATTTTAAGTTTTGTTCCACACCTCGTGTCCACAGTGGGTTGGGAATGAGGCCCTTTCCTGGTACAAGCTGGTCATTTCCTCAAAAGAAACTTTGACAAAGATTTTTCTAAACCCAGACATTAACTTCTTTGTTTCTCTGATTTTTGTGTTCCATTGTTATTTAGCTTTAACATCTGGATGAATGTAGATATTTATATGGTACCTTTTCCTCTGAAAAATTGTTACTAAGTTGATGATGTATCATAACCCATGAGAAATATCTTTTTTTTTTTTTTTTTTTTTTTTTAATCTTCACCCAGGGCCATCTTCCTCCCATGAACCATGCTGTTAACTCTCACAACAAAATGGTAGGAGAGGATGTCCTAGCTCTTGTTGAAGGGCCTCATCTTTGATTTGCTTGGACATTGGGCTTTACCTGAAACTTTACTATCAAGAGGGCTTGTTTCTGTCAGAGGAATGGGTGAAAAATTACCAGAGCAGTTGTAATTGTTTGGGGTACCAGAAAAAAAAAATAGCAAACAAGCTTTATATGGCAAGAGGTGGAAGCAACCCAGTGTCCCTGAATGGATGAATGGATAAACAAAGTATGGTATCCACAGAAAATGGCATATTAATCAGCCTTTTATTTAAAAAGCAAAGAAATCGTGTCACATGCTACATGTATGAACCTTGAAGGAACTGTACTAAATGAAATAAGCAGTCACATAAAGCCAGGTACTGTGGGATTTCACTTATATGAGGTATCTAAAGTAAGGTAGTCAGATTCATAGAAACAAAATGAAAAGGTGGTTGCCAGGGACTGGGAGGAGAGAGAAAAGCAGTTGCTTCAGTTTTGCAAGATAAAAAGGTTCTGGAGATGTTTCACAACAATGCAAGCATATTTAACATTGCTGAACTGTGCACTTAAAGATGGTTAAGGTGGTAAATTTAATTGTGTGTGTGTGTGTGTGTGTGTGTGTGTGTGTGTGTGTGTGTGTGTTTTACCACAATTAAAAAAAATAGGAGCGCCTGGGTGGCTCAATTGGTTAAACATCCAACTTCGGCATGGGTCATGATCTCGCAGTCCATGGGTTCAAGTCCCACATCAGGCTCTGTGCTGACAGCTCAGAGCCTGGAGCCTGCTTTGGATTCTGTGTCTCCCTCTCTCTCTGCCCCTCCCCTGCTCGTGCTCGCTCTCTCTCTCTCTCTCTCTCTCAAAAATAAATAAACATTAAAAAAAAAAAAAGTTTAGTCTTGGATGCAGCTTTGTTCAGATAGATCCCAAAGAAGGAATCCGGAAGGGTCTGATCTACAGATGCCCAGTTCCTTCTTGTAAACTGATCAATCAAACAAGTTTTTGCTACCAGCCTAGCAAGAGATAGGTGAGGGGATGGGTCAAGAGGCAGGAAGTAATGCTGAAATGGAGGTCTCTCCATGTGGAAATTTGGTGATTAAATTTACTACACATACTTAGAACTCAAATATCTATGTATTTGTTGTATAAAGAGAATTTTTCAATTGCTATTATTAAATTGTATTGTTAAAATATAATGGTAAAAGCAAAATCATCACACATTACAAAATTTAAATACCAAAGAAAAAAGCAAATGATTTCCAATATATAAATAAGCAAATAAATAAAAGTCATCAGAAGTTTAAAACTTGTGAATGTAATCCTAAAATTTGTATGGGACCATAGAAGACCCCAGGGCACCCAGGTGGCTCAGTTGGTTAAGCACTTGAGTTCAGCTCAGGTCATGATCTTGCTGTTTATGAGTTTGAGCCCCACATTGGGCTCTCTGCTGTCAGCACAGAGCCCACCTCAGATCCTCTGTCTCCCTCTCTCTCTGTCCCCCAAAATAAATAAACATTAAAAAAATAATTTAAAAAAAAGACCCCAAATAGCCAAAGGAACCTTGAAAAAGAAAAAACTGAAGGTATCACAATTCAAGACTTTAAGGTACATTACAAAGCTGTAGTGATCAAAACAGTATGGTACTGGATTAAGATAGACACATAGATCCATAGAACAGAAGACCCAGAAATAAACCCACAAATTACATGGTCAGTTTTTGACAAAGGAGGAAAAAATATACAATGGGGAAAAGACAGGTTCTTCAACAAATGGTGTTGGGAAAACTGGATAGCTACATGCAAAAGAATGAAACTGGACCACTTTCTTACACCATACACAAAAGTCAACTCAAAATGGATCAAAGAGCTACATGTGAGACCTGAAACTATAAAATTGTAGAAGAGAGCACAGGCAGTGATGTCTCTGACATCAGCTGTGGCAACATTTTTCTAGGTAGGTCTTCTGAGGCAAGGTAAATAAAAGCAAAAATAAACTTCATCAAAATAAAAATCTTCTAAATATAAAAAAAATAAAAATCTTCTGCGCAGCAAAGGAAACAGCCAACAAAACTAAAAGGCAACCTAATGAATGGGAGAAGATATCTGCAAATGACATCAATAAAAGGTTAGTATCCAAAATAAATAAAGGATTTATACAACTCAACACCCAAGAAATAAATAATCCAATTTAAAAAATGAGAAGACATGAACAGACATTTCTCCAAAGAAGGAATACAGATGGCCAACAGACACATGAAAAGATGCTTAACATCACTCATCAGGGAAGTGCAAATCAAAACTACAGTGAGATATCACTGTCAGAATGGCTAAAATAAAAAACACAAGAACCAGCTTTTGGCCAGGATGTGGGGAAAAGAACCCTCTTGCACAGTTGGTGGGAATGCAAACTGGTGCAGCCACTGTGGAAAACAGTATGGAGGTTCCTCAAAAAGTTAAAAATAGAACTGCCCTAAGATCCAGCAACTGCCCTACTGGGTATTTACCCAAAGAATACAAAAATAATAATTCAAAGGGATACACGTACCCCTATGTTTATAGCAGCATTACTTACAATAGCCAAGATATGGAAGCAGCCCAAGTGTCCATCAACAGATGAGTGGATAAGGAAGATGTGGGGTGTGTGTGTGTGTGTGTGTGTGTGTGTGTATAAAATGGAATATTACTCAGCCATAAGAAAAGAATGAAATCTTGCCATTTGCAACAACATGAATGGGGCTAGAGAGTATAATGCTAAGCGAAATAGACCAGAGAAAGACAAATACTATATGATTTCACTCATGTAGAATTTAAGAAACAAAAAAATGAGCAAAGGGAAAAAGACAAACCAAGAAACAGACTCTTAACTATAGAGAACAAACTGATTGTCAGAGGGAAGGCAGGGGGTGGGGGGGATTGGGTAAAATAGGTGATAGGGATTAAAGAGTACAGTTGTGATGAGCACTGGGTAATGTATGGAAGTGTTGTATCACTATATCGTACACTTGAAACTAATATAACACTGTATGTTAACTACACTGGAATTAAAATTAAAAACTTAATAAAAAATGACCAACAAGTGGTGCCTGGGTGGCTCAGTCGGTTAAGCATTCGACTTCAGCTTAGGTCATGATCTCACGGTCTGTGAGTTCGAGCCCCACGTCAGGCTCTGTGCTGACCGCTCAGAACCTGGAGCCTGCTTCGGATTCTGTCTTCCTCTGTCTCTGCCGCTCCCCTGCTTGTGCTCTGGTCTCTCTCTCTCTCTCAAAAATAAATAAACATTAAAATAATTTTTTTAATGACCAAAAAGATCATCATTTAAAAAAAATGAGAACATTTTTTTTTTCTCAATTGGTTAATATCCCACCTCCTTCCATAAATTACTTGGGGCAGGTCTGGGATAAGTAAAATAATAGAATTGTGATTATAGATGGGACAAGGAGAAAATGGTTAGAAACTAAGATAAAGCCAGGAATAAAGTTAGCACATAAAATGTATCTCATATAGTTCCATATAGCTTTTAGAAGTGGGGGAAAACTCAGTATTTTCAAATGTCCCAACTTGAAAAAAATTCACTAAGAAGTTTTTAAATTACAACCACCCTTAGCAGTTTTAAGTGTCATTTATGAAAATCTGTTCTCATTGACCTTTCCAAGGAAAATAATCTTACATAATGTCAGTCTACTTTGTGAGTTGACTTGCTAACACTTATTCCATCGTTCATCAAAGTTTATTAAACTTTATTATATTCATCAAGTAATTAAGTGATCGTTCTGTTTCGTTGAAAATGCTAGAATGGTAATTGTACTTTACAACTTAATGTGACTTGAGGGAAATGGCGTAGCAGTGTGATCAGGAAGACCAAAGATCTAATTTTGGTTTTGAGGTTGGATTCCAACCTAGATAGCCAGGTACTTACTGCTTGTGGTAAAGGGAGTGTGGATCGACAGGAAGGAACTAACAACTTAATTGGGGAGATGGGAAGACTCTCTGGTGTTGGAATGTTTGGGTTTTGTTTGTTTGTTTAGGAAAGGTACTTAAATTCTCCTTTCACACTATTAGTAAGTATACCAGAATTAGTATACCAGGACTACTCAGATGTATCCAGGAGTAGTCAGGTGTTCCATTCATCAAAATTACAGAAAAGTTGGGGCACCTGCATGGCTCAATCGGTTAAGCGGCCGACTTCAGCTCAGGTCATGATTTCGTGGTCCATGAGTTCGAGCCCCACGTCGGGCTCTGTGCTGACAGCTCAGAGCCTGGAGCCTGTTTCGGATTCTGTGTCTCCCTCTCTCTGACCTTCCCCCGTTCATGCTCTGTCTCTCTCTGTCTCAAAAATAAATAAACATTAAAAAAAAATTTTAAAAATTACAGAAAAGTTAAGATTTGTGCATTAAAATTTAAAAAGTAACTAAAAATCATCATGAGTGGTGTGTGGGTAGAGGTGGAAATGAAACAAAAGAGGTTTAATTTTGAAGCCGGGTGATGAGATTATTACATGGATTGTTCTGTTAACTTTGCGTCTGTACATTTACCGCTTTCCACAATAAAATGTTTCTTTAAAGCAACATTCTGGTCTACCGTATTAGAAAATCAGAAGATATTTAGAATCCAGAAGTCAAGAAATAGCCATGTAAGCATATTATTTAGAAATGTGGAATTAAATAGGGAAAAAAGGTTAAAAGATATCAAAATCGTTGCCTCTTGGGGTCAGAACTGTGTGTGGAGAGGGCTGGAGTATGGGGTGTCTATTCTGTAAGACTTTCAGTGTTATTTGATTTTTAAACCTTATATACGTATTACTTTGATAAGCCAATATATTCATTCTATGGAAAAAGATCGACATGATCCTATGTGAATAATTAGAGATCAGTGTTTGGAATATATAAAAATTCTGTTTGCCGGTTATAATTTTGGCAGTCTGCCCAATTATTTCCATTGCCAAAGGTGGTGATTTACATTTGAATTCCTACTTCAGATGAGTGGGGCTAAGAAGTTGATTGCATATAGTTTCTTCCGTCTGCTCTTGCTCTCCTGCAGTTTGTTTTTTACACAGTAGTCAAGAGTGATCATAAATAAGCTTATATTAATCTCCTATTTTAAAGCCACTGAATGCCCTCCCATTGCAATTAGAATAAAATTCAAACTCTTCATCATGGCCTACAAACAAGGCCATAAATGATGTAAATGACTGGGTGCCTCATTCTCTTGCCATTCTTCCCTCATCCTGTGTCAGCCTTGATGGCCTTAGGACACTCATCGCTCATTCCTGCCTCAAGGCCTTTGTGCTTGCTGTTCCTCTTGAGATTGGCTGCTTTTCATCATTCAGGATTTAATTCATTCAGGATTTTAGTTCCAGGAAAAGGCCATCTCTGACCGTCTAGCTAGAATAGCTCCCTCCACCCCTTCTCCGTCTAGAGCTGAGTGGTACTGAGTGTGGTCCTCAGACTAGAAGCTTGAGCTGGGAGTTGTTTTGTTTTGTTTGGAAACACAGAGTCCTAGGCCCTTAACACAGACCTGCTAAAGGAAAACCTGCATGTTAATGAGACCCCAAAGTGATCATATGCACTTTTAAATTTTCAGAAGCTCTGGTCTCGAATAATCTCCCGCCTCACTTTTCCCACATATCTGTTAATGGTTTCATCCATTTCTGAAGATAACTTTGTCATTTGTTCACCTGTTCACTGCTTCTCCTCCCTAAATGGAATAAGAGTTCCACAAGGGCACCACCTCTTCTGACTGGTACTCTCCTGGATTCCAATGCCTGACCCATTATCTGCACCTAGAACATGCACAATGAGTATTTGATGTGTGAAAGAATACAAAAACGTGGAGATTATTTTGTGTTCCTCAAAGTGTGTAACTCTGTACAGTAAAAATCTTCAGAGCTCTCACTTGCTTGTAAAATATATATATATTTTTAAAATAGGGTGATGGGGGCTCCTGGGTGGCTCAGTCGGTTAAGCGTCCGACTTCGGCTCAGATCATGATTTTGCAGTTCATGAGTTCATGTCGTGTGCTGACAGCTCAGTGCCTGGAGGCTGCTTCAGATTCTGTGTCTCCCTCTCTTTCTGCCATTCCCCACTGACGCTCTTTCTCTCTTTCTCTCAAAAATAAACATTAAAAAAATTTTAAAATAGTGTGACAAATAAAGAATCACTTATTTATCCTTGTCTTCAGGTAGTTTGTTGTCCAAACCAAAGTTTAGGTTTTATTGAGTGCTTTGCTATGGACTTAAAACCATTAGTGTTTTCTTTCTGGTATTTAAAAAGCATGCTCGTAGTTAAAGTTATCTTCAAAAGTTTTCATCCGAAGTAAATGTTAGTTTGATATTTGAATCAAATTTTATTAGATCAGAAGTAATCTTTTTAAAAAATAGGAAAATATGATTCTGAAAATGCGAAGTGAAATGCAAAACTTGAGGTTAAACTGCAAATAAAAACAATGGAACAAATAGTGTGTCAGTTTTTTACTCTTGAGGTATGTATGATTCTAGGAAGGGCCTATAGTTTCTGCTCTTGTTCTACATTTAAAGATGTGTTCCCAAGATACATTTCCTATTGCATATCCTGGTGAAATTTGTCAGGAAGCAACACTGCAATCTACAGACTTTGAATGAAGAAATAGGGCAGCTTAAGTCAGTGGCTTTCAATGGGGGTGGTTTTGTCCCCCTCCAGGAACATTTGGCAATGTCTTAAGACATTTTTGGTTGTCACAACTGGCGGGTTGTACTACTAGCATCTAGTGGGCAGCGCCCAGGGATACTGCTAAACACCCTGTCATGCACTGAACCGCCCCCAACTGTAAAGAATTCTTTAGCCCAAAATGTGAGTGCTGCTGCTGCTAGGAGGCTCTGGCTTAAATTGAGAGAGCCCTTTCTCTGCAGATACTAATGCCATCAGAGAAAGAGTACTTTGAGGGTGCCTAGGTGGCTCAAGCAGTTAAGCACCCAACTTTGGCTCAGGTCATGATCTTGCAGTTTGTGAGTTTGAGCCCCTCGTTGGACTCTGTGCTGACAGCGCGGAGCCTGCTTGGGATTCCCTCTCTCTCTGTCCTTCCCTGCTCGTGCGTGTGTGCGCTCTCTCTCTCAAGATAAATAAACATTTAAAAAGAAAAAGAGTACTTTATCCTACCTTTTGCATAAGAGAATATATAGAAATAGGCAACTTAGAGATTCAGATGGGTGTATTGGCATGGCATTCTCAAGTAATTTTATATTTTTAAAAATAGGAGGACTCAAAATAGGGTTATTGGTTTTCCTTATTTTACAGATGGGGTCGAGGATTTGGTCTTTTGGGTTCCATTTTTGGAAAGGATGGTGTATTAAACCAGCCAAACAGTGTCTTTGGACTTATATTTTATATACTACAATTATTACTTGGTAAGTATACAGCAATACAAAAATAAGTTTGTTTTGTTGTATTCCATTTAGTACTTTGTGTCTTTTCCCTGAAATGTCTTTATATTAAATAAAAGCATGTTAATGATAGAACCACTAGTTTACAGTACATTTTTCTGTTGTGAAAATTTGGCTCCCTAAGATTTTGATGATGCTAATGCTGAACTTGGTATCTGTTGGTGTTTAATCAAGGATGGCAACATCCCATAGTATCCAGAAAAAACAGTCCCAATCAGAGAACTTATTACTCCAGTCTTCCCTGGAAACTTTTTTTCTTATTACTTTATATACTGTGTGGTTGCTTAAAACTATTACGCACTGAGAAAACACTAACAGTGAACCATGTGCATAATTTCATCACCTTTACACCTCCACTATTCCCATTGCTTTCTGTTCTTTTTACTTAATTTTATATGAATCCTTATGTTGTTTCTCCTTTTCAGTTTTTTGTTGTTGATAACAAGGTTTCAATTTTTTTATGCTCATTAACACTGTGGTAATCAACATCGTTTAAAGACCCCTTCACACACACCTCCCTCCTTGAATTAGTTCTGCAAAATAAATTTCCAAACATGAGATGGATGAGTCAAAACACATAGATTTTTTTTAATGTTTAAATTTCTAATTCAGTAGTTACAAAGTATAGCCATTATTACATTTTAATTTCCTTACATTGTCACTTTTGTTGATGGGATCCTGATAATAGTCCATTTCCATATTTGTTAGAAACATTTTACCCATTCTTTTTCCTTTTTTATGTTAGTTTGGTGAATTTTGATCATACGAAAATTTTTTATGTTTTTAGAGTTAAATCTATCCATTTTTATCTTTGGGCTTCAATTGTTAATATTCTGCCCTATTATCTGCTAGCTCTTTTCTGCTCTTCTGTCTAGCTGAAGTTGATTTGTTATGAGGCAAATTGTGAATCTAAGTTTTCTAAATATTCCTTATCAAGTTTGCCCTGTTCTATATCCTATAGAAATACAAAAATATACACAAGGATATGCACAGCAGTACAGTTTAAAATAGCAAAAAAATTGGAAGCGTTCAAACGTAATGGCTGAATAAATTAGGTTACCTCCATACTAGAAAATACTATGTAGCCATTTAAGGAAAAAGTAGGTCTACATGTATATTCTGGAAGGATCAAGACATAGGTTAGTAAAAAAAGTAAATTATAGTATAATAGATACAAGTTTATGTTACATATATGCATGTGAATGCATAGGAAAGGGTCTGGTGGTTGGAGGCCAGGAGTGAGATTTTTATTTTTTATTCCATTTATTTTTTCTGTTTGGATTTCTAAAGAAGAATCTATAAATCCAAACATATAATCCAAAATTAAAATAGCCCAAAACATGCTTTTGACTATGTTAATTTTTGGAGATAGAGATGGAACAAATTTCTATTTATAATATTTGATTTGTGAATTTCCTTATATATATATTTTTAAATCATATGTATCCTATGTATCTTTTCTGTTCACAATTTTGTGCATTCACATGCATTTTTAATGTCTGGAGGGACATTGAAGGCATATATATGTGAGCTCATTTAACAGTTTTCCAGAGCACATCATCTTCACTCCCTTCTAAGGTGTTTGAGAGACAGCATTTTTAATTTTTCCATAGGTAATACATTCATGAGTTCAAAAGTAAAAAAAAAAAAAATTAAAATGCTGTCCAGCGAAACGCCTACCTCACCCCTCGTCCCCCTGCCCACTTCCTACTGCCTTTCATGCCCAACTGGTATCTGCTTGTTGTTGCTGTAGAGTTTCGCAAGGCATATCCAAGAAAATACAAATATATCATCTTAATTTTCCTGCTTTTAAAATATAAAAGGCAGATGCTATACATACTGTTCTATATACTCTGCTTTCTTTTTTGCTTGACTAATACATTGATATCCATAGCCATCCACTAAGTGTCTTCATCCTTCCTTACAGCTGCAAAATATTCCATTGTTTGATAGTACTGTCATTTATTTAGAGTTACAGCACATTGTAAATTCCACCGGGAATTGTATCCCAAGCCACCAGCCTACATTACGTTACATTAGGACAGGTTTGGTACAATAGTACTTAACCAACAGCCAGTATTTATGGAGCATTCGAAGTGCTTTGTACCTATTAGCTCCTTTATTTATCTTTTTTTTTTTTTTTTTTTTAACTAAGCTCTAAGCTCAACATGGGGCTTGAACTCACAACCCTGAGATCAAGAGTTGCACTCTCTGCCAGCCAGGTGCCCCACCTATCAGCTCTTTTAATCCACACATCAGTATTAGGAGGTAAAAACAATTATTATCTCAAGGAAGAGAGTGACATGGAGGAAGTAAATAACAGTTCGTATCATTCTGAAACTCACTTTCTTTTTAAAATTAATGTGGCAGCATTAATTTTTGAAGTTTTAGACATTTAGCATCAATGACGTTAGCAAACTGTTTAAGTAAAGGGCCAGACAGAAAACCATCTAGGCTTTGCTGGCTGTCGCAACTACTCAGCTCTACCACAGATGTTACCTAAATGAGTGAGTGTGACTGGGTTCCAGTCAGTCTTTATTTACAAAAGCAGGTGGCCAGGTTGGCCAGTCCCTCACTGTAAGTAATCCAATAGTATCTTAGTCTGGAAGAGTCTTATGAGAGGTCATACTTTAGTACTGACCAGTTCTGTGGGCAAGTCAGGCCTTTATGGTGAGACTATAGCCTCCAGGCAGCTTCTCATTCAACAGGAGGTGGGGATTTCAGCTCCTTAATTAACTTCTTCAAACCTCCTACCACCAATTATTTTTTCCTCTTTGTGTTTTCCTTGTCCGTTAGTTGTTGGGTAGGAGGGTAGTGTAAAATGCTCTAACTCCTCTGTCCTTGAGAATAAGCACACACGTTCTCATTTCTGTTAGCTGTGGGAAATTGCAAAACAATACACGTGAGGATGTCAGCACTGAGAGAGCCCTGGTTTAGTGCACATAACTGCCTTTTTTCTTGATCTGCTTTGACCCACATGTGGCCGACTGGCCAAACGTGGTTTCCGTTATCTTCCAGGGTGAGCCCTTTCTGAAATGTTTACTACAATTTTTTTTCCCCTTCTTCAGCAGCATATTGGTATAATCATCTCCCATTTTGGATTTTTGATAAATTTGATCTAAACATGGAAAGCAAATTTTACTTCCCACACATGGGGAGCCTCCAGTGCAAAGGCCAGGGGAAGCGTGTCCTGCTTGGGAGAGAAGGTTGTGGTCCTCACATTCCTTTATCCATTAGGAGGGGGTGAGACTGTCAATTTTATAGACTGGCTTATTGCATAATGTGATTACAAGACTGCATATTTTCTTTGCATGACTTAACTAAAGCTAGTTTATGATAGAAGTGATACTTCACCTAGAATACTGACAAATCAAAAACACTGCAGCTATAAAACTGGTATTCTGTGTGCAAAAGTCACCCTGCATAATCTTAATAAAATAGATGAGTAACTTTTGTTCTCAGATTCCATAGCATTTTGCAGTAAAATCAGTATTGCAACGCTGCAGCAAATCATGGAGTGCTAGCTTTTAACTCAGAAACTTTCTCGCCATTGTCAAGGACTGACAGAGCCACACGTCTCTTTCTCTTGCAGGCATGACAGCAAGTGCAGTCGCAGCTTTAATCCTCATGACGTCCTCCATCGTGTCTGTGGTGGGGTCATTGTACCTGGCCTACATTCTGTACTTTGTGCTGAAGGAGTTTTGCATCATCTGTGTCATCACATATGTGCTGAACTTCATTCTTCTTATCATCAACTACAAACGACTAGTTTATTTGAATGAGGCCTGGAAACGGCAGCTGCAGCCTAAGCAAGACTGACAGCCTGACCAGCTCCGGACTGACGGCCTGAAGTTCCCTTTTCCATTAAGTTTATTTTGCAGCGTTTTTTTTGTTTTTGTTTTTGTTTTTTAAATTCTTCACAACAGACACTTTCCCTGAGAATCTTAAACTGATTTTATAAAATCCTATAAATTAGAAGGGGCCCTAGCTATTTTGTGTCAATCTTCATTTTAAATATGGATACAAAAAAAAAAAAAAAAAGGATATGCCGAGCCAATCAAAGACAAGCTTTAACTTTACTTTGAAAATGTTTCTGAAATAATAAAATGTAGCCCTAGCCCCCTGCCCTTGATTGTAAAGTGAGCAACCATTGCTAGTAATTCTCTAATGTGTATAAATTCAATTTCAGGTATAACAAATGTGATCATGACATGAAAATATTTTAGAATAGATACTGTATTAAATATTGCCATGTTTACAATATGTAATATGTTTTTAGCCGATGGATTTAAACATGTAGATTCAACTAGAATCCATTTATGTGATATTTGTAAATAAAGGTAGAAATATTGGATCCATCCCTGCAGAACTTACTGTACAGTTTAGTTGAAGTGTAGCGATGAAGAATTGTCAGCTCAACGTTGACCGAAGAAATAGTGAAAATAGTAAGTCCATACAGAGCATCTTGTGAAAAGTACTGACAGCTGTGGGTCCAGCACTGACAGCAAAAATAATAGGGTAGTTGGTTCCCTTTCATCTCCTTCCTCAGAAAGGAAGAAACTAAATTTGGACATTCAAGTCAAGCCTGTGTCTAGTGATAAAACTGGATTGATTATAACCTTACCAAATGAGTCATGTGACCAGACCTTCACATCCAAGGCCTTCAGGACACTAAAAATGGGGAAATGGGTAGATTTCTTTGGAGAAAAGCTGGAAATATTAACATGGCATTTTTAGGTAAAGTCTCTTACAGCAGTTGAATTTTCATGCAGATATTCTTCCTTAACATCGGTGCCAGTCGACCAAACAGTATTAGGACCTTGAAATAACCAGTATAAGCCCAGTTGCTCCAGAGTAGGATTGCTCTTGGGTAGCTCTGTAGTATTTCCTGTTTAATTCTGCACTAATTGGATGTCTAGTTTCTAATTGTTTTAGAGTCCATACTAGATTTGTAAATTTTAGGGCTGACACGCTGCTCAGTTTGCATAACCGGGAGTAGTACGGGTAGAAATATCTGAAGGTAAAATACACTAATGGTGTCACTACTCCTTCTAGTAACTACGCAATGCATAGGTTTTAAGAGTGATTTGAATAAACACAAATGAAAGTGTGACAGTATGTTTCTATGGTTAACACCTTATATCAGAATGTTAAAAGTGCCTTCTGTCTTAAATCTCAAACCAAATATTTTGTGTGTTGAACTTGGGCAGAAGTGTCCTTCCTTCCTCTTACCATGAAGTAGAAAGCCTGCATCAGTCTATAAAAAGGTTCTGTACAATCATTTTGTTCCTTAGATTGAGAAGTAGTAGCAATGTTTTTGCTTCCAGTTAGATTAATCATTATGTTAAAAATAGACCGGTGACTTTTCTTTAATAAGCCTTCTTTTTGAAGGGAGGGGACAGGCTCTGCTCTGTAAACCGTACTGTGTAGAGTCAGCAACTGTTCAGCAGTTTCCAACTAACTGTCCTAATTGATGCAATGTATTTTTCTGGCCCAAGGCAGGTATAAAATCTGAATTGTAATGAACTTCCAACGGGTTTTAACAGGTTTTGTAAAAGTTGAATTCAGATTTCAAGGCTGTTTTCCCATGAATGTGAATATTTCAATGCCTGTTTTATTATGTGTGTATTGTTCTTGTTTCTAGTTAAAGAACTCTAGAAAGCATTGATCGGATGTCTGGTGTTTGTGGAGAAACAAGTCGTAATGTTGGAGGACTTGTACAATGAGGTCACCTTATCGCAGTGCTTCCCGGTCTGCCAGGCAGTTTACTGCTTCTTTCTTCTAGGCTAGAATGGAAGAGGTTAACAGTGAAGACTTCTGTGGTATATATAACACTGGTTGTGCTAAATAAGTTCCTCATGTCCCAATTTCAAATGGATTTTCATCATATTTGGTATCAATCAGCAGAGTATAGTTAAAGCTTGTCTTGATGTTGTGTTCTTGCAAATGTCAACTCTCATGTGATAAAATGTAAAAACGTTCAGCCAGACCCTTCAAGATTTTCCTTTGCTTTCCTAAGCCTTGGGGGAAACACCACTGTTTCAGTTGTACGAAAATTTTTTGCCACATTCCTATGAGCCCAGTAGAATTAATCTCTTTGTTTTCTCACTGAGTGATGAAGGTGTGCCGCCTGAAGTAACAGCAGGGTAATGCCAGTATGTCAGTAAGTAACAGGACCCCAGTGGGTGCTGGGATATTTTTGCCCTGGAAGAATTTAGGCTCCCCTCTACATCCTCTCTTCCACTCCAAGAAGGAGAAAACACCATGCTATAAAATTTGAGGATCGTTATGACTTTTTGAGACTGAATATTTAAAACACTGCGACATTACCAGCCACCGACATTGAAGAACAAACTGCGGGGGAGGGAGAATTGGATTTCTGTTTTTTGCAGTTATTCCATGCTTCTTGGTTTTGGGAATAAGTTGTATGTAACAAATGAAGCCTCTTATTTACTGTGTAGTCATATCATTTGAAGAAATGAAAGAAGCTGTGGTTAAATGATAAATTCTAGGCAATCTAGGTGATTTGGAGGATTTCATTCAGTTTTGCATTTCAGCTAGGTGCTTTCCAGGAAGGTAAACTGGTGAAATAACTCAGGTTTAACTAGCTGTGTGCCAGGAATTACTTTTCCTTTGTGTATGTCACCTCTCTTTAAATCTATTACTTTTAAAGATGTTGAAAGCATTGACTGTTTCATACAGAGATCTGCCATTTGGTACAAGAGATCTTTGGACCCTACTAAGTAGGATATAGGACCAAGACTACAGTGTAATTAAACCTAATTAAACCTAAATTGTTGGCTTTTATTTGTTTGTATTTCATTTATATCTTTAAGATTATCAGCAAAAGTGCAAAGTAATCTTCAGCAATTGCTTTGTAACTGAGATTAGAACCACTGCTTAACGTGAGTGAATGCTGACAGACCTTGTCTTGAAAATCTGTATTGGACAAATGCCAACAAGAAATTCACTATCATTATTGGCAACCTATTGGGAAGGAATACCTAACCTGCAACCTTTGTCCTCATGGGTTTTCCCCCGAGATATAAGCATTGGTGGAACATTTCTATTCAGACATTTTAGGCAGCACTAATGATTCCTAATCTGTGAGAACCACCCTTCAATCAAACAAAAGGGGCAGGGGTGGGAATCCGGGCTACTTGGTTTTTTTGTTTGTTTGTTTTTTACAAATAATTAGCCCAGAAAAGGTGAAATGTTTTGTTATAAAACTGTATTAAGCATGGCCTAAGTATTAGGTGTATGATCTGTATAGTATGTTCCATCGAAAATATTTATTACTAGTGCTTTCAGCTCTGGAGTAAACATTCATTTAAAGTGGAGTTCACTGGGCAGACTTCCCCTTTAATATAGATAGAAATATTCTTTACCAGAGATTTAGGACACAGTTTTGCTAACTGGTAAAAACAAATGTAAATATGTAAGAATGTTTATTTGTTGCACATAACTTTTTTGGTATAAAATAAATGTAGACGTTACCTGTGGAAGCTGTACGGCCATCCTTCTTACACTGCAGTATTACATTTCAAACAAAAAGCTGCAATGAATCCAGTCTTCCTACAAACTATTCTTGAAGCTGATACTGTAACTTCATTTCTACAGGCGTCCTGAGTTGATTCTTTTTCCCTTAAATGAGATGTAATTTATAGAAGACACAGGCAGAAATCTTAAGAGATTCCAGTACTGGAATGCGTGTGGGCTCATGATCTATATGGCTGTCAAGAATTCATGAGAAAGGAATTAGTGCTTAGAGTTCTATAAGCACATGCCCGTGCTGATCAGATCTTGCCCACGGCTTTACTTCAGCTCCCCCTGAATGCTCCACTCAGTCCCCTAAAAAGGTAACATCTGCAAGGAAGATGAATCCATTTAAAATAGAGTTCAGCCATATTTTATTGAATACAACAAACGCGTTCTCTAGAACCTCAGGATTTAGGAAATGGACCTTACCACTCCTAACTTGTAAAACATTTAAGTGTTTAATTTTTTTTAATGTTGTTAAGTAAAGAGTTCTGTGTTATTCCTTGACATTAAATGGAACGCAAAACTTGATTTCCTTCAAGGAACTTAAGTTCAGTGGTAACAAAACAAACATGTAACCCCCAGAACCCCTAACTTCATATCTGAACCAACAACACCTGCATTTCTTAAAAGTGGTCTAAAGATGGCCACTAAAAGAAGGTTCAATGATCTTCACTGTCTTTCCTGGAGTTTGGAAAGAAAGGATACAAATGGGTATGTGTTGAGACATGTGAATCAACCACAAGTGAAGTGAATCAAGTTCTGTATTAACTGCTTTGGTTCACGGTCCTCCATTTGACTGGACACCAAAGGGAGCCTTTTTCCAAACCATTGAGCTTTATTTATTTTTTAACGTTTATTTATTTTTGAGAGAGACAGAGCATGACTGGGGGAGGGTCAGAGAGAGAGGGAGACCATGCTGACAGCACAGAGCCCAACGCGGGGCTCAAACCCACGAACTGTGAGATCATGACCTGAGCTGAAGTCGGACACGCAACTGGACATGAGCCACCCAGATGCCCCTTTTTTTAAATGTTTATTTATATTTCAGAGAGAGAGAGCAGGAGAGGGACAAAGAGAGGTGGGGAACAGAGGAACTGAAGCAGGCCCTGTGCTGACGGCAGAGAGCCCAATGCGGGGTTCAAACTCCCAAACCATGAGATCATGACCTGAGCCAAAGTCAGACACTTGACTGACTGGGCCACCCAGGCGCCCCCACAGCATTGAGCTTTAAACCAGGACCGATTCTGCCATCTTGGAATAATGTACCTTACTTGCCTTAACGGAGCCTCTGGAAGAGGAGGAGGAGTGATTCCATAAGGAATAAGACCATCCTCTACGAGCAAGACAGGTGGCATCATCCAAAAGGACAAAGCCCTAGACTACTTGTCTGTAGGCCTGACCTCTTTAAGAGAGACATTCAGTGGAGTCGGATATGAAGGGACTAATGGGCCTTTATGCTCCTCTGTCCATTTCTGTCAAGACTAGACTATGGCTGGGGTTGGAATAATGTCCTGGAAGAACTGGTAAGCTCTGAGCTCCCTTCTGATCCAGACATTCTTCATCTCTTCCCTTTCTTATGCTTATTTGTCAGCTTAACTTGGTGGAAATTGGTACACAGACCTTGTCGATTATTCCAGTAACATCGCTTTCTGTAAATTCACTGGGACGTGAGCTCATCTGTGAAGCTGAAGAAGCAGTCGTCTTTTCCTCACGCGCCTGGTTCGCTGCACAGGCCCTGGGGCCTGAGGGCTGCCAGGCTAGTCCTACGGAAGTGCCGTCTGCACCCAGCAACTCCGGCCGTGGTGTGAGTGTGGAAGCAAGTTTCGCAAGAGTCCGTACACAGCTAAGTTTGTGAAAACAGCCTAACACATAAGAATTTCAGATGCTTTCCAGCAATACAGATCATCGCATTTATGGATGGTCACTTTTAAGACAACTCTTTATTCCCACACTACGAAAGCTTTTATTTGCACCTCTGACATTCCCTTCTGGTAAATTGGTACAAAATCCGGGCCAGAAACTTCCCAGTCGGCCATGCACAGTCCAGGACTGCTGTGGAAGTCGCCCCTTACTTGTGGAGGAGGGGCTGCTACCTGCTCTTGTCAGCAGAGATAGTTCTTGCTTTAAAGAGTAAATGGGCTGTTTTCCAAACACTGTGACTTCACAGCTGACCAGGGATACCTGGTTTCATTGGCAAGTTTCCAGTATCTCTCTCGCAAAAGGAACGCTGCCCCTTTTGGTTGTCTCTGGCGCGTGAAGATCCCCTTTTTATTCCCCATTACTCTCTGCGGTGCTAAAAACAAGGCAAAAAGGTATTTCAGATGACTTCTGATGGGCCAAACGGGAACCAACCTAGAGACAAGCTGGGCACGAAACAGAAATGTCCTTTTCTATAAAACTTAGGATTGCTTGGTCTGAAGTGGCCACTTAATGTAAGGCTAAAGATTTAACCTGCTGCTCCCCCAAACAGCTCAGCTCCCTGGTATATTTTTGTTGTTGTTGTCTCTTAGAGGAAAATCTAAAATTATTTTTCTTTTATCTGCAAAATAAGGTTTGAAACATGAGCTGCCCGGTAATGAGAGTGGGGACTGAGACAGAGTTAACCCTGAGAAAGGCCTGGCCTTTTCTAAAGAGACGGCTCTCCTAGTAAGAGCTGGGGTCCTGACCAGGCAAGGGTGCCTCGGTGGGATCTACCAGATTTCAAAGCTCTCTCAGGCAGACTTCCAGCTGGGTTCCAGCTGCCAGTGGCTGGTCGGCTGCTCTGCAGCAGCTGAAGCTGGGAAGGAGGCGAAGCGGGCCACAGGCTCCCAGCACGCCTCCTCTCCACCTCAGGTGAAACCACAGCTTCCGTTGAACGGGAAGGTCTTTCCACGAGAAGCAAATGCCAGGCACTGGGCCAAGCACTTTATCACATGAATTCCTACATCGACCCGCAGGGGGCTCATCCCCACTTACAGGCTTGTGACAGGGTCAGATCATCTGTCCACAGTCACACAGCTAATTTCTTACTACACAGAGCCAGCACATCCATTCACGAAACCAGACTTCAGGAGCCGTCAATCTCACTTGCCAGAGAGAGGCTTGAGTTCTTGTTCCTTTTACTCTACCTTCCTCTTTCCATTCTAATTTTTCATTAAACTTTCGCCTTCCAAAGACTTGTCTTTCCCTGTGAATAACAGGTTGTAAATCCCACTACTACCAAATCCTTCCTTACCTCCCCAAATCGCTATGCTAAGTTTATGGGATATCAAGAAACCAGTAACACCTACAGGTATAGAAAGAAATGGGATCCACGATGAATGGCACTGAAGTGGCCCTCACGTCTCCCCGCTTGAGAAAGAATGCAGACGGTATTCTCTCCGAAGACTTTCAGACCCTCCCACATTCCAAACACTTTGACACTTGCATTTGGTAAACCTGCCTCCTACAAGTGAACGATGTAAAACACACCAAAACATACTAAGTTTCCCGGGCTTTGTACCGTACTCTGGAATAATAAGTGTAGCCCACACGTGAATCCAACGCTAGGTCCACTTTTTCCACACACTGTTGTGAAACAGAGGCAAGTTGGTCATTTTTGCCTCAAGATAATACATCCTCCGTTTGCTTTTTTACCATGAAATGATCTGGGAAGCAGGCAAGTGATTGCTGCTTGCCAAACTAGGAAATCCTCACGTAGCCTACACTGATTAGAGCTTTCCCCCTCGTTTCCACTGCTCTTACAAACAAATGTCCTGAACTAAAAGGCCAACCTGAAAAAATGAGGAACAGTACACTCCGCAAACCCAACTGCCACTTACACTGGTTAGTCATAAAATCGGCAAAGTTCCAGATGAGCTCTCCGACCACGTATTCTTTGCGTTTTTGATCCAGAACCAAATGATACTGCTCCAGCAGACCTTTCTGGTATTCCTCGCTGAACATCAGAGGTGGGTCCTGGAATTCAAGGCAAAGAGTGAAGTTAAGAGGCAGAACTGGCAGAATTGTAAATGGTAGATAAAAATAAAGATCCATGTGACGTGACCAAAATACCCGTCTCCACGGTGGGCTGCAGTGACTGCAGGACTCGGGCGCGGGTGGAGACACAGCCAGGCTGTGGCGTAGCCCAGAGTAAAGAAAAGGGATTGTTTAAGGAACCTTAATTAGGAACTGCTTTATTTCTAAGCAGAGTTTGATATTTTATCTTCCATCTCTATTCACCAGTGCAGCCTGAAAGCTGAGCTACACTGGAAGTAAAAATGAGTCTTCAGATAATAAATTTAAAACTCACATTTTAAGTAGCTGCCAGCTGACGATTTGAGAAATAGTGTGACTCACTTGAACTCAACTCGAATTCCTCTGTATCTGGTCTGGGTGAGCAGCTGCTACTTAGCACATCCGTCCATTCGACAAATAATCACTTAGTATGGATGGAGGCTCTGGTGATGAAGTGACAAGCAAGAAAGGCGAGTGTCCCTGCCCCTGCAGGCTTTATACTCCGACAAGAAAGACTCAAGGTGTTAGTGTAATGAGGGTAAACGGGGGTGACTGGCAGAGTGCAAAGCCAGAGCCAGAGCCAGAGCCAGGGGGTGGTTAGCGGTGGGGCTGAGAAGGGCCACGCAAAGTTCCCTTGAGGAGACGTCAAGGACCTGACAGGTGAGAAGCATCCTGACGAACGAAGGCAGAGGCCACGTCTGTGGACTCATTCAGTACCTGGTGAAGAGCGCCTGTGTGCTGTGTACTAAGATATAATGACCTTTTAGAGGTTCTTGGGATGGTCTCAGTTTTCATCCCATGGCAATCTGAGGGGCACTCAAATCTTAAATGTTCAAGGATAGAGCTTTTCAGTGACTTTATAAGAGAACAAAGCCCTGTAGGCCTTGGCTTTCTTTTCCAAAGAGAAGGATAGAAATGCTATTGAGGACACACTGGTAATGTAACGGTACAACTGAGCCAGGTTTGTTCCAGTTCAAAGTTGTATATGTAGATGTTCTTACTTTGTTTTAATGGAAACAACCCATTAGACAACCGCATTGTCTAATTCTTAAAACCGAATTAAACTAAGTCAACTCAGTCATAACTAGTCATATTTCAAGTCCTCAAGAGTCACATGTGGCTGGTGGCTACCCTCTTGGACAATGCAGAAATATTCCATCACTGCAAAGGGTCCTATCAGCACTAGATCTAGACTGAGTTTCTTAAACATTCAGAGTTGGTTACCTTTTCAAAAACAGAGAACTGATGTACATATACACTGTCTTCATAAGCTATTTTCCCTTATTTTACCAGTTTGTAAAGTGGCATTCTGGGTAAGCAAGATGAATTTAAGGGTATGAACAGAATAATATAGCACATAGAGGTAGCTGTTCAACATACCAAGGATAAGCATATTAAGAAAGGTGTGTCGGGCACCTGGGTGGCTCAGTTAAGCGTCCAACTTCAGCTCAGGTCATGATCTCATGGTTTATGGGTTCGAGCCCTGTGTTGGGCTCTGTGCTAACAGCTCAGAGCCTGGAGCCTGCTTCAGAGTCTATGTCTTCCTCTCTCTCTCTCTCTCTCTCTCTCTCTCTGTCCCTCCCCAACTCACACTCTGTCTCTGTCTCTCTCTCAAAAATAAACATTACAAAAAAATTTTTAAAAAAATGTGTCAACAAGGAATGTGGTACTTGTGACAGTTGAGTGTAAGGAAGCTGGGTAGGGATGAGGGGCTGGCTGTGCTTCAAGAACCCACATGAAAAAAATCCCCAAGATAAAGCATCATATCTTTGGGAAGGAAATGAATAAAAAAGAGAGAGAGAGAGAGAGAAAAAAGCTAGTGATTAAATCTTCCTCGGGGACGCCTGGGTGGCTCAGTTGGCCGAGTGTCTGACTTCAGCTCAGGTCATGATCTCATAGTTCGTGAGTTCAAGTCCCGCATCAGGCTCTCTGCTGTCAGTGCAGAGCCTGCTTCAGATCCTTTCCCTTTCTCTCTCTCTCTCTCTCTCTCTCTCAAAAATAAAAAATAAACAGAAAAAAAAAAAAAAAAAAAAAAACCTTGCTCCAAGATTTCATTCATTTCCTTAACAATTAGTATTTAGCACCCACTGAGGGCCGGACACTGCTGAGGGCTTGGGAAGCACTGATACATAGGATTCAGTCTCTCTCTTGGAGCCCACAGTCTGGTCAGGGAGGGGGCCAAAGAGATAATGATGGCACCCAGTGAGAAACGCTGACACAAAGACCAGGCAAAAGGAGCAGTTTCCTCTGCCTAGGGCAGGCGGGGTAAACCTCACCAAAGAGGGGATGTCTAAGCTGAGATGCGAACAGTAAGAATCCCGTAGTCAGTGAAGGTGGTGCTAACGTGGGCATTCCAGGCAGACGGAACAGCCCACACCAGAGCAGGAAGCCAACAAGCACAGTGAAAACAGCCCAGGAGTGAAAGCGGAGGAGGACGGCCTGGGAGAGGGCAGAGAGCAAAGGACGTTGACTGCCCCGGCCAGAGACTGGGGCTTTAGCGTGGGGGTCAGGGGAAGCCAATGACGAGGCTCCCAAGATTCGGATTTGTTCAGGAGACCACTCGGGCAGCTAGGGGAGGCTCTTTGGAAACAAGGCCAGTAAGGAGGACCAAGCAAGCGAGGCGGAGGCCCGAGTCCGGCAGCCGCGAGTGTGGAGGACAGGCTGGTGTGAGCCAGCACTGCATGGAGATCATCAGGACAAGTGACGGGTGGGAGAGGAGCACATTTCCAGCTTGGGGAAATGTCCGAGAGTGAAAAAACAAATGATGTTCTACACCACTTACCTGGTGAAACCCTGCAATGGTGTCTGCTCCGTACTCGCTCTGGATTATTGGTTTCTGATAGGTCCTATACCAGTTCTCAAACTGGGTTGCCAGCTGCAGCTGAATCACCTCCATGTGACCATAGTCATGATACCAAGAGTAGTAACTATTCACACAGATGACGTCCACATACGGCGCCTAGGATGAGAGCATTAAACTTGTTCACGAACCAAAAGACGGTAAGAGCATTAGGGCTCACAAACTCAGGGGGCTCTTCCGGCACAGGAGGCAACAGGGGGCTGCAGAAAATGATCTAGGTGCTCCCACGTGTAGCAGACATAGAAGTGACCTGAATAAGGCAAGTCTATAATCCTGGGCTGACGCTCCTGACCTGGCTGTAGCTGGGCTCTGGAGAGACTGAGCGGTAGAGCAGACGCCCCATGAGCCAGCTGCGGTGCCAGCCCGGGGCGGTGGCGCTCCTGTCACTGGGCTTCCCTTACCTGGGAAATGTTCCCAACTGAAGGACAGAGGCGGTTTTTTTCCCCACAAAGGTCTTGGTGAACCATGTCGTTCGTGAGCTGGTGCTGGGGCCACAGAGTGGCCGAAAACTTCCCTCCTAGGAGGGCAGCGGCAATGATGGGCGGGACCCTTCATGTCTACACAGTGCGGTGCTCAGGACTGAGTGGCAAGGGCTAGGCCAGCCAACTGTCTGGCCTCTCCCATCACCAGAACACAAGCCAGTCTCGAAAGCCTGTACTGGGGCTGATGTGGTCCGACCTTCCCAAGCGACCGAGCCCCTTTCCAAACTGTGGCTGAAAGCAGCGGGCAGAAAGAGGGAGCTGGGGAAGTGCCCGCGGGTGGACACTTGCACACGGATCACACATCCCACCAGGTGAGCCTGGCAACCCTCTGTGGTCCAGGCACTGGCTGCCCCATCCACAAAGAAGACGAGAAAGAGGATATGCCACTTGGGCTCTGAGGACATCCGTGCCTGCCTGTGCCATGCTGGTGTTTGGGCACAGTCTTTATGCTTCTTTGAAGGGGCTGTTCTCAAAAGATGGCAAGGGAAACACCAGGGCTACGAGCCTTTGGACGCTCATGTTAAAAGGAGTGTTCCCAGTTCATTTTGTACATTGCGTTCTCTCCTCCATTCTTTCTGCAGATGTTTTCTCTTTCTGTAGTGCTTTCCTTTTAAGGACTGGCCTTCAGTTCTCTGGTGAAGACACATTCTCTTGCTGCCATGTTCTATCTACAGCCTCAGTGTAACCCTGCACATAGTTTCCGAGGGGCTGCTGCGCCAGGGGGTGGGGAGGGATGCGTGTGGTCCAGCCAGCCAAGTGAGCCTGTCTGACCCTTCGATTCCAGTCAGGGGTTCCCTTTTTAAAAACTCAGATTGCCAGCCTGGACTTCTTAGATCACCATCTAGGCATCTGTACTTTCAAAGAGCTTCTCTGAGTGGTTCTGACAACCAGCTGGGTTTGAGAAACACTGGACAGTGACAACTTTAAGCTCCCTTAAACCTGTGCCACTTTAAAAGCATACTAAACCGCGGAGCATCAAACCCTGACTCTGACCTGAGAACGCACGAAACCTCCCTGTGCCCAGCCTCCTTGGACTGAGAAGCCATACTGCTGGGCAAACAAGCAGCTAGTTATCTTTAACCTGAAGACCATCCAGGGACGCGTCTGGACCGGCTGCTCAGGGCTCCTCCCAGCAGCCTGTGTTAGCAAGGATCAGAGCAAGGCGAGAGGACAGGCAGGGAAGAGAAGTGGCACAGAGACCCCCAGGCTCACCCCCAGGTCTGCTTCATAGTTGGAGTTGGTCACAAAGGTCACGGGCCGGGAGGGATCCAAGGCTTTGGTGTGAGCAATCAGCGTCCTGTCCACAGAGGGCAGAAGACACAGGCTCATCAGTCTGGGAAGGGCCCTCATACAGCCGTCTCTCTCTCTCTCTCTCTCTCCACCCTGTCTCACAGCCAAAAACTAAAGACAAAACCCTTCCTCCCTCCCGACCTTGAAGACTCCTTTCGGTAGGCAAACACGGTCTTCTAGCCTTAGATCACGTTCCTTGGCCTCTTTCCTTCTCGCTCCCCAAATCCCACCCCCACAGAGGGAAGGCCACCCTCACAGCTGGGGTCCTTGGGCTGGGCTGGGCGCTGCCGGAATCTCGGAAAAACCACTTGAAAACAGGGAACGGGTGGGGCGTGGACCAACGTGGATGTTAATTTAACGAGTAGAGGATGTGTGTGAGGAGGCGGGCTGTGTGTGCACCGGGCACTCACTGGAGACTGGAACAGGAGCAGTGGGACCAGACATTTGCACGGGGAAACGCTATGCTGCCATTACAAGTGGGAGGTACAGGGCTCTGGGAGACAATAGCAGGGCACTTAACTGACACTGGAGAGTCACCCCCATACTCAGAAGAAACAGCATTTCATGTCATTCGCCAAGGAGGAGCTGCGGAAAGAGGCTCCCAACAGAGGGCCCAGCCTGCGCTCGGGGCTCAGCCTGGGGACCCGTCACAGGCCACCGCAGCACAGGTCACTCCGTTCACTGGTCAAGCTTGCTCCTCTGCTCCCCGTCCCCACAGCTGGCTTCCTTCTCCATGACACTCTTCCCACCCTGCTCTCCTCATACGAGGGCTGCGGTTCCTCAAGCCAGAACAGCACCCTTCACCTCGAGTCCCAGAGCCACACTCTGAAACAACCTGTGTGCCTCCGGGAAGCTTTGAAGCCTCGCTGAGCTCCTGATGTCCAGGCAGCTCCAGCCATTCCCTGGCCACCTCCCTACTGCACCAACGATCATGCATCACCTTCTCTCCACCTCCCAGAAAAGCTTGCAGGCACCCATTCTCGGACACCTGTGCTTTCTGCTCCACAACAAACTTCTGTCTCCCCAGCCCTGGCTCACACAGGCCTGTGCCCCAAGGCACCAGGCTGCACGTTCAGAGCTTTGCCCAGTGGGCCTGCTGCTCAGAGCCCCGCATCTTGTACCCACGGCTCAGCTCTCAGCACTCCACGACACTGAATGGCCTCTGCTGCCTCTATAGCCAAGCGAAGTGATCCCCCTCTGTGGGCCAAGTTCCACCGCTGGAAACCACCCGTAGGTGTGGTTTCTGTCCACTGTAATGCCAGGGTGGCGGAAGCCTACTGGCATTTAGTGAATGGGACCGTGAACAAAAGATGGGCTGATCCTGTCTAATAATGTAACTTAAAACAGTCAGAACGTGCATGTCATTGAAAAACCTGTTTATAATCATGTGCCTACATAATCCAGTTTCATAAAGCCACTTTACAGAGATGAACCCAAAGCATCACCGAGTGGTTTTTGCAGGTGTAACATGCACTAAATTTCCCAGGAATGGAGATAACATAAAAATTGAGAGAAGACTACACTTGGTTTGGCTTGGAACTTTACCTAGAGTGAGCCACCACTTCATAAATGCACAGCAGTGAAGGAAACACCGCCGGTGGCATCAGTCACCAAAACGATGCCCCCACTGTCAGCATCTGTAGCTGCGTTCTCAGGCGGTTCCACATCTAAGTGCAAGCGTCTGACCCCTTCACTGGCTCTTCTGGGGAGTTGGCTCATGCACTCACGTGTAATTATATAAAATGACCCTCCTCTGTATCATAGTTGGGCCAGGCCACTGTTCTTTTCATAACCTGAAGTTATGTCTCTAAGTCACTCTGTGCAGAAGTTAACTCCAGGGGTGCCCAGGGTGGCTCAGTCGGTTAAGCATGTGACTCTTGGTGTCAGCTCAGGTCATGATCTCACAGCTTGTGAGTTCAAACCCCCTGTCAGGCTCCGTGGTAACAGTGCAGAGCTTGCTTGGGATTCTCTCTCTCTCCCTCTCTCCGTCCCTCCCCCACTTGCACGCGCTCTCTTAAAATAAATAAACCTAAAAAAAAAAAGTTAACCCTAGATCTCATTTCAGATGTGAAAAAGGGACACTGGGGCTCAGTGGGTTGAAATCACAAGTGGTGGCTGTGTACTTGGTGCCCTGCAGTGACCATGTACGGAGGCACCCCCACCTGGGCTGGGAGTGGACGCTGCCTCTCATAGCACATGCCTGCCCCAGAGCCAACCTCAGCGCTGCCACCCAAGGCTGACCCAGACCAAAGGGCTGAGGTCTCACCCCTGACCCCACCCAGGGCAGAGGGAGCACTCACTTGAAGTAGTAACCGGCAGGTTTCAGGAAGGAAGTGGGCTCATTGGCCACAGACCACATCACAACAGCCGGGTGATTCTTGTCCCTGCGCACCAGCTCCTCCATCACCTCCAGGTGGTGCTGCAGAGACACGTTGCTGTAGCTCTCGCTGTGGCAGAGGGAGGAAAAGGAGCCGTCAGCGCCTGCGCCCCCGGCAGGCCGAGCAGGGAGGGCGGCGGGCACTCACACCAGCACGATGCCCACACCGGGACTCTCGTCGATGACCACGATCCCGTAGCGGTCACAGAGCTGCATCACCTCCTCCGCGTAGGGGTAGTGACTGGTGCGGAAGGCGTTGGCCCCGAGCCAGCGAAGCAAATTGAAGTCCTTCACCAGCAGTGGCCAGTCAAAGCCCTTCCCTCGGATCTAGGGGAGAGCACAGTCAAGTGATCCTCCCTCCCCTGTCCCAGATGCACTTCCATCTGGAGCCAGGCCCCGGAAGGGTCGCCCCATTAGCCCTCAATCTGGCACAAGGACAGGCCCCATCAGGCCCCATCCGGCAACTGTTTCAAGCAGTTTGCTTCACTGCTCTGAGTCACCCTCAATTGCTTCAGGGGTCACGCGGAAGGCAGTGGTGAGCAACACCTGTCACAGGAACCCAGAAGCCACGACTCACATCTGCATCCTCGTGCTTGTTGACCCCGTGGAAATAGAAAGGTTTCCCATTGATGAGGAACTGGCGCTCTGTGACAGCCACCGTGCGAATCCCCACGGGGAGAGTGTAGAAGTCAGACACAGACCCAGCTGCCGTCTGCGCGGTCAACCTCACCTGTGAAAGCCGAGCACCGGTGTGAGGCATCCGTGCTGGCCTGAGCCCCGCACAGCCCACCCTCCAGCGGGAAGGCCCCTCGTGAACCACAACGGCCAACGTCTGGGGCTGCACGCAGAGAGATGCAGAAATTCCCAGCTTCTGCCATTAACAAGGGGGAACGTTCACCCTGCCCCTGGTGCCTGCTCTTCAAAACTGGGCCTCCCTACCAAGCGGTGAGAAAATCAGACCGGAAGCTCAGAGGACCACGTGTACCTGACTACCTGTCCTGCACCCCCTTGGAAGCCAAGGCTGCTGGGTGGGGGCGAAAGACCTCGTTACCTCCAATGAGTACAGGTAGGCAGGGTGCTCATGCATCAGGTATGGCCACCAGAGGTGGGCATTGGGCACCTGCAGCTGGCCCCGACCCCCTGTCCCCTGGGCCACGACTTTGCCTTCCTCATCCAGAAGACGCACTTCCAGTTGAAAGTGTTCACCGCCTTCAACAAAAATCTGGTAATCCACCAGCCCTGCAAGAGACAAGGAAGATCAGACCAAAAAGGGAGGGACACGATCCGGGTCGCACAGAGAGCCTCCTGCAGCCACCACTCTGAGGAGTCCTCAGCCAACAACCGTTTATTTCTGGAGCCCAACCTGCGGTGAGGGGAGATGAGGCAAGGGCAGCACAGTGGGAAGGGACACAGATTCTCATGAATCCTAAGCGATTCACCCTGAGCTATGGTTTCACACAAGCCCCACTTCTCCTTGGGCTTCGTTCCCTCAAAAAAGGAGGTCAGACCAGATGAATGATTTCTGCTGCCCGTGCCAGTTCAGACAGGCTGGATTTCAGCTCTTTTTGGGCGGATGGGAACCCCGAGGGGGAAGAGATGCCGGCAGAGGCTTTCTCCTGGAGCACCTTTCCAAACAGGGAGCAGAGCCACTTGGGGCCTGGCTGAGGGAAGTTCCTGCAGGGAGCCCTTACCAGTGTCTTGGTCCACGCTGGTGCTGACGGTGATGTCATCGATGTAGGTGGTAGGTGTGGTGTAGAGGAGCACGGGCCGATGCAGCCCCGCGTAGTTGAAGAAGTCAAAGTTTATGTTCTGGACAAAGTAACCCTTGGGGTACCTAGGATGGGAGAACAATGGCCAACTTGGACCTTGCTCTGATACTGTGACCTCAGCTCACATGGTCTCCCTGGCCTCCCAGAGCCAGGGCCTCACCTCTGCTAGGGCCACCCTGCCCCTAGTGGGAAGACCAGTCGGCAGGGTGGGGAGTGGGGTGGAGGGGGGAGCAGGGTGCCGCTCACTTGGAGGTATCCGTCTGGTAGAGGATGGTCCCTGGCGGCAGAGTGTGGGGGGTGAGCGTGTTGTTGATGGCAATGGTAATGCGGCAAGAGGCCAGGGGCCCACTCTGTACCAGCTTGCTGATGTCAGCCTCGAAGGGGAGATGGCCCCCTTCATGCTCTGCCACGTGGACCCCATTCACCCACTGCAGACAGAGAGATACGGGGAGGGAACAGCAAGTCAGGGTGGCCATCACAGGCACTCCCTCACACAGAAGTGTCATATGTGGGGGCTCAGGGCCCCACCAGCCACCCCCTGCCTCAGGAATGGAGGAATGAAGCTCCAGCTGAACAGATCAGGCAACCTTCCCCCGACCCAGGGCACCAACCCCAGTGTGGAACATGGGTGTACCCCCCCCCCGCCAGTCCACCCCAGGAGGCAGGCTGTCAGGTGACCCCTGGGAACCACACACCCCAAGGCAGCCCCAGGCTGCTCAGCAACTGCACCTGACCACTTGCCCTGCCCGATGCTTGTTGTACTCACCACAATGGCATAGTAGTGGGCGCTGCCAATCCTCAGCACCACTCTGGTGCCCAGGTCCTGAGTCCATCGCTGGGGCAGGGTCGCCTCCCGCTCGTACCACACCCAGCCGACAAAGCTGCGCAGCTGCCTATCCTGGCCCACGTCATTGAAGCTGGAGGGAACCGGCATGTCCAGGGTGGGGCCCGACTGAGGAAAGAAGGGCTGGGATCAGGTCCGGACCACCTAGGAATCGAGGACCAGGACCCAGGCAACCCCCTTCCCCAGGGGCCACGTCCCCCAGCCACCTGGCCTGCAGGAAGAAGGCTGGGTAAGATGACTTCCCCTGGGCCCCGGGATTCCAGGCCACCCCACCATTCTTATTCTTTGCCAGCAACTGACTGATGCCGTTTATGGAACTCATTTAATTCGCACAACTCCACGAAGCAGACAGCGGTCACTCAGTCACTCGATCGACGGTGTGCAGTGAATACCTACAATGCTGTTCTGGGTGCTAGGAATAAAACCGTGAGCAAGGCTTCCGCTGTCAGGTGATCGGCTCTATGAAGAGAGTGTGGAGGGTGGCAGGGATGGTCAGGGAAGGCCTTTGGGGGCCCATGGGATACTGCCTTCTGACAACCTGGCAGAACTGGGTGACCCTAAGCCTGACAGGGCATCCCCTGAACATCTCCAGTAGAAGGCTAGGCACCAGCAGGACAGCTCAGTGAGCCTGGAAGCAGCCTGGGGAAGACCTTCCTGACGTCCTGTCTGTGGGATTTCCTCTGTCCCTCACAGCTGTATCCCAGGGTCTGGCACAGCCCTGCATGTAAGAGACTCAAACGTTGGCTGAATGGATGTATAACTTGGTAAGAGATCCTCCTGCTAGCATGGTTTGTGTCTGGGGCTGGGGGGCAGCCAGCTCCTTCTCAGGGCAGTCTGTGGACAAGGGCGAGCCCAGCCCACAACCCAGGCAGAGGCAAGAGGATCTGTTCAGACCAGACCCTAAGAGGAAGACAACCGACTGCCCCGGGGAGGAAGCTGGTGGGGGCAGGGGCTGCTCTGCTGAGGAAACTGTGAGTGGGGCACAAGCCCGGCACCCAGTTCTTCCTCCCCTGAGGAACGGATGGCAAAGACTGACAAAAGAGGATCTAGGAGAGAAGAGAGGGCCAGTGGGCACACAGGCCCAGCACCACTTCCCGCCGACACCACCCAAGTCAGAGGGGAGAGCCGGGGAGGAGTCCTTGGCCGGGTGGGTGCCAAGCCCCGTCCTCTCTCTGAACCTCAGAACCGCAGGTCCTTCGCGCCAGGGCAGGGCTGGTGCCAAGACGCCTACACCTCCTGTCCTCCCGCCCCCGAGCTCGGTGCCAGCGCCGCGAGCCTGTCCGGCTCAGCCAGTCTTACCGAACCGGGCTGGAGCAGAGGCCTGCCCCGCCGCCCCCCGGACGTCCGGGCCGGCCCTCCATCCGTTTCCTCCCTCGCAGTCCCTCTCCCCGTCGTCTGATCCCACGCCTCCAAAGCCGTCCAGCTTTAACCTCCTCCTGGCCGACAGCTCCGAGACCTCAGAGGAAGGCTCCCTGCCCACCTCCCCCGCTGGGCCCGCACCTCGCGCAGCGGCGTCCGGTACCACTGCTGCTCGAAGCCCTGGCGCCGGTTCTCGGAGAAGTCGGCGCGGAAGCTCCAGAGGCCGTTCAGCTCCTTGCGCTCCCGCGACGGGCTCTCCCGGGGGTAGAGCATCCCGCCCCGCAGCGCCAGCCCGCAGGCCCAAAGCAGCGGGCCGAGCGCCGCCCAGACCGCCGCCGGCCCCCGGAGCATGCTTCGCGCGTGGCAGCTCACAGCCAGCCGCTTACCGCCGGGCTCGGAGCGGCGCTGGAGGCGGACGGGGCGGCGCGCGAAGTCACGTGCCCCACCTGAGGCCTCCCGCGCCATTTTGGTTGAGGGCGAGTGCCCGGTCCGGAGGAGTTCTGGGGCCGCAGGGACGCCACTGTCTGCTGGCCACAGGGCCGCGGCGGGGATGGGGTGGGCCGGCGGGGAGCCCGAGGTTAGGCCCTCAGGGGAGAGGGACCCCGAGCCTCCAGCTCCCGTCCTGAAAGGCAGAGGTCCCTGGCTCTGCGCCCGCCCCGCCGCCTTGTCCTCCCCGGTCCGACTGCTCCCCCGCCCGGGACGGTCGGTCCGGGGCTGCGGCCAGAGCGGGACCCAGGGAAACAGCCGGACAGCCCGTGAGCCCAGGCGAAGTCTCTGCGGTGCCTAGTGGCGTGCACCCCGCGGCCGTAGCCTTGACCGTGGGCCTCCAGCTACCGTCACCTGAGCCCCAAACCTCTAACCAGGGGCTCAAGGCTCCCAGTTGGTGTTGTGGGATCATAAAGATGCAAGGAGAGGGGGCTTATGGCCCCAGTAACCTGGTCTAGATAAAATTGTTTGTACAGTTACCTGATTCTTAAAATTACTATTTTTTTTACTTTTTGCTGATTTTATACTTAACAAAGCAACCTAATAATGGGCCTTCATACTGCCAACAGAGTCCCCAGAATAGTAAAAATAAAATATATTTTAGGAGCTGACAAGATTTAAAGGGTTTTTTTTTCTCACAATATAAAAACAAGAAAAGTAGGATGCAAAAGTACATACATTATGATCAAAATATTGTATCCGCAGAAATACAGATAGATGTGAAGCATTACTGGTGTTATAGATAATTTCCATTTTGTTTCTCATACTTTTTTGAGTTTTTTGAAATTTCCTGCAATGAACATAACATTATTCTTTTAATCAAACCAATAAATGCTTTTTTTTTCAACGTTTTTTATTTATTTTTGGCACAGAGAGAGACAGAGCATGAACGGGGGAGGGGCAGAGAGACAGGGAGACACAGAATCGGAAACAGGCTGCAGGCTCCGAGCCATCAGCCCGGAGCCTGACGCGGGGCTCGAACTCACGGACTGCGAGATCGTGACCTGGCTGAAGTCGAACGCCTAACCGACTGCACCACCCAGGCGCCCCGATAAATGCTTTTTTAAAATCAAACAGGCAGAGGCGCCTGGGTGGCTCAATTAGGCATCAGACTTCAGCTTAGGTCATAATCTAATTTGGTGAATTTGAGCCCTGCATCAGACTCAGCGATGTCAGTGCCAGTGCAGAGACTGCTTGGGATTCTCTCTCTCCCTCTCTCTCTCTGCCCCTCCTCCATGTTCTCTTTCTCAAAATAAATAAATAGGGGCACCTGGGGGGCTCAATTGGTTAAGTGTGGGACTTTGGCTCAGGTCATGATCTTGTGGTTCATGCATTCCAGCTCCACATCCAGCTCTGTATTGTCCACTCAGAGCCTGGAGCCTGCTTCAGATTCTGTATCTCTCTGTCTCTGCCCCTCCCTTGTTTGTGCTTGCTCTCTCTCAAAAATCAATAAATAGGGCTACCTGGGTGGCTCAGTCAGTTAATTGGTTGACTCCTCATCTGGGCTCAGGTCATGATCTCATAGTTAGTGGGTTCAAGCCCCACATCAGGCTCTGTGCTGACAGTGCGGAGCCTGCTTGGGATTCTCTCTCATTCTCTGTCCCTCCCCAGCTCTCTCTCTCTCTCTCTCAAAATAAATAAATCAATTATAAGACAAATCAATAGATAAACATTTAAAATAAAAAAAAACCGAATTTTCAAAAAAATTTTTTGAAAAAACAGGCAAAAAATAATTAAAGGTCTATTGTCTCCTAAAATTAATAAATTGATTTTTCATTTACCCTTCAGCTTTAATACAAATTGATTTTCTACCGTCTAATGGGGAAGAGGACAGAACTAATGAAAGGTGAACCTGTAAAACAGACCCTGGTGGGTAAAGCCCATTGGCCCAGTTTCCTCTCCCCACCCCACCTCCACCCCTAAGGTTTTGGCCTTGTATAAATATATGAGCCTGGAGATGTAAACTTGGAAGTTGTCAGCTTTGAGAATTTATGTGGTCACCAAAGAAATGAAGGCAGGTAGAGAGCAGATCCAAAGATGTATCTGGAGACATCCCAAAATTATGAGTATAGGAATAGGAGAAATGAGCAGGTCCCTATCTCTTTGAGGATAAATCCAAACCCCAAAGCTTGGTTTGTCAACCATCATACCCATTCCTGCCCCTCGATTCCTGCACACAGCATGTTGCTGCATGACTCTGTGCCTTCGCTCATGCCCTTCCCTCTGCCTTCATTCTCATTTTTTTGTTTGTTTTTTGTCTTTGTGGGGTTTTTAAAATTTATTTTTGAAAGAGAGAGCAAGACAGAGTGTGAGCAGGGGAGGGGCAGAGAGAGAGAGAGAGAGAAAATCTGAAGCAGGCTCCAGGCTCTGAGCTGTCAGCAGAGAGCACAATGTGGGACTCAAACCCATGAACCTTGAGATCATGACCTAAGCTGAAGTTGGACACTTAACCGACTGAGCCACCCAGGCACCCCTCTCATTCTTTAATACCCCATTCAGACAGCTTTATCCTCACACCCCTTTGGTCTCCAAGACTCTCCCTGCGCACACAAACTCACTGTGCAATTCAGCCCGTGGCTCAGCCCCTTCTCCATCCTACTTCTTGTCCCTGTGAGTAGCCTCCCCATCCTGGGGCTCAGTTCTGTGATCTACTAGTCCTTTCTTTTCCCGTCGTTGCTCATATACTGGACCACACTCTAGACTCTTTATTTCTGAAACCCCACTGCCTCTGAGATTCCATCCAGAACACAATCTCCTCCTACCTTCACCATCCCCATTCACTATAAACTTGCTCCTTTACCACACTGAAGAGCCATCTCTTCTGCCTGCCCCATTTTTCTGGATCTAGCAGTCCTCATCTCATTCTTTCTGGAAGCCATTCTTCCACCAATGCTCTGCCTCTTCCTGGGGTCACCTGCCACTCCATAGCTGTTCTTTTGGAGCATCTCTACCTGGCCTTCCCGTTTGTCTTCCTCACTTGCTGCCCCCACCCACCTCACTCTCAAAATCTTCTTCTCCCCAGCCCCTAAACCTGATCTGGGAATGAGACCAGCTCCCTCTTTAATGTTCCCAAATACAGGTGCACAAACTCTTTCTACTCTAAGGACTCATCTGCCAGAAGGAGAACGTTAGCCTAACTAACAAATGTAGGCAAGTTACTGAGTTTCAGCTCTCTTGGGCACTGGCTTCTAGTTCCTGCTCTTATATCTGAGACTTTCCTCCAAATATTTGTCAGAGAGCTTGTCTGAATTGGCCGCCAGATGATGTAGCCCCTCAACTGCCAGTGAACAGTTTGGAAATCGAAGTTAATGTTTATTTATTTATTTTGGGGGTGGAGAGAGAAGAGGGGGCAGAGAAAGAGGGAGAGAGAGAGGGAATCCCAAGCAGGCTCTGCACTGCCAGTGCAAAGCCTGACTAGGGGCTTGAACCCATGAACCGTGAGATCATGACCTGAGCCGAAATCAAAAGTCAGACATTTAACTGACTGAGCCAGTTAGTCACCCCCAGAAGATAATTTTAAACAAGAGGAATAAGGGGCCGGTTCTTCTCTGACACACCTAATATAAATTAGCACCCTGTCAAGTCACCTTCTCACATCTCCCTGATTTATCCCTGACACTGGTCGCAGTCTGAAGTGACCTTGCTCCTCTCTCTCTGAATACCTGTGGTAGACTGAAAAACCATTCGTTGACAGCAGCATCCTTCCTTGGGGGGATGGGTCTACTTTCCCACCCCCAGGACCATGCATAGCCACATCACGTGCTTTGGCCAGAACTGTCCACACTGATACACATAGCTCTAGTTCACCCATTCTAATTGCTGGAGAAGATTCCACTGTGTGAATACACCACCACTGATTTTGCCCTTTTCCTTTTTTTTTTTTTTTTTATTTTGAGAGAGACAGAGACCATGAGCCGGGGAGGGGCAGAGTGAGGAGAGCAGGCTCCTAAGCAGGACCCTGCATTGTCAGTGCAGAGTCCATCCAGGGGTTCGGTCCCACGAACCTCTAGATCATGACCTGAGCAGAAACCAAGAGTCAGACACTTAACGCACTGAGCCACCCAGGCGCCCCTGCCCTTTTCCTATGCAGCAATTAGGCTGTTTCCATTTTGCACTTTCACAACCAACTCCACGCCGTCCATTCCTCAGGCGGTTCTTGATCCTGTGCTCACATGCAAGACTGCCCAGCTGCGTTCTAGGAATAGAGATGTGGCCTTGGCGGCCTGGTGGGTCTGCTCATCTTCCCCTTTACTGGGCATCCTGAGGGCCCTCCATGGGGCTGGTACACATGGGTGCTTTCAATTCCTGCTGCCCCGCAGAAGGGAAGTGCTCGGCCACCAGCTCTGCCCTTGACCCAGGGCAGATCCCTGTGGCTCCCTATTCACCACTTCTGCTTGTGTCTGGTTCACAAAGAGGCCTCGCTTACTTTAATCTTGACTAGATCTTTCCGGGTCTGTTTCTTTGTGTGCTTTATTCACCGGTATTTTGTATCTGAAACATGGAGTCATTTTGCTATTTGACTGTAGGTCTGTCTTAAGCTACTTTTCTGGGCATTTCTCCCATCCCGCAGCACACTTCTGCTTATGGGCCTCTTGGGCCCAGAAATACTTTCCCAGGCTTGTCTTGGAGGCTGTAGCACTGTTTGGGCTGATCTCCGGGTCATCTTTCTAAGCGTGGTTCAGATGCCAAGTCTTTCGTTTCCTCTCCCTTTTCCTTCTTCCTGGGATGGCAGCTGTCAGCACATTTGTACTCAGGGGACAGCACTAGAGTCCTGGCTGTCTGGCTTTCGCCAGACTGTGACTTACTGGCAGCTGACCCTCTTCCTTGTCCCATGACTACCATCACATGGTCCCTGACCCCCAAGTGAGAGCCTACAGAGCATCACTGGGGCAAAGGTGAGGTATGTGTGGGTGCCCACTGGATTCCTATCACTTGATGACAATAACGATAGAAATCCTGTGAGCAGGCATTCTGCTAAGGGATCCTTATGGCTCTGAAAGACTATAAAATGACTATTCTGTCTCTATCACGGATGAGGAAATTAAGGCTCAGAGAGGTAAAATGACTTACTCAAGGTAATACACCCAAAACTACATTTACCATTGTTGATGGCACATTCACTCCTTTTCCCAAATTACCCTACATCCAAAGGACTGTCTGATGTCTAAGAAGGAAAATACTAATGCTTTCCCTTCGTGGTCTAGTGCAGCAACACAAAATGTCCCTGCAAAGATTGTATGGTCACAGCTTTGAATTTAATAAGCAAGTCACAGGATACTCAGCTGATCAGAGCACAAGTCTGAGACTTCCTATTTTGCTCCCCAATAGATAAATTTTATTGCATTTAAACATTATCTCAAATAGGTCCTGGGACTCATTTGGCAACTTCTTGCTTCTGTAGCTGAACGACCTCAGATCTTTTCATCAGCCCACCAATCAGTTCCTTTCTAAGAGACAGATAACATCTAAAATTTTTCTGATAGCCTGTGATTGATTAACTGCTGTAGCTTGCTGAAGCAAAGAAGCTGAGTTTGGTACAAGTTCAATGCCAGTAACTTTCTGGGCTTGAGATACTGAACAAGTAATACCGGGCCTCACTTTACCCAGCAGATTGATTTTTTTCATTCGTGAAAAATCAGATTTCAACAAGAGACCCACCCTCCTGAATACAGATATAAATGGGGGAAGTGAGCACACACAGACCTCCTCCTAATGGAAACCCAGTGGAACACCCTTGATCATGTGCTATATTTGACTACAGACTGTGTGAACTGTCACCAGTTTCTCTTTGTCAACCCAGAATCTCTTGCTTTTCTTTCCAAGGAGGCTGATTTCTAAAGTGATGAGGTCCCTCCACAGGATTCCTCTGGGCTTTCACAATACCTGGTCTTTCAGAGTGATAACATTTCTGGAATGTGGACAGTCTGGCTAGTGATAAATGGTCCCCATTCTTGCAGTGGATTCAGCAAAGAGAGCTATCAGCACAGAGCCCAGCGTGGAGCTTGATCTCATGAACCATGAGATCATGACCTGAGCTGAAATCAAGAGTCGGATGCTTAACTGAACCACCCATGCACCCCCTGATGTTTATTTTTTTCAACAGCTTTATTGAAATAGAATTCAAACACCACATAATTCATTCATTTACAGTATACAATGCAATAATTTTTAGTATGTTCACAGATGTGTGTGACCATCATTGCAATCAAGTTTGGAACATTTTCATCACCTCAAAAGGAAACTCTGTGCTCTTTGCTTTCTATCCTTCTATCCCTCCCATCCAGTCCTAAGCAACCGTTAATCTATTTTTTGTCTAGATTTTGTATAGATTTGTCTATTCCAGATGTTTTATGTAAGTTGAATTATATAATATGTGGTCTTTTGCATCTTTTTAAAAAAATACTTATTTATTTTTTAGAGAGAGACAGTGGGTGAGGGGCAGAGAGACAAAGACAGAGGATCTGAAGCAGGTATACCCGGACAACAGAGAGCCCAGTGTGGGGCTTGAACTCACAAACTGTGAGATCATGACCTGAGCCAAAGTCGGATGCTTAACCAACTGAGCCACCCAGGCACCCCTGGGCTTTTGCCTCTTAATGTTTGAAAATAAATGTGTCTATATTATAATCCTGCTTTGTGAATTGAGAATACGAAATCAGTGTTTTTAGGTCTGTCACTTTATACATTTTTTTCAAGATTAGCAGAACATTACGGAAAATATGGAATCACATTTTCTCCTCCCTTCCCTAAAAAAAATGCCCAGAGGCGTTTTTTGTTTTGTTTTGTTTTTTCTTTAAGAGTTCACTCCAGGGGAAACAAAAGGAAGAGGAGGAAAAAATAACAACCCAGGGAGTCAGGAGGTTGATTTTTTGTTTTGTTTTTTAATTTTTTTTCAACGTTTTTTGTTTATTTTTGGCACAGAGAGAGACAGAGCATGAACGGGGGAGGGGCAGAGAGAGAGGGAGACACAGAATCGGAAACAGGCTGCATGCTCCGAGCCATCAGCCCGGAGCCTGACGCGGGGCTCGAACTCACGGACCACGAGATCGTGACCTGGCTGAAGTCGGACGCCTAACCAACTGCGCCACCCAGGCGCCCCTGAGGAAGTTTTGAACTTGTATTGAAGTTCTCGCTATCCAGGCCCTTGATCTCCAGGCTCTGCCTGCTGTGGGGTCTGAGTTCACCTTTGAGGAGCAAACGTCAGGGAGATGGGTCAGGGCTGCCTCCTCTCCCATTTCCAGACTGCAGAGCTGCTCTGCCGATAGGAAGGATGCTTGAGGACATCCCAGAGATGGACTTTCAAAGGGGTAAGAGTAGAGAAAAGAGATGAATGTCCCGTTGTCTGGAGGAGGGAGGATTTATCAGAGCAAGGACTGAAGATGAAGCAGTTGCCAACAGCCCAGGCCAGCTCTAAGCCTGGCTCGGGGAGCCATCGGGTACTTCAGGGTGCAGAGGGCATTCTTCAAGGTCAGCCACAGGACAGGCATCAGCTAAGGCAGCGAATGAAAGCTCTGCTTGGGTCCTGACCCTGAGGAGGGAGCTTGTCAAACTGATCCACTCCTGATTTCACCTTTAGGGAAGATCAACCAGGTCCCTGCTCCCACAACAGTCCCTTTCCTTAGCAAAAATGACAATCCCTAGTCTCGAATATTGGGCAGGAAGCATACAACTCTAAGACATGATCCAGAAGTGAGTGGCTGAACTCACGGAGTTCAGTAGATGCTCTAAGGAGGAGGGTGGCTCTGGAAACCTCAAAATCCAAATTCTACTGGGTAATGTCAAATGAGTGGGGGAGGGGGAGTCGTTCTGGCTGAACTGGAGCAGATGGGAAACAGAAAACAAGGCAAACAGGTCCAGTGCCGTGTGGAGACCTGGTTTACAATAAGAAGACAAGAGGGGGAAACACAAAAACAGGCTAACGTGATCATAAGAGGCTTTGAAGTTGTGTTTGGAACAAGAACATAGTGACTGGCTGCCTGCAGCTTGTCTTACACCTCAGCTGTCTGGGAAAGTGATCTTCAGATTAGAAATGGAAGAATAGGGGCCCCTGGGTGGCTCAGTCAATTAAGCATCAGATTTCTGGTCTTGGCTCAGATCATGGTCTCATTCATTGTTTTGATCGAGCCCCACATTGGGCTCTGCACTGACAGTGAGGAGCCTGCTTGGTATTCTCTCTCTCTCTCTCTCTCTCTCTCTCTGCCCATCCCCCGCTCACTCTCTTTAAATAAATAAACTTAAAAAAAAAAGGAATAAAGGAATAAATGTCAGTAAAGGAATCTGAAAGCCCAGTGTAGTGGGTTGAATGTGCCTCTCCCCACTTCAAATTCATGTTCACCCAGAACTTCAGAATGTGACTGTATTAGTTTTCTAGGGTTGGTGTAACACACTATCACTCTAGCAGCTTTCTCGTGGATTCTTTGGGATTTTCTAAATACAGAATCCTGCCATCCATGAACAGACATAGTTTTATCTCTTTCCAGTTTGGAGGTCTTTTATTTCTTTCTCTTATCTAATTGCACTGGCTACAATATTGAATAGCAGCAGTAAAAGCAGGCATCCTTGTCTTGTTCCTTATCTTAAGGGAAAGGCTTTCAGTCTGTGAATATGATGTTTACTGTGGGTTTTTCATAAATGCCCTTTATCTAGCAAATAATCAACATTAAAATTTTCTTGTCCATAATGAGATATTGTATATGCAGAACGCCCTAGTTATTAATAAGCCAATGTATTATGATACCGATAAAAAAGATTATCGTAATTGTATAAATAAATACATGCCTTTTATTATGTTTAGGAAATTTCCCTTTATTCCTACTTTTGAGTTATTTATTTATTTATTTATTTATTTATAATTTGATTTGAGAGAGAGGGAGTGTGCATGTGTGCACACGTGAGCAGGGGAGGAGCCAAGGGGAAGAGATAGAGACAAAGGGAGAGAGAGAGAGAGAAAGAGAGAGAGAGAGAGAGAGAGAGAGAAAATCTCAAGCAGGCTCCACACTCAGCACAGAGCCTGATGCCGGGCTCAATCCCAGAACCTGGGATCATGACCAGAGATGAAATCAAGAGTCGAACACTCAACTGACTGAGCCACCCAGGCGCCCCACCTGAGGGGTGTTTTTTTTTTAATGTTTATTTATTTTTGAGAGAGAGAGAAACAGAGTGCAAACAGGGGAGGGCAGAGAGAGAGGGAAACACAATCTGAAGCAGGCTAAAGGCTCTGAGCTGTCAGCACACAGCCCAATGTGGGGCTTGAACCCACAAACCATGAGATCATGACCTGAGCTGAAGTTGGACACTTAACCGACTGAGCCACCCAGGTGTCCCGAGAGTTTGTTTTTTTTTTTAAATCAAAGTATAGTTGACAAAAATATGGGACGCTTCACAAATTTGCGTGCCATCCTTGCACAGGGGCCATGTTTAGCTTCCCTATATCATTCCAATTTTACTTGTCAAAGCAAACATGATTTTTCTGAGAGTTTTTATCATAAAACAATGTTGGATATTGTCAAATGCCTTTTCTGCTCCAATTAAGATGATCATATGCTTTTGTCTTCATTCTATTAATGTGATGTATCACATTGATTGATTTTCTTACGATGAATCACACCCTTGCATTTCTGGGCTAAATCTTACTTGGTCATGGTGAATAATTCTCTTAATGTGTTGTTGGATTCAATTTGCTAATATCTTGTCAAGAATCTTTGCATCTATATTCATAAGGGACATTGATCTGTAATCTTCTTGTGATGTCTTCATTAGGGTAATGCTGACCTCATGGGGTGAGTTAGGAACTGTCTCCTCCTCTTCAATTTTTTGGAAGAATTTGAGAAAGATTGGTGTTAATTCTTTAAATATTTGGTAGAATTCACCTGTGAAGCCATCTGGTGCTGGACTTTTCATTGTTGGGAGCTTTTTGGTTACTGATTCAATCTTTTGCTATAGGTGTGTTCAGATTTCCCATTTCTTCTTGAGTCACTTCAGGTCATTTGCATGTTACAAGGAATTTGTCCGTGTCTTCTGGGTTATTTAATTTGTTGGTGCACAACTGTTTATAGTATTCTCTTATAATCCTTTTTATCTCTATAAGCTTAGTAATAATGTTCCCATTTTCACTTCTGATCTTAGTTACTTATATCTTGTTTTTCTGTGTAAGTCTATGCCATGGTCTAAAAATTTGTGTTCCCTCAAAATTCATATGGTAAATCCTAATGCTCAATGTGATGGTATTAGGAGGTGGGGCCTTTGGGGGTGATTAGGTCATGAGGGCAGAGTCTTTATTCATGAGATTAGAGCCCTTATATAAGAGGCTTCAGAAAGCAACCTCACCCCTGCTACCATGCAAGGATACAATGAAAAACCTGTGACCCAGAAGAGGGCCCTCATCTGACCATGCTGGCACCCTGATCTTGAACATCCAATCTTCAGAGCTATGAGAAACAGATTTGTTTTATATAAGCTATCCACTCTGTGGTGTTTTGTTCTAACAACCTGACCAGACTAGGATAGTCTTGCTGAAAGTGTATCAATATTGTCAATCTTTTCAAAGAATCAACTTTTTGCTTCAATGATTTTTCTCCTCAATTTTTTGGGGGGTGACACAATTTAACCCATAGGAATGGCTCTATTTGGACACAGGGTCTTTACAGATATAATTAGTTAAGATGAGGTCATATTGGATTAGGATAGGCCCTAAATCCAGTGACTAATGTCCTTCTACATTCCCAACAGTACCGAAGTGCCTTCAACTTTTCCACATTATTGTCAACACTAGCTATTTTATAGGTTTTGATAGTAGCCATCCTACTGGGTGTGAGGTGATATTCAATTGCAGGTTTTTTTAAATGATTATTTATTTATTTTTGAGAGATAGAGAGGAGGAGCACATGTGCATGGACATGCACACGAGTTGGGGAGGGGCAGAAAGAGAGAGAGAGAGAGAATCCCAAGAAAGTTCAGCACAGAGCCCAACATGGGCTTGATCTCACAAACTGTGAGACCACGACTTGAGCTGAAATCCAGAGTTGGATGCTTAATAGACTGAGCCACCCAAGTGCCCCCCACCTCATTGTAGTTTTGATTTGCATTTCCCTGTTGATTAGTGATACTAAACATGTTTTTATGTGCTTATTGGCCATTTGTATATCTTACTTGGATAAATGTCTGTTCAAGGACTTTGCCCATTTTTGAATCAGGCTGTTTGTTTTCTTGTGGTTGAATTGGAGTTAACTATAGCCTCTGGATATTATTTTCTTAACAGATACATGATTTGCAAATATTTTCTCCCATTCTGTGGGTTGCTTTTTACTCTGTTGCTAGTGTCTTTTGGTGCACAAAATTCTTAAATTTTTATTAAGTCAATCTATTTTTTTCCCTTTGGCATCATATCCAAGAAATCATTGCCAAATCCAATGTCCTGTAGCTTTTACCCTATGTTTTCTTCCAAGGGTTCTGGGTCTTATATTTAGGTCATAGATCCATTTTAGTTCATTCTGTACATGGTATTCAGTAAGGGTCCAATTTCATTCTTTTGCACATGGATATTCAGTTTTCTCAGCACCATTTGGTGAAGACTATTTTTCCCCACTGAATGGTTTTGGCACCTTTTTGAAAATCGTTGGGCCATATATGTGAGAGTTTGTTTCTGAACTCTGTTCTGTTACTCTATATGTCTGTCTTTATGCCACTATCACACCGGGTTTTTTTTTTTTTTAATGCTTTTTTTTATTTTTGAGAGAGAGTATGAGCAGGGGAGGAGCAGAGAGACAGGGAGACATAGAATCTGAAGCAGGATCCAGGCTTCGAGCTGTCAGCACAGAGCCCAACATGGGTCTCAAACCCACAATGGTGAGATCATGAGCTGAAGTTGGATGCTTAACTGACTGAGCCACCCAGGTGTCCTCACACTGGTTTGACTACTATAGCTTTGCTGTAGGTTTTGAAATCAGGAAATATGAGACCCCAACTTTTTTCCCCCCCACAATTGTCTTGGTTATTTGGGGTCTCTTATGATTCCATACGCATTTTAGGATGAGTTTTTCTATTTTTCTAAAAACACGATTTGGATTTCGACTTAAAAATTGCATTAAACATGTAGATCACTAAGTGTCCATGAACTTGGGATGTCATTCCATTTTATAATGTCTTCTTCAATTTCTTTCAGCAGTGTTTTGTAGTTATAATTGTATAAATCTTTCACCTCTTTGGCTAAGTTAATTCATATGTATTTTATTCTTTTTGATGCTGTTGTAAATAAAATTTTCTTAATTTATTTTTTGGATGGTTCAGTGTTAGTGTGTAGGACTGCAGTTGGTATTTGTGTGTTACCTCATATCTTGCTAATTTCCTGCATTTATTAGTTCTAATAGTTTTTTTTAATTTTTTTTAATGTTTATTTATTTTTGAGACAGAGAGAGACAGAGCATGAATGGGGGAGGGTCAGAGAGAGAGGGAGACACAGAATCTGAAGCAGGCTCCAGGCTCTGAGCTGTCAGCACAGAGCCCGACACAGGGCTCGAACTCACGGACCGTGAGATCATGACCTGAGCCAAAGTCGGACGCTTAACCGACTAAGCCACGCAGGCACCCCAAGTTCTAATAGTTTTTTAATGAAATCTTTAGGATCTTCTGCGTATATGGCAATATTGTCTGTGAATAGAAATAATTTTATGTCTTCTTTTCCAATTTGGAAGCTCTTTATTTCTTTTTCCTGCCTGATGACTCTAGGTAGGACTTCTAGGACTATGTTGAAGAAGTGGGCATCCTTTTCTTGCTCCTGATCTTAGAGGGAAAGCTTTCCATCCTTTTACCTCTGCATATGATGTTTGCTGTAGGTTTTTCATATATGGCTTGTATTATGTTGAGTTAGTTTCCTTCTATTTCTAGTTTGTTGAGTTTTTTCAAGTGCTTTCTCTGAATCTATTGAAATAATCATATGGGGTTTCTTTCCTTCATTCAGTTAATGTGGTATATCACACTGATTAATTTTTGTATGTTGAACCAGCCTTGCCTTCTAGGGGAAATCTCTCTTGGTCATAGTGTACAATCCTTTTAATATGTTAATATTACTTTCAGAACTGTGACATATTATGGTTAATTTAAAAAGGGGGGATTTCTTGAAGGAATGGTCAACACTGTCTAGAATCTCAGAGAGGTCAAGTAGGATAAGGACTGAGGGATTTAGTTATTAAGAGGTTTTTGTTAAACTTGTGCACGAATGTTCTTTTTAAAAAAATTTTTTTTAATGTTTATTTATTTTTGAGAGACAGACAGAACTTAAGCAGGGGTGGGGGAGGGAGAGAGAGAGGAAGACACAGAATCTGAAGCAGGCTCTGAGCTGTTAACACAGAGTCCAATGTGGGGCTCAAAGCCACAAACCATGTAATCATGACCTGAGCTGAAGTTGGATGCTTAACTGGCTGAGCCACCCAGATACCCCGTACATGAATGTTCTCAGTGGCACTATTCATAATGGCCAAAGGGTGGAAACAACCCATATGTTTATCATTAATGGTTAAACAAAATGTTTTATATCATAAAATTGAGTATTATTCAGTCATCAAAAGGAATGAAATTCTGATAGATGCTACAATGTGGATGAACCTTGAAAACATTATGCTAAGTGAAAAAAGACAGGCGCAAAAAGCCACATATGATATGATTCCATGTATATGAAATATTCAGTAGACAAGCCAATAAAGACAGAAAGTAGATTAATGGTTTCCAGGGGCTTGGGGGAAATGCTCAGATCAGGTTAGGAGGTTGAAGAAAGTGTGAAAGCTTTGGTCTAGGTGCCATGGGGAGGGGAGGGAAAGTTGAGCAAAAATAAGTGAAAAACTGAACATTTGGCTAAGCTTTTAGGCCCAATCTTGCACATTCAGATGCAACAGGAGTTGGTAAGAGATTGGTGTTACTGAGAACAAGGTGAGTTTGTAGAATTTCTGTGGGTGATGTGGTGGCTGATAGCAGGATGCTGGTGAGACTGGAAGAAACAGAAAATTTTCGAGAAAGGGAAGAAGATGAGTTCCACAAGCTCTAAATAAACTTAAAACATTGAGTGCAATATCTGGTCCATGTAGAAAATACTTATTTTTTTTAATATGAATTTATTGTCAAATTGGTTTCCATACAATACTTATTTGTTAGAAATAATAGTTGATTATTTTGGAGGGGTGTCAGTTTTTTTGAGGTATAATTCACATATCATACAATTCATCCCCTGTATTGGTCAACTGTCTTTAAGTTTTTATTTATTTATTTTTGAGGTAGAGAGGAAGAGTGCACATGAGTGGGGGAAGGGCAGAGAGAATCCCAAGCAGGCTCCACGCTGTCAGCACAGAGCCCAAGGGGTTCAGTTCCACAAACTGTGAGATCATAGCCCGCATCAGACGTTTAACTGACTGAGCCACCCAGCCACCCCTGGTCAACTATTTTTTGACCAGCGTACCAAGATAATTCAATTGGGTATGAATTGTCTTTTCAACAAATGGTGCTCAGACACATAGATTTCCATATGGGAAAGAATGAAGTTGGACCTTTTCCTTAATACTAAATACAAAAAGTAACTCACATCCTAGTGCACATGAAGTGATCTTTCATTTTGGTTTTGATTTGTATTTCCCTAATGATTAATGATGTTCAATATTGCTTAGTGTGCTTATTGGCCATTTTTGTATCTCCTTTGGAGAAATATCTCTTCAGATACTTTGCCCATTTTTAATTCAAATAGATAAAATTAAAATAAAATTCAACTTATTGTTGAATTGTAAAAGTTCATTTTATATTCTGGATACTAGACCCTTGTCAGGTATATGATTTACAAATATTTTCTCCCATTTATGAATGTCTTTTCTTTTCCTTTGAAGCACAAAAGTTTCTGGTGGGCTTCCTTTTGAGGTGATGAAATGTTCTAAAATTGATTATGGTGATTATTGCACAACTCTACCAACATACTAAAAGCCATTAAACCGAACACTTTAAAAGTGTGTCTCATGGCATATGAATTATAACTCAATAGTGCTATTATTTAAAAAAATAAAGGAATGAATGAGTAAAAGGAGTGGAGAATGTGCATTTAGAAAAAGAATTGATAGGGGAACCTGGATGGCTCAGTCGGTTAAGCATTCAGCTCAGGTCATGATCTCACAGCTTGAGTTCGAGCCCTGCATTGGGCTTTGTGCTGACAGCCCAGAGCCTGGAGCCTGCTTCAGATTGTGTCTCCCTCTCTCTCTGTCCCTCCCCCACTTGCGCTCTGTCTCTCTCTCAAAAATAAACATTACATAATTTTTTAAAGAAAAAAGAAAAAGAATTGATAGATACTGGGACCCAATATAGTTTCACCTAAATACAAATCCTATAAAAATAACTTCATCTCCCTTTTTGATAAAGTTTTTTATCAGAATTTTGATAACGTTCTTAATCCCTTTTAGACCTGGGTGAGGGAATGCTCTAACAAAGGCTATCTGGATTTCAGTAAGATATTTGAAAAATCTAGAACAGATGACAGCATTACTGATCTCACAGTTTGTGGGATAGAGGCCCGTGTTGGGCTTTGTGCTGACAGCATAGAACCTGCTTGGGATTCTCTCTATCTCCCTCTGTCTGTCAAGCTGCTACTGCTTGAACTTTCTCTCTCTCTCTCTCTCAAAAACAAATAAACACTTAAAAAAAGTAAGCTGGAAAAAGTTCTCAGATTATATGCCATAGGGCTTCAGTCATCTGCATTACTTTCTTCATCATTTTTATTGGTGATTTCAGAGGAGAAAAATAGATAAAATCCTGATCAAACTTGCAGGAGTCAGAGAACCAAGCCAACTTTGGATGAATTCTACAAGGGAAAATTTTAGTTTGTACTTTTTCAAATAATTACAGAATACAGGAGACATAGTTCCACAGTGCTCATGTAGAACATAACTCTGGAGTTTTGACTTTGAGTCTACCTGCTTTGTGGTAGATGTCAATGCAATCTTGGTTCAAAAGAACAGTAATCATATGTTCTGGACATCAGTGGCTGCTAAACCCACAGCCATTGCTCCCTTCTTTTCTTCCTTGTAGACCTGGATTTTGTTCAGAAGACAACAGGCTCAGTGATGTGGGGCCTGCCCCCATCCACAAGGGATGATTAAAGTTTAGCGTAAGAGCCAGTAAGACAACCTCTTTCCCTTTTGCAAGGAACTTGCTTTCTCAGCATTCCTGGAAGCTAAGAGTATAGAATGCAAGAGAGATAAATTGAGGTAAGAACTGTTAAGCAGGGGCATCTGGGTGGCTCAATGGGTTAAGCAGCCGACTTCAGCTCAGATCATGATCTCATGGTCTGTGAGTTCAAGGCCTGCACCGGGCTCTGCACTGACAGTGTAAAGTCTATTTGGGATTCTTTCTCTCCCTCTCTCTCTGCCCCTCCCCTGCTCACAATTTCTCAAAATAAATAACCTTAAAAAAAAAAAAAAGAACTGTTAAGCAAAAAGGAACTTGATAATTTGGGAAATTCTCAGTCTATCTAGATTGCAAAAGATTCTGAAATTAGAAGATTCACTGTCAGGCAAGCATGCTTTAGGGAGAAAACCTACGGTGTGGCTGAACCTTTTGCTGGTGCCTGGAGATCAAAAGACCAGAGCACTCTGGTGTTAAGAGTGCTCTTTGAAGAGATCTGGCACATGATTCCCAGATCCCCTCAGATATCTCAGCAGAAGTCAGGAATAGAGATGTGATTATCTAGGAAAGATCTGTAGAGAAATCCCTTGTCTCATGAAGTGAACTCCCCTGACATATACAAAGCTCTTGAGAATGTTACATCAGCAAAAACACTGCTAGCGAGGCCTAAAAGGAAAAGAGAGAAAATGAAATTAAGGAAGGCTTTCTGATTTTCCTCAAACAGGAAACAGGGTCATATATTTACATGTTACTCAATGGTAAAGATGCGCTACCCTTCAAGAAAAAGGAACGGTCATTCCGCAGGTGGTGGTACAGGCCCAGGGCACAGAGCTTAAGGGCAGAGAGGATTACAGGGATCCCCTGCTTTTCAGAAGTTTGCCTTATGCCACTTCACTTTTAAGTTTATTTCTTTTGAGGGAGAGAGCGATTGGGGGAAGGAAGGGCAGGGAGAGAAGGAGACAGAGAATCCCACGCAGGCTCCTCGCTGTCAGCACAGAGCCTGACTCGGGGCTCAAACTCAAGAACTGTGAGATGGTGACCTGAGCTGAGATCAAGAGTCAGAAGCTTAACCGAGTCACCCGGGCACCCCTGTATCCAACTTCTCTTTTATGGAAGACCTACTTTAGTACCTGTTTTCACTAACCAAAAGAAATCCAAAGATTTTTGCTTTCAAGAAGACAAAAAAAAAAAAAAAAAAGCAAAATTAGCATTTTGTTTTGCTGTGAGCATTACAGAGGTAGCACGTACCCAGAGCAGTGAGAGTGGCATCACCAAGCTCCTTCCCCGAGAACTACACTCAGCATCTCAGCATCGAGCCGCCATAGCTTTGAACTGTGTCTATGAGCATCTGTGCTTTGCCTTCATTTATTTTGGGCATCCAGTAGCAAGATACGTGGTAAGGTATCAGAATAGCCTAGGAGAGGTTATTTTGGTGGGCCTGGGAATGATTAAAAGTTTTCCATATAAATTAATGGTAATTGCTTTATCACTTTATAGCATTTGGCTTATGAAAAGTTTCATAGGAACACCGTACTTTCAGAGACCAGGGAAAATGTATATTCGCAGGCCTTGAAACCTAATGGAGTGTTCTGGGTTGGATTTCAAAGTTGCTTGGAACTAGTGATTCCTTTTTCCCTTCCATTTTCTTCCTTTTCAAATTGAAATGCCTCTAAGTATTATCTTGTGCTTAAACAAGCGTTATATTCTGGGATTAGATTATTTGTTTCTTGAGTTTGTATGTGTGAACTCTAATCCAAACCACAATCTAAGAGATTCACAGATTCATGGATAGAGAGGAATTTTGCCCCAGGATGGATCAGACCCAGTCTCACCGTATCTAATTTAGATGACTTAGGTAATGAGATATGAGACTTCTGAGCTGATAAGATTTAGAACTTGCATTGAGGCTATAAGGGGTTGAGACTTTGGGGGAACATAGAATGGAGTGAATGAATGTTTTGCATGTGGGATGGACATTAATCCTTGAGAGCCAGACAACAAAATGTAGTAGACTGAATGAATCCCCAGTGTCATAATCCCCAAAATATGTCACCTAACATGGTAAAAGGGACTCTGCAGATGTGATTAAGGATCTTGAGATGAAGCAATGATCTTGGTTTATCCAGATGGATCCAGTAAAATCACAAGGGTCTTTATAAAAGGGAGGCAGAGAGGTCAGTCAGAAGATGTGACAAAGGAAGCAGAGGGTCAGAGTTAGAGATGGCAGTTATGCTGCTGGCCTTGAAGGTGGAAGGAAAGGGCCACAAAGCCAAGGAACACAGATGGTTTTTAGAAACTGAAAACTACATGAAAACAGATTCTTCTTTAGAATCTCTGGGGAAAAAAAAGCATAGCCCTGCTGACCCTTGATTTTGTCTCAGTAGAACCCATTTCAGACTCTGACCTCACAAAGTGTAAGATAAATGTTTATGTTGTTTTATGCCACCATATGGGGTAATCTGTTACAGCAGCAATAGGAACCCAATACAAGGTCACACTGAGCTTTGGTGTAAATAGCCAATTGGTGCCAGAATAGAAAGAGGCAGACACAGGGCGTAACTCAACCACGTATGGACAGTCTGGAGAAAAGTTACACAAATTCTTGCTCTCCCTGAGACAGGAGAGACTCCTTATTTCTGGTCAAGTTGGACCGCATGTGTCTAGGCTCACATGTGGAAGGCTGGTTCCAGTTAAGGAGAAACTTTTAATAGGAGTGTCTGAACGTAAAGCTCCCACTTTAGATTGGGGTGTGCCCCACTGATGGAGGTGGTATGGCAGGATGTATTATAATTACTATTTTAATCCTATCTGCTGTTTGATGGACATAAATCCCTTCATTTCTGAGACTAGATTTTAGGCATTCTCTGGATCAGCACTTTGACTCTAGCATGTGCAACAAGCATCTGGTGAGTTTGTTAAAATGCAGATTCTGGGGCGCCTGGGTGGCTCATTCGGTTAAGCGGCTGACTCTTGATTTCGTCTCAGGTCATCATCCCAGGCTTCGTGACATCGAGCCCCACATCAGGCTCTGTGCTGACGGTGTGGAGCCTGCTTGGGATTTTCTCTCTCTCTCTCTCTCTCTCTCTCTCTCTCAAAATAAATAAGTTAACATTTAATTTTTTTTTAATGTTTTTATTTTTGAGACAGAGAGACAGAGCATGAACAGGGGAGGGTCAGAGAGAGGGAGACACAGAATCTGAAACAGGCTCCAGGCTCTGAGTTGTCAGCACAGAGCCCGACGCGGGGCTCGAACTCACGGACCACAAGATCGTGACCTGAGCCGAAGTCGGCCGCTCAACCGACTGAGCCACCCAGGCGCCCCAATAAGTTAACATTTAAAAAATAAATTAAATAAAATAAAATGCAGACTCTGAATCAGGTCAGGTTGGGACCCAGGTGAGGTGCTGGTCTGTAGCAACTCTGGGTAACAAGATTCTAGAGACCAGTTATTTTTCAAAGTTGAACGCACATCAGAATCACCTGAAGGCCTTATGAAAACAGCTGGGCCTCACACAGAATCCGATTTAATAGGTTTCATTAAGGCCTGAAAGTCTGCATTTAAAAATTTTTTTAATGTTTTTTTTTTTTCTTTTTTGAGAAAGAAGAGGGGGGAGGGGCAGAGGAAGGAGACACAATCTGAAGCAGGCTCCAGGCTCTGAGCTGACAGCACAGAGCCCACCGCAGGGCTTGAACTCACAAACCACGAGATCATGACCTAAGCTAAAGTCAGACGCTCAATCGACTGAGCCACCCAGGCACCCCTGAAAGTCTGCATTTTTAAACAAATCCCCAGATGAGGAGGTGGGGAGGAGAAACCACACTTCCAGAGCCACTATTCTAGAACATTCTGTGACCCATGGCTTTGGCCTTTTTTGGAATTTGGTGTTGTGTCCCCACTGCTAGAGTTTTGGTTCTTTAGTTTACTGTGTTTCCATTGCTCGTGGAAACACGTGGGAGGGCTTATTCATTCTTCCTTCAGTTTAGCTTTGTTCTTAATAAAACATAAATTTTAGATATTTCTTACCAGGATTTTGGTCAGATCTCTGCCGGCTCTGGGGACTCACTGCTATTGAACATCTACTGTGTGCCAGGCCTGGCCTCAGGCCCTTTGCAGACCAAATGTAAATCTTTGACTGCAACACAGGGCAGGCTCCTCCTATCTGTGGCCCTCACCTCATGGTCAGTGCTGGGAGTTTATCTGTACATTACTCTCTAGGGTGAAGGAGACATCTTCACCTGTGTATGAAGCTCACCTAGTGTGTGGCATCACACGCTACCTGGATGCCTGATTTTACCACCAAATACATCATTCCCCCCACGAGAACACAGGACACCCTGTAATCATGCCTGATTGTTCAGGAAAGGGTGGGTGAGCACAGGGAGAATGTGAGCAGGGGAGCCTGGGGGACACTGGAAGGAAGGACAATGAACAAGGACTGAGTTAACCAAGCCCATCAGGTGCCACCAAGGTTCCAAGGAGGCCAAGCCTCCCAAGACACCCTAGACGGGAGGTCACTGTGTTGCCCTGCGGTGAAGGGTGTGGGGCCCAAGCAGGGTAGGGGCTCTAATGAGGACAATCCCCTCTCCTCCTTCCCCTCCCGTGACTCTGTCATCCCTGTCTATTTTCTCCACTATCTTGATGGCCCCCGCTGCTCGCTCAGCAGACCCCTGGAAGCCTGCTGCTGAGAGAGACAGGCTAGGCAGGACACGAGCAGCAGTCTCCTCTTGGGCCCACTTTATTTGGGAGCAGGGTGGGGAGGGCTCTAGGCCTGCTGGGCCCGCAGCAGTGCTCGCACCTGGCCGATCTGCCAGTCGACACTGGCACGCGCTGTGCCACCCAGGGCAGCATACTGTTCCACACTGTGGCCGTAGTCCCACACGTGGCTCACATCGGCTGAAAACAGAGGGCTGGGGGAAGGAGGAGGAGATGGGCCAGGGCCCAGCTGGGCCACCGGGGGCCTCAGGGGCCCAGGCCCACCTCCTGGGAGGCAGCAGAGGGAAGGGGGCTGTACCTGATGGTCTGTAGCTCCTTCAGCGACAGCTGGTTGAGGGCCACCCCCTTGGTCTCTGCCATGAACACAGCTTTCCCAGAGGCCTCGTGGGCCTGGCGGAATGGCATCTGGGGGAGCCAGGGCGAGGGCGGCACTGACTCGGCCTTCCTCTGCTCCCTGTTCTGTCCATGTCCTCCCCCACGACCCCCAGCCCCAGCCTGGGCAACACCCCCATCTCCTGGCCCCACCCCCACCCCTGCCACTCCACACTTACCCCTTTGCGGACCAGATAGTAGGCGAGGTCAGTGGCCAGCATGTCAGGACTAAGAGCCCGTGCCATGTTCTCACGGTGAATCTGGGGGACGCCAGTGGTGGCGGTGGTGAGTCCTGGGGACCCTGGGTGGCGAAGCTGCCAGCCCCAGGCCCACGGCCTACCACCACCCCCATTAGCCAGGATGTCCCCAGCCTTGGGCAGATCCACTCTGATCCAGCCTACTCTGCCCTCTCTGCTCGAGCCATTTTGTCATCACTATTGATAATGTTTCAGTGTGCTACTAGGGGTTGCCGGCCCTTTTTTGGAGTCCTTAGCTTTAACACACATCAGAACCACCAGGGGGCTGTATAAATCGCTGGGCCCTACCCCCAGAGTCTCGAATCCAGCAGGTCTGGGGTGGGACCTAGGATTGCATTTCTATTACATTCTCAGGTGCTGCTGAGGCTGCTGGTCCCGGGACTACAGTTTGAGAAACACAGCTTTGAGACACATCCTGAACTATTTAAGAATGAAATGATATGATGGGGATTTGCTTAAAAATAACGAGGTGGTGGGTAGTGGGTAAAGATAGCCAAAGCAAAAGCAAGCCATGAGTTGATTATTGTTGAAGCTGCATGTTAGTCCATAGGGGTTCATGATATGTTCTCTCAACTGCGCATCCTGAAATTTCCCATAGTAAAAGACGAAAAAAGAAATCTGGTCAGGCCAGTTGATGGGACCCCTGGAGTCTAACCCAGTTCCATTCTACTGTAGCTAGCATCTTTTGTCACTTCAGTGTTCCCAGGGGCAGGAACAAACACATACCCACCTCCCCCTGCCTCAGATCTTCTGGACACATCAACTCTCATCTCCTCTCAAGATGGCCTCCTGGCATGCCCATCCCAGAGTGTAGGGGTCGAGGGGAGTGGGGGGGTGGCTTGCCTGCAGTGTAGAAATGACGCCAGTGGCCACTTGGAGGACGGCACTCATGGTGTCTGACACTTCAAATACGGCTTCCTTGTCCTCCTGGGAGGCACGTGGCAGGAAGTGAGAGCCCAGCAGCCTTGTCCCCCACCGAGGCATGCCCACTGCCTTCCACTGGGAACACTCAGCACCTCGTACAACCCACACCAGCAGGGAGGAGAGAGCTCTCAAGGGCAGTCAAGGGCTGGGTACATAGGACAGAAGGTGGCAATTCTGTGAACCCCTGCCTGGATGTGCCGGGGCCCTGAGAACTGGGATACGGTGTATGTGCTGTGTGTGGATGGGCCCCTCATCCACAGCCCCAGCCTCGCACCTGTAGGTCCTTGTTGTAGGTGCTTGGAAGTCCCTTGAGTGTCATCAGGAGCCCAGCGCACTGAAGGAAGAGTGAGAAGCAGGAGGCTGGACCTCAGGACCCTCCGGGTCAGCCCAGAGCCTTGCCCCCACTCCCTGCCCTGCTCACCCGCCCAAACACGCGCCCCGCCTTGCTCCGGATCAGCTCCAAGCTGTCTGGGTTTTTCTTCTGGGGCATCAGGCTGCTTCCGGTGCTGGGGACAGAGATGCTGAGGCTGAAAGGGCTCCCCTGCCTCTTGGCTGGTGTGCTGTCTGGATCAGGGGATGTCCAGCAGCATGCAGTCCAGGTGTGCCCAGGGGGTGGCAGGGGGAGGAGGGAAGCCGTGTGCCAGGTGCAGAGCTGGGGTAGGGCAGGGCCCGGACTTACCTATAGGCATCTGAGAGCTGCACAAAGCTGAATTCCTTGGTGCCATAGAGGATGAGATCCTCAGCCATCCTGCTGAGGTGGGTCATGCACAGTGAAGCCCAGAACAGGAACTCAGCTTGTGGGAGGAAAGGGAGAGCAGGCCTTCTGGTCACCAGGCCTCTCTTGTTCCTCGCTCAGTCTGGAGAATCCCCAGGTGGGACCAAACTTGGGGTGGGAGGAGGCTAGAGGACAAATTAGAGCACAGTGCAGGGGGGTGGCCCCAGGGGACAAGCGGGCTGGCCCCCAGGACTCACCCACAAAGTCTCGCTCACTGGTGGCATCCATGCTGTTGAGAGTGATGGCCCCAAAGTTCAGTTCTGGCGGACAGGGAAATGAGGAAGGCAATAGGGCTGGGCTGGAGGGAAAGAAGGGGCCTCCTCTACCCCAAACCAGGTTGCCCAGCCACCCCCTCCTTAAGACCCTTTCAGGGAGGAGAGTAGGGAGGGGCAGGATATGGGGGTTGGGTCGCAAGAAGGAAGCAAGAGCCCTGAGACTCCCCAGCACAATGCACCCTGGCCACAGGCCTTCTCTGGCCTCTCTAGCCTCAGTGTCCATGGGTAATAAACGCAGTTTTCAACCAGACTCCTGCCCTCTCCAAGTGTGTGTGGGACCTGGCAGGTGCTGAGGGGGATTTCCCTGGGGAGGAGGGGCAGGGCACCTCACCTGCTTGGAGCAGCTCACGGTCCACGCCCAGAGGGTTGCCTGCAATGGCCCCACTGCAAAAATAGGCGATTCCAGGTGACCAGGGCCCTGGCAGGCAGGCCCTGGCACATACACACTTGCACACCCAGAGCCAAGCCCTGATTGTCAGGGCTGCCACCGAGTCAGTACGGGTGACAGAACACTTGTCCCCACGGTGGGGAAATGGTGGGCTGTGGGCAGCTGGACGGCTCTCTGGAACCTCTCTGGAGGTTAAGCTCTGACATACTCACTAGCCTGCTTGTCCTCATCTTAGAGAGAGCTGGGGGGGGGGGGGAGGGGGGGGAGGTTCCATGCAGGGTCCCCTCCCTTCCACAGCGGAAGAACCCTGGACAGGGAAGCCAGTTACTTGCCTTTCTGTTCTCCTCTGTCTTTCCTGGTCCCTCCTATTCTGTGGATCCCCAGGGACCATGTGACATAGCAACCACTACCCCCAACTAGGCCCTCAGAGCACTGGGGCCTCACTCACCTCCCCAGGGGCAGGACGTTGACTCGCTTCTGTACCTCCAACAGCCTCTCAGAGTCTCTGGTCAGTGCCACGGCATGGCTGTAGGAAGGCAGGGGGCAAGAGGGTCAGGGCATCCTGGGCCCTCCTTTCCATCACAGCCCCTCCCTGATGGGGGGCGCCCCCCCCCCGACCCATCCACCTCAGGATCCAATGGCTCCAGCGAATGGGCTGAGCCCTCTGCAGGTGTGTATACCCTGGGAAGAGGACGTCACGTTCCCTGTGGGGGAAGAATAAGGGCAGGGCCTGAGGGGTACAGGAAGTTCAGGCAAGGACTGCCTGTGACACCTGGGACCCTGCAGGCCTGGCCCCTACAAAGAAAAGCAGGGCAAGCCCCAGATCCTTGGGGATCTGCCTGCACAAGAAAGCAAGGGATCTCCTGGGGACAAACACATCATAAAAGAAGCAGCCAGAAGTGGGGCGATCCAAGGACTAGGCCAGTGCCATGGGGCCTCCCAGGAGTAGGACTTTGGCTAGGACCAAAGGTGATTAAGTCTTCAGCGCTGAGCAGAGGTGAAAGCAAAGGAGGAGACACATGGTGGGTGCTACGTGGCGGGGAGTCATGTTTGTGCGCACTCAAGTAGCTCCCAAGGACTCTAGAAGAGCCAGGGGCACTTTATTTATTTTTTTTTTTCAACGTTTATTTATTTTGGGGACAGAGAGAGACAGAGCATGAACGGGGGAGGGGCAGAGAGAGAGGGAGACACAGAATCGGAAACAGGCTCCAGGCTCTGAGCCATCAGCCCAGAGCCCGACGCGGGGCTCGAACTCACGGAGCGCGAGATCGTGACCTGGCTGAAGTCGGACGCTTAACCGACTGCGCCACCCAGGCGCCCCGAGCCAGGGGCACTTTAAAGTGGGTAAGGCAGGGCACACAGTGCTGGCTTATTTTTGTTTTTAATAAACAGCTTTACTGAGATATAATTCACATACAATTCACCCATTTAAACTGTACACCTTAGCTACACTCATCAACCACATCAACTTTAGAACATTTTCATCATCCCAAAGAAGAAACCTTGTAGTCATTAGCAGTCACTCCCTATTTCTCCCAGCACCCCCAGGGTGACAGTTCTTATGCCCTTGTTTTCCCCCAGGTGGTAAGGTCTGTGAAAAAGAGGTCACAGGGAGCTGGGAAAGAGGAAGGGTTAACCCTATCTCTGACACCAGGTAGGGACTTCTCGGCAGCAAAGTAGCCAGGTCTGCAAGGAACAAAGCCAACGCCAAAGACATGAGGCCACAGAAGCCAAAGCTTGGGATGAGGCCATTGGGAAGCAGGTTTGGGGATGGGGGGTGGAATGGGGACATAGGGCATAGGCAGGCTAAAGAGTGACTGTGGCTGCCCCAGGCACAGCCAGCCCCCTTCCTCAGGCTTCAGGGCACCTGCCTAGTGCCTTAGCCTCCTGCTTATGAAGCCGCAAAGGGTGAGCTCGCCCTGCCTGCTGAGCTTGGCTGGCATGAGAGTAGCAAAGAGCAAGAAATGCCCCCATTCCTGGCTGCTTGCCTCACTTAGTCTAGGAGTTCCAGGATGCCATGAACCCCAGGCCTGGCTCTCTGACCCTCTTCACCTCTGCCACCTAGATCTGCAGGTCTTAGGGGAGGAGCCCCCGGCTGCCCTCATGCCCCTCTCTGCCACCTGGGTGTCCATGGGAGACTCACGCCTCTGCCCGATCCACCATAGTTCTGATGAGCTCCCAGAGGAGGGCAGAAAGTTTAGAGCAGTTCTGTCGCATCCACAGCCTGAGGTCTGTGACCACCTGTGGGGAGGAGAAGGCAGCACTCAGGGAGACAGATGTGTTGCTTCACTGGGGAACCAGACCACTGCCGAGCCCCAAATCTGCCTCCTGGGTCCCCCAAGATTGGGAAGGCATGGGGCATGGGGCAGAAGAGCTAGCAGCACCTGGTCATTCCGACTTCGTCCCGTGTGCAGCTTCCCTGCAGTCTCACCGATGAGCTCCTGGGGGTGGAGGGAGGCACGGGGTCAGGGTCTGCCTGCTCGTGGCCCAGTGGGGTCAGCCCAGGCACGCCCTGGTTCCTCCCTCCCTACTCCTGGTCCCTGCCGTCTCCGCCCAGGCCGCCTGTTCTGGGGTCTGGCCTGCACTCTGCCAGTGATGAAAGGAACAGAATGATGGCGCTTATGCTCCAAGTGACCAAGGGCCAGGTGAAGAGGGGAGGCCAGGGGGACCTGAGGGGGTCGTACCTTCAGACGCCGCTCATTGGCCGTGTGAATATCTTCATCATTGGGGCTGAGTTTGAAGGTGCCCTGAGCCCACTCCTCAGCCACCTGTAGCAGATGGCAATGATCCCAGGGGCCAGGCATCCATAGTCAAAGGGCCCCATCCCTGGTTGCACTCCCACTCTGATCACTGACTGTCTCTGTATAGGAGCTGAGTCCTGGGGGTGCTCTACAGGAACAGTGAGTGCTCCACAGGGGGTGCAGTCACCGCCCCCAAGGGAGCAGCTCAGGCCCAGCCCTCCCTCCCCCATGAGCCACGGGCATTAAAGGATGAAGAGAGACAGTTTAAAGGGCACCTCGACATTTAATCACAGGAAATGACGTGCACGGGGAGCACTGTAACCTGTGCTCAGGACTTGGTAGGGGCCTGGGACCACAGGGAGGAGCTCTTGGGTGGCCCTTAGGGTGGAGAGAGTACCTTGTCAAGTCCGTGGAGTATCTGGTCCATCTCAGCCTTGGTGAGGAGCCCCGCCTTTTCCAGGCCCCGGCTGTAGGCCTTGCTGCCCTGCACATCCACCTCCCACAGGTGCCGGTCATAGGCAATGGATGAGTTGAACTTCTCCATGATGGGGTCCACTGCTCCCACAAACCGGCCACCCCATAGCTTCCCGCTCTGGCCAGGAGAGCAGGAGCAGTTAGTCTCCTCCCCACCCTTGAGGACAGGGACTCTCACAAAGGGCCTGCAGGAGAGTTATGAAGTCTGATGGCAGTGGGAACCAGCAGGCAGGGTTATTCTCGCTGGGCAGACAAGGAAACTGAGGCTCAGAGGGGATCGGGAACTTGCCTGAAGTCACTCAGGGAGTCAGTGTGGGAATGTGGCTGGACACTGAACTTAGGGTTCTTTCCTACCATGTGACACTTCGCTAAGGAAATGATGGCAGGGTACAAGACACCCTGAGACCACAGCAGAGTTTCTGGGACCTTTTGTCACTGACCAAGGGGAGAAGTCACTCTGGAGTCCAGAGTCTGAATCCAGCTGATATTCCAGCGCTAACGATAAGAATCCTGGCTAACATGTAGTGCATTCTCACTGTGTTCCAGGCATAACTTTAATTGCTTGGCATGCGCGGACGGAAACTCTGTGAAGCAGGTACCAAGTGTATCCTTGGGGAAACAAGGGGAAAAGCAAGGCACAGAGCAGTTACACGGCTTGCCCTTGCTGGGGGCGGTAGGGCCAGGACTGTGGCCCAGCTATCTGCAGCAGAATGCAGGCTCTAAACCCCACATTCCACCAGGGCTGCTCTGATAGCCCTGATACCCTGAACTTTTGTGGCAGGGACAGGCAAGAAGCACCTGAGGGGCCCCATCAGACTCAAATGACCAGCATCTCTTTACCACAGCTTGGGGTGGGGCCTAAGATCCCAACCCCCACCACTCCCTTGGAGAGCACCTCTGACACATTTGTTATCATTGGCTTTCTAGAGGGTCACTAGCTGACCTTCTGTCCCTCCAGGAGCCAAGGGCAGAGGGGTGGGACAGAGACACCTCTGTTTTGAAAGAGGGCATAGGCCACAGCATATGACAGATGGGGGAGGGGTACAGAACACATGGGGAGCTGCCTTAGCTCCCAAAATGCCAAGGATTAGGAGAGTGTTGCCTGGGTGAAGGTAGGCATGTCACTTCTCTGCCAACTTTCCTGTGGAGGGGGAGTTTATAATGGCCTCTGGGGACCTATGTCCTCCTCTGTCCCCCTGCAATGTCCAGGACCTCTCCCAGCCACCTGATTGTGGGCATGTTATACAACCTCTCTAAGCCTTGGGATTACCGCTCTATAATATAAAGTCAAGAGTAGTACCTACCTGATAGACTTGTGAGTATTTCATTAGATTAAATTTACTAAGCTCATACATAGCACAGTGCCTGGCACCCAGTAACCTCTCTTAGTAAGGGAGGGGCTGAGGGCCGCTAGAGCCAGGCGGCGCTTTAGAGCCACTCCTGGTTCTTGTGTGCACCATGGGGGCCTCCACTGTGCTCTGGCCCCAGACTGTGAGCTGACCTCCTCACTGCCCAGCAGCCTTGGCTGCCAGAGGACTCTGACCTGCAGCAGCAGCCTCCACCCCCCTCAACCTTTTGAGCCAGATCCATCCCTTACCCTCCAAGCCTAGATCTCCACAAAGCACCACGTGGGTCCCTGGTCCTGACTAGTGGGGCCAGCAGGCCAGGGCCAACCAGCCAGGATTGAGAGCCAGCCCACCCCCCTCAGCCAGAAACCTGGCACTGCCTCTTCCAGCAGGCCTCTGGACTCCCTGCCTGAGTTGTTAGTAATAACAACTACTTAACAAGTGGGGCTGCAGCCAAACCAATTAGTACCAACCCACAGGACGGCCTGGGGCCAGCAAAAGTCACCTGATGCTCTGGCCTCCTGAAGGCAGCCCACTCTGTATTGGGGCCAAGCTCCCACCCAACTGGCAGGCTTAAAAAGACCCCAGATGGAGGTCAGAATGAGGTGTCATCATTTGGGCTCTGAAGATGGGGGGGGGTGGCTAATGTGCAGGGAGAGAGCACTCCTCTAAGCTAGGACACATCAGGGCCAGAGTGATACCTTTGGAGCAGGACTGCTTGAGGTTGGAATGAATGAGCAACAGCCAATTTAGAATGCACAAGGGAGGGGCCCCTGGGTGGCTCAGTCAGTTGAGCTTCGGCTCAGGTCATGATCTCATGTTCATGGGTTCGAGCGCGGCATCAGGCTCTGTGCTGACAGTTCAGAGCCTGGAGCCTGCTTTGGATTTTGTGTCTCCGTCTCTCTCTGCCCCTCCCCTGCTCGCACTCTGTCTCTCAAAAAATAAAATGAAACGTTTAAAAAAAAAAAAAAGAATGCACAAGGGAAATAACCTGTTGTTACTGTATCATTAGCCACCATTTATTGAGCACCTACTATAGTCCAACAACTTGGCCCTGTGCTAGGCATTCTACATATGCTATTACACCCTCCTATGAGGTGGGCACTGTTACCCTGGGAGATCAAGTGACTGCTTCAGAAACCAAATTTGTTTGCCTCCAAAGTCCAAGCCCTGATCCAGAAACTAGCAGGGCAGGCATTCTTATCCAGTCTATTCAAATGGACAAACTGAGGCCTAGAGAGAGGAAGTGACTTGCTAGCTAATGAGGACCAAAAAGGACTGGAACCTAGATCTCTGGTTTCCCAGGCTCCAGGTTCCTTCATTGGCATCAAGCAAACAGCCCCTTTCACCTGAAGGGTTCAAAACAATGACCTCATGATCCAGTACCTTACAGAGGGAGGCGGAAATCTATTATTATTCCCATTTGCCAGATAAATCAACTGAGGCCCAAGGAAAAGAACCTGTACCTAGGACTCCTGCCACTCAGTGGTCAGGAAGAGAACCCAGGAGCCCCCTGGCTCTAAAGAAGAGAGGCCAGTGAGACAGGAAGCCACCAGGCACTGGGGCCACTGGGGCCACAGGGCATGGTCCCCTACCTCTTGGTTCTTTCCACAAGCCATAGTCATGTGGACTCTACCACGTAATGACAATTGCTACAACAGGAGAAGGGACGCAGGGTGGGGACTGACAGAAGGACATCGGGAAAGCAGGAATGAAGAGGTGAGGAGGCTGAATCAGTGCGCAGCTCCTTTCTTGCCCCCTCGCCGGAAGCGCTGTCAGGCCAAGGCCACCTTCCCTAGCAGTGTGGGTTGGTGAATGCCACACAGGCCCCTGGGGAGCGGGGAGGGGGAGAGTAGAAGTCCGCGCAAAGATCTTTCCCAGGCTCTAGCAAGTGCTCCAGGAGGAACCCACCGCCTGGAGCCAGAGGAGACAATTACCTGCAGGGTGGCCGGCGGCGCGTCCGGCATGGGGAAATCCCGTGTGCAGGTCACGGGCCCTGGCTGGGTCCCAGAGCGCCCCTCCCCCTCGTTTGGAGACTCGGAGGACCTGGGTCCCCGAGGTCCCACTCACCTCCGATGCCATGTTGGGCGGTTCCTCGTCGTTCAGGAGCCTCGGTCGTTCGGGTCTGGAAGACAAGCCGGGACTGACGACCTCCTCCGACCCCTGGGTGGAGTCCCTCGGGCGGGGCGGGCTCTGGGCTCCGGCGCGGCGCTGGACCCAACGCAGCCCTGGGGAGGCGGACGTGGGCAGTGCCTGGGGCGCGTGCCACGGTCCTCGGCGTCCTCCGCTCCGCCCGCCGCGCGCGTCCCTCCCGTCCCGCCTGCCCGGCACTCACCACCTCCTGGCCGCGCGGTCACCCTCTAGCCAGCCGCCTGGCGGGGTTCTTCTGGCCCAAGGAGCGTCAGCCCCTGCCCGGCCCCTGCCCGCCTCCTGGCGGCGGCCGCACCAATCCCAGGCGGCCTGGCGAGGTGGGCGTTGCCTCCACCCTCCAACACCGGCTGTGGGCGGAGCCTTCCCTGGAGTGGCTTAGGGTAGGGCGGCCCCCAGGACCGGGTAGGGGCAGTGAGGGTGGTGCCCGAGCGACAGCGCTGAGGGCAACAAACTGTGCCAGGCGTTGGAGACAGTGAGCTAGGCCTAGCGGGCTCACAGGATACATAAGGTGAAAAGGCCTGCCCGGTCATTCATTCATTCAACAAACACGTGCCTGGCACCTCAACTCGTTTGGGCGTAGAGTTAGACCCTGAAGAAAAAGAAATGATACGTGCCTCAAGAAGCCCTGACAAAGCTTGGACAGGTGTTCTGGGAGCATTTAAGGCAGCGTGGAAAGGGTGTCTGCTTGGGGTTCTCGGGGAAGGTTTCCTTGATCTGATCAACTATTCAACAGAAACAACAAGCCGGCTTCTAGGTGCTGGTGGCACAGCATCCAACTTCTGCCCTGCAACGGCTTCTGGTGATGTCCCCTGAGTTGGGTCTTGGAAGAGGAGAGTTAGCTCCCCAAAGAAGAGGATTCGAATTTTCCCTGCAACGGGAGTAGCCTGGGCAAAGCCTGGGAGGCCAGGATGTGAATAGCCTGCCTGGAGAACAGGAAGGTCAGAGCGGCTGTAACGAAGGGACAGGGGTGGGGTGGGCAGGAGCGGTGGGAAGTAGGTTGGGGCAAGATTACGAAAGGCTTTGCATGTCAAGGGAAACAATTTGGTCTTGGTGCCGTAGATCATAGAAACCAACAGACTGGAATCACTTGCAGTTCCTAGAATGTATCAGGCTGATTCAATCCTTCTCAAATGCTCTTTCTTGTGCTTGGAATGCCCTTCCTCCACCGTCTCACTATTTCCCATTTATTCATTGGTATTCTAGCCAAGCATCATCAATGTCATCAATGTCAGGGAGATTCCCAGATGACCCAGATATCCAGCTCTGTGGTCGCACTGGATCCTATAGATGCATCTAGTAGTCTTTCCCTAAATTGGGAGCACTGTAGTTGTGAGTTCTGGGTCTTCTTCCCTACCCAACTGAGAGCTCCTTGGAAGCAAGGCCTCATCCCCTTTATCCCTGTGACCCCCAGCCATTTCCTGTCTTCTCCCACAGAAGTCCCATAACTGGGCTGCATCGGGCCACAGGTGGACAGAGATGTGGAAGCCCATGAAACCAGCTCTGAGCCATGTGGTCCTCTAAACTGCAACAGCATTGTGGCACGTCCCTGGCATCTACCTGCTGGGGTCTGAGGCCTGACGTGGCTTCCTGGGAGGCCAAGTGTGAAAGCCAGCAGTACTCTGCAAACATGAGCTCACATCCCTGAATATCAGGTGACACGCATGGACCAACGCTCTGGCAAATGAATTGAGGCTGGAAAGGGAGTCAGGGAAGACGTCTGGGAGCAGGGCTATAAACACAATGCATAACACAGGTAGTACTGTAACTATAACACCTAACACAGAGGCTTGACTGGTGCCAGACTGTGCTAAAGCCTTTACACGATCGATCTTCCTTCACAACAGTCCTGTTTATAGATGGAGAGGCTGAAGCTGCAAAGGGTTAGGGATTAGTGGACATGCCCCATGGCAACCAGTTAGAAGGAGACAGTCTGGCTGCCCACACATGACAGAAGAGAGACTGTGACCCCAGGTTTGCTTGCAGCAAATAGCAAGCTTGTCCTGTGTGGAGGTCCCTGCAGGGTTGGGGAAGGGAACTCAGGAGAAGGAGGAAGACAAAGAGGTAGCATGAGGGCTTGTGAAGAAAAAAACCCAGACGAATCAAAAGAGTCTGCAGCTAAGACCCTGACGGTAGACACTAAAGTGGGCATGACCCTTTATATTGAGGAAATGTCCTTGGCACTTAGGACTCATGAGAGCAGAGCAGCCAAGTTCTCTTAGAAAAAGCTGAGATCCCCGAACAAAACTTTGGGGAGCCTGAGAGAGGCTCAGAGAAATGTGCCTGCCAGTGGCCAGTCTATAATCAGCACAGAGAAGATGGATAGGAAGGACAGGTCCTCTCTAACCACCAGGAGGCCATCATCTGCTACCTGTAGTCCATAGAGAGGTCAGACAAGAGATCTGAAGAGTGACGCTCTCAGACTTTCAAGAGACAACATTCAGTCCATACAATAGTCTACCACTCCTGCCCCAAGTAGGCTGTTTAGGGGACCCTAAGGTTGGTGTAGGAGCATGACTAGAAGGAAGACTGGGCCATGGGTCATGGTGGAAATCAGTTGCAAGAGCCATATTCTCCGGGGCCTCTTTGATGACCAGCAGACTCAGCTTCCCTTCAGACTTCCAGAGTGTGGCTGCTAGAGTTTGGGGACCGGGTGAGTCCATTCCAAGGGAATTGCTAGGGTTGCCTAATCCTATAATGCAGCAGAAATGGTAACTGAGATTGGATCAAATTCTCAAGCCTTAATAAATGAAGCTGCACAAATTCACTGCCAGAAGACCCAGACTAAAAGAAAGGCTAAGGGAGTTCTTCATGCTGAAGGGAAATGACTTAAGATGAAAGCTTGGGTCTACAGGAAGGAATGAAAAGCACCAGAAGAGGCATCTGGGTGGCTCAGTGGGTTAAGTGCCCAACTCTTGATCTCAGCTCAGGTCTTCATCTCAGGGTAGCCCCACATTGGGCTCCATGCTTAGCATGAAGCCTACTTAGAAAATAAACAAACAAACAAACAAACACCAGAAAGAGCAACTATGTATTGAAGACTTTATTCACTCTTCTTAATTTCCTTAAAGACAAATGAGTAGGGGAGCCTGGTTCGCTCAGTTGGTAGAGCCTGCAACTCTTGATCTCAGGGTGTGAGTTGGATCCCCAACTCACTACTTTTAAGTAGAGATTACTTAAAAATTACTTCAAAAATGTATTGTTAGTTTTATAGCAAAGTGGAAGAGGATACTAATGGAATTATACTGCTGTAAGGTGGTTATGTTATACATGAAAAGATATACTAATATCAATTCAGGGCAAACTGGAGTAAGTTAAGGGTTCATAATGTAATCCTTAGAGCAACCACCAAAAAAAGATACATCTAAAAACCTAAAAGATGACATAAAATGGAATATTAAAATATTCTTGATCCAAAGGAAGTCAAGAAAAAAGGAAACAAATACAGATAGAAAAAATAAGATAATAGACTTAAACAACTGTATTAATAATTACATTAAGTGTAAATGGGTTAAACATTTCAATTAAAGGCAGAGATAAAAGGCAGAATGCATTTAAAAAAGTAAGATCCAACTGTATGCTGCATACCAAAAAAATCGCTTAAAACATAAAGACGTAGACATAAAGACATAAAAGGGATGGAAAAGATATACCATTTAAGCACTAATCATAATAAATCTGGAATGGCTGTATCCATTTAAGACAAAGTAAACTTTAAGGCAAGAACTATTACCAGAGATAAAGAGGGTCATTATATAATGATAAAAGTATCAATTAATCATTAAGTATTAACAATCCTAAATGAGTATGTTCCTAAAAACACAGCTTCAAATTATATGAAGCAAAGATTAAGGATAAATAAATAACTCCAAAATTATAATGGGAGATGTTAACATCCCTATCTCTATAATTGACAGAACCAGTATCAGAAAAATCAGGAAAGGTATCAGTGATCTAAACAAAATTATCAAGTAACATGACCTAATTAACATTTATAGAACATGCCACCCAACAATGGCAAAATAAATTATCAGTGCCCTTTGGAAGCAGCAGAATGATGATGATAATTTTTGTATGTAAAAAATGACCCTTAAAAATATATTACAGTATAAATGTATACTATGGAATATAACTCAAGGTATAAAAATAAATGAACTATTGATACATGCAATGACTTTGCTGAATTGCCAGGATATTATTCTTAGGGGGAAAAAAAAGTCAGTCCCAAAAGATTACATGTTGTATGATTCTACTGATACGACATTATTGAAATGATGAAATTTTAGAAATGGAGGACAGAGTAGCAGTTGCCAGGGGTCAGGGATGGTGGGGAGGTGGTTATATAAGGACAACATGAGGAATCATCATGGTGTTGGGACTTTCAGTATCTTAACTTTGTGATGGGTACATGAGCGTACACAGGTGATTAAATTGTGTAGAACTTAATACATATATAGGCACACACATAAAAAGAGTACAAGTAAAATAGGGATATCTGAGTAAGATCATTGGATTATATTAATGTCAATATCCCAGTTGTGATATACTATAGTTTTGCAAAATGTTACCACTAGAGGAAACTGAGCAGAGTGTAAAGGGATATTTCTGATCATTTATTACAACTGCATATGAATCTAAAATTATCTCAAGAAAAATTTCAGTAAGAATATATTACAAAATCCATTCACATTCACTTTAGAAAATACCTACAATAGATAATGACATGAAGTTATGTGTGGTGTTTTTTTTTTTATGTTTATTTATTTATTTTGAGAGAGAGAGAATGAGCAGGAGGAGGGGCAGAGAGAGAGAGAATCCCAATCAGGCCTGATGTCAGGCTCAATCTCACAATGGTGAGATCATGACCTGAACTGAAATCAAGAGTCCTATGCTTAACTGAGCCACCTCGGCACCCCTAAAATCTAAGAACTTTTTAAAACATAACCTCAGAACACATGTCATGAGTTCAAACTCCACATGGGGCTCTGAGCTGACAGTGTGGATCCTGCTTGGGATTCTTCCTCTCTCTCTGCCCCTCCCCACTTGCACTCTCTCTGTCTCTCAAGATAAATAAATAAAAACTTATGCTCACAAAACAAAACAAATGCTCACAATCCCACCGTTAAAACCCTAATGGACCTGGATATACACAAAGGTATGTGTGTGTGTATATATGTGTGTGTGTGTGTGTGTGTGTGTGTGTGTGTGTGTGTTATATAATACACATATATATAGTGTATATATTAGCTTTATTGAGATGTAACTGATATACAATAATACAAAAATATTTAAAGTGTACAATTTGATGTGTTTTGACATATACTTACACCCATGAAATTAACCATAATCAAGGTAGTGAATGTATCCATCATACCCAAAAGGATCCTTATACCTCTTTATAATCCCTTCCTCTTGCCTCTCCCCCATCCATAACTGAGAAACCACTGATCTGCTTTTTGCAATCATATTAGTTAGCATTCTCCCGATCTATCTATCTATCTAATCTGTTTTTGTCTGGCTTTTCTCACTCAGCATAATTATTTTGAGATTTATCCATGTTATTACAAGTATCAATAGCTCAATTCTTTTTATTCCGTTGTATGGATATGCCCCAGTTTGTTTATCCGATGTCTATTGGTGGACATTTAAGTTGCTTCCAATTTTTAGCTATTACAAATAAAACATGCACGTACAGGGGCGCCTGGGTGGCCCAGTTGGTTAAGTGCCCGACTCTTGATTTCAGCTCTGGTCATGATCTCAAGTTTGTGAGTTCCAGCTCTGAATCGGGCTCTGTACTGACAGTGAGGAACCTACTTGGGATCCCCTCCCTCCCTCTCTCTACCCTTCCCCAGCTTGTGGTCTCTCTTTCTTTTAAAATAAATAAATAAAACTTTTAAAAAACGCATGGCAAGTCTTTCTATGCACATATGCTTTCATTTCCTTTGGATAAATACCTATGAGTGGGATGTCTGGACCACATGGTAGGTGTATGTTTAATTTTTAGGGACTTACCAAATAGTTTTGAAAAGTGTCATACAGGTGTACTTTTCCCACCAGCAGTATATGAGAGTTTCAGTTCTGAACATCCTTGTCAACACTTCAAATGGTCAGTCTTTTAATGTTAGTCACTCTTATGGGTGTATAGTATGTTTCATTAATGCTTTAATTTGCATTTCCCTAATGACTAATGCTGAGCATCTTTTCATGTGGTTATTTGCCATCCAAGTATTATCTTCTTTGGTGAGGTACTATCTTGTTTTTTCTTTGGTTTAACAGCATTTTTCTTGGAGCGAAAGTTTTTAATTTTGATGATACAAGTCCCTTATCAGATGTATGATATATGATCTGCAAATATTTTCTTCCTATTCTTTAGATTGTCTTCTCACTTTCTTGTTTGTATTGTTTGTAGCAGAAATGTTTTTAATCTTGATGAAGTTCAATTCATCCATTTTTTTCTTTTGTTGCTTGCACTTTTGGTGTCATATCTTAGAAAATATTACCCTACTCAGTCATGAAGATTTACTTTGTTAATTTGCAGTTAAAATTTTCTGTATGGTGTGACTTAGGCATCCAATTTTATTATTTTGCATGTGAATATGCAGTTATTTTTGTACCATTTGTTGAAAAAAACTATTGTTTTCTCCCCTTGAATTATCTCGATGCTCTGATCAAAAATCAATTGACCTAAATGTAAGGCTTTATTTCTGGATACTCCATTCTACCCCATTGACCTGTATGTCTACTTTATGCCAGTACCATACTATCTTGATTAATGTAGTACCGTGGCAAGTGTTGAAATTGGAAACTGAGTTTTCGAACTTTTTTCTTCCTTTTCAAGATTGTTTTGGGGCGCCTGGGTGGCGCAGTCGGTTAAGCGTCCGACTTCAGCCAGGTCACGATCTCGCGGTCCGTGAGTTCGAGCCCCGCGTCAGGCTCTGGGCTGATGGCTCAGAGCCTGGAGCCTGTTTCCGATTCTGTGTCTCCCTCTCTCTCTGCCCCTCCCCCGTTCATGCTCTGTCTCTCTCTGTCCCAAAAATAAATAAACGTTGAAAAAAAAAAAAAAAGATTGTTTTGGCCATTCTGGGTCCCTTGTATCCTCATATGAATATTATAATTAACTTGTCAATTTCTGCAAAAAAAGGTCAGTAGGGATTTTGATAATGACGTATTGAGTCTGTAGATCAATTTGGAGAGTACTGATATTTTAACAATATTAAGTCTTCCAGTCATGAACACGGGATGTTTCTAATTTAATAAGATCTTATTTAATTTCCTTCAGTAATATTTTGTAATTTTCAGGGCACAAGTTTTGCACTACTTTTTTTTTTTTAATTTTTTTTTTTAACGTTTATTTATTTTTGAGACAGAGAGAGACAGAGCACGAACGGGGCAGGTTCAGAGAGAGGGAGACACAGAATCTGAAACAGGCTCCAGGCTCTGAGCTGTCAGCACAGAGCCCGACGCGGGGCTCGAACTCACGGAGTGTGAGATCGTGACCTGAGCCGAAGTCGGCCGCTTAACCGACTGAGCCACCCAGGCGCCCCCTGCACTACTTTTAATAAATTCATTCCCAACTATTTTATTCTTTTTGATGTATTATAAATGGAATTGTTTTTCTTAATTTCATTTCCCAACTGTTCACTGTTAATATATAGAAATACAATTGATTTCTGTATATTGATCTTGTATCTCGAAATCTGTCGAATTTGTTTATCCAGCAGTTTTTTAGTGGATTCCTTATGATTTTCTACATACAATGTCATGTCATCTGCTAATAAATAGTTTTGCTTCTTCCTTTCCAAACTGAATACATTTTTTTTTTTTTTTTTGCCTAATTGCTCTGACTAGTCCCTCCAGTACAATTTTTTTAAATGTTTATTTACTTTTGAGAGAGACAGAGACAAGAGAGACAGAGCACGAGCAGGGGAGGGGCAGAGAGAGAGAGGGAGACACAGAATCCAAAGCAGGCTCCAGGCTCTGAGCTATCAGCACAGAGCTGGATGTGGGGCTCTAACTCAGGAACCATGAGTTCATGACCTGAGCCAAAGTCAGAAGCTTAACCGACTGAGCCACCAGGGTGCCCCCCTCCAGTACAATTTTGAATAGAAGTGATGAGAGTGGACATCTTCACTTTGTTCCTGATCTTAGGAGAAAAGCATCCAGTCTTCTACCACTAAGTATGGTGTTAGATGTAGGTATATTCATTTCCTAGCATGGCCATAAGAAAGTACCACAAACTGTCATGGCTTGAAATAACAGAAGTTTATTCTCTCACAGTTCTGAAGTCCGGAGTTTGGACTGAAGGTGCCGGCATGGCCATGCTTTTTCTGAAGGCTCTAGGGAAGAAGCCTTCTTTGCCTCTTCCCAGCTTCTGGTGATTCCGGCCAGTCCTTGGCATTCTTTGACTTGTAGTTGCACCATTCTGATCTCTGTCTCCATCTTTACATGCCCTTCTTTCCAGTGTCTCTTCTACGTCTTTGTATCCAAATCTCCTTCTCCTTTTCTCTTAGAAAAATACCAGTCATTGGATTTAGGGCCCACCCTAATCCATTATGACCTCATTTTCACTTGAGTACAATGCAAAGATATGATTTCCAAATAAGGTCATATTCACAGGTCCTAGGGGGGCTGGGACTTGAATATATTTTTCCAGGGGGATGGGTGGTGGTGGCATAATTCCATCCACTACAGTCAGGTTTTCATAGATCCCGTTTTCTCAGGTTCAGAAAGTTTCCTCCTATTCCTACTTCAGGTTATTTTTCTTTAAACCATTGGTTATTTTTTTTTAAATGTTTATTTATTT